>NC_068567.1:52326227-52640870 GCF_025698545.1 Gossypium raimondii | reverse complement strand
TAATATGGTCTAATAAGTCCGGACTGTAGCTTTTCACGTACAATATGACAATCGATCTCTATATGTTTTGTACGTTCATGAAAGACTGGATTCGCTGCTATGTGTATTGCTGATTGATTATCACAAAATAATTTTGCTGGTCTTGTCCTTGTCACTCCCAAATCCTGTAGGATATAATGGAGCCATGCAATCTCTAAACAAGCATTTGCCATTGCTCTATACTCTGCTTCAGTAGATGATCGCGAAACTTTCGCCTGCTTTTTTGATTTCCATGAGATTAAAGAAGATCCAAGAAATATACAATATCCTGAAATAGATCGTCGAGTCATACTACAACCTGCCCAATCTGAATCGCAATAAGCCTTTAATTCGAAAGAATTCATGGATGGCAATAGAAGACCTTGTCCCGGCGAGCCTTTTATATATCTCGATGTCAAGTCTTTGTGTTCCAGTGTGTTGTTCGTGGTTCTCCCATAAACTGACTGAGCATATGTACGACATACACTATATCTGGTCATGTTACTGTCAAGTAAATGAGACAACCAACAAGTCTCCTATATTTAGTTGGTTCGTGAAGTAATTCCCCGTCGGTTGCATTGAGCTTTATTTGTTGTTCCATAGGAAAACTTTCTGGTTTGGCCCCAATTAAACCTACATCCTGTAGTATATCTAGTGCATATTTTCGTTGGGACATAAAAATGCCTTGCTTGGATCGTGAGAATTCAATACCCAAAAAATATTTCAATGAGCCCAAGTCTTTGATGAGAAATTGCCTAAGTAATGTCTGCTTTAGTTGGCTGATTTCTTGTAAATTGTTGCCCGTTAATAAAATATCATCAACATAGATGAGTAATGCAGTAAAATATGTACCTTGTATCTTTGTGAATAAACTGTAATCAGCCTTGGATTGCTTATAACCAGCTTGCTTTATAGCGATGGAAAAGGTGGAGAACCAATTACGTGAAGCCTGTTTAAGTCCATAAAGGGATTTATTCAGCCGACATACCAAGTTCTCCCCCTAACGGTGAAGTCCCTGTGGAAGAGTCATGTAAACAACTTCTTGTAATGCACCATGTAAAAAGCCATTTTGCACATCTAATTGATGAGTATACCAGCCCCGGGTAGAAGCAATAGACAGAAGACATCGAAGTGTAGTTAACTTTGCCGTTGGTGAGAATGTTTCATGGTAATCAATTCCTTCAACTTGCGTGTAACCTTTGGCAACAAGACGAGCTTTATAACGTTCGACCGATCCATCAGAATTATACTTTATTTTATAAACCCACCGGCAACCGATAGGCTTTTGTCCTGTAGGAAGAGAAACAATGCTCCAAGTATGGTTACGTTCCAAAGCTTGTAATTCTATATCCATAGCTTTTTGCCAATGAAGGTGAAGTGCAGCTTCTTCATAAGATTTAGGTTCAATTTGTGTTGTAAGGTTAGCTAAAAAATATCGATGTTTAGGTGAGAAATGAGAAAGAGTCAAGTAATTTGTAATGGGATACCTGGTATTGTGAATCAGACTTGCTTTCGGGGCAGCGTGATTGGCTTCAGATGACATGATATACTCTTGATGCCAACGTGGTGCTTGTTTAGTTCGAGTTGATCTACGGAGAGTTTGGTCATCAGGTAGAGCTACGGAAGGTGGTTGCATTTCTTCGGTAGTAATAGGAGGAATGGATGGTGATGATAAAGTGATATTAGGTGGCTGAGCAAAGGATGGTGGACTGGTCGAGGATGATGAATTGTTCGGTGGTAAAGGGTCACTAGATGATGGCTGATTTTCAGCAGATGGGGCATGACTTGTTGGGAAAGAAATCTGATCAGCATCCAAAATTAATTGTGGCTGCAAGTTTGGTGAATGAGATGAAACTTTTTGAGAAAAAAGAAAAATATTTTCACAAAAATGTACATCACGACTGACAAAAAATTTCTGAGTAGTGGGATCATAGAGTTTGTATCCTTTTTGTCCATTGGGATATCCGACGAAAACACAAGAGATAGCTCGAGGATCAAATTTGAGTTTGCGATGAACATTTGTGGCATAACATTGACAGCCAAAAACTTTGAGATGGTCAAGTTTTGGACGTTTGTTGTATAGACGCTCATATGGTGTTTGGTTTGATAAAATTGGTGTAGGGAGCCGATTTATTAGGTAAACAGCAGTCAAGACACAATCGCCCCAAAATGTTAAAGGAACATTAGATTGGAACCTAAGGGAACGAGCCACGTTAAGGATGTGACGATGTTTTCGTTCAACAACACCATTTTGTTGTGGTGTGTTGACACAAGAAGTTTGAAGCTCAATACCGTGGTCATAAAGAAAGGTTTTAAGAGGCTCAAACTCAGTACCATTATCAGTCCTTAGGATTTTAATAGAAGTATCAAACTGTGTATAGACAAAACGGATGAATTTTGATAAAAGATATTGAGTTTCAGATTTGTGTCTCATTAAAAAAATCTAAGTGCAACGTGTGTAATCATCTACGATGGAGAGAAAGAAACGAGCTCCTGTATGTGTGGCAATTTTATGAGCCCCCACACGTCGCAGTGTATTAAGACCAAAGGAACTTTAGTGGTGATTGAACTGATAGGAAAAGGTCTTCTTGTTTGTTTTGCTAAAGGACAAATACTGCAATTATGAAAATCAACAGATTTCTTATTCAAGGATAACAAAGGAGAAATTAATTTGAAACGGGAATGGGATAGATGTCTGAGGCGCATATGCCACAGATCTGGTGTGCTAGAGGCTTGAAAAGAGTGAACTGGTGAATACGTAGGCATCATGTGATAGAGACCTCCATGTTGTTTACCCGAGCCAATCATCTTCCCGTCGTCAAGTCTCGCAAAAACATGAGTCGGAAGCAATATAATGCGACAATTCAAATCTCTAGTAAGTTTACTGGCAGAAATTAAATTGAGATGAAAAATAGGAACACATAAGGTATTTTTAAGGGTAATATCAGGACTGAATTCTATGTTCCCGGTTTTTGTGATTGGAGCAGTGGCTCCATTCAGTAGATTAACTGAATGTACTATCAGTGGTTTTGTATATCTAAAACGATATGAATCTAAAGACATGTGGTCAGTAGCACCACTGTCTAAGATCCACGAGTTTGACGTGGCTGAATTGGCAAAAGCTTTGGATATCGAAAACAAACCTGTCGCGTTTGCATAAACATCAACATTACCAATGGAAGTTCCTTGATCCACCGAGGCTAATGCCTTTGCTATTTGTTAAAGATATTCAACCGAAAATCCCTGAAGATTATTCGAGTTCTTTTCCTCCTTTTCATTAGAAGTTTCAGAAAGATTAGCTCGAGGGATAGCTTTCCCATTGTTTCGATTTCCTCCGCGGATTTGGCTTGAAGAATTGCCATCTGCTCTTTCATTCTTCAACCTACAACGATCCTCAGTATGTCCACGTTTATCACAGAATTTGCAATGAAATTTCAAGGTACGACATTCATTGATAGTATGTCCAGATCTATGACAATGATCACAAAATTTAGATGATGATTTGGAAAATTGCACCTTGTTTTGCACAGCTGCAACAATGGTGAAGTTCTCGACTGGTTCGGATGAAAGTTGTCTTTGTGTTTCTTCCTGTACAATCAGAGAATATGCTTGCCGTACATTAGGAAGAGGCGTCATCATGAGAATGTTGGATCTAACAGCTTTATATGACTCATTAAGTCCCATTAAAAATTGCATTAATCTGTCTTCCTGAAGTTGCTCCAGATGTGACGCGGTCTGGTTGTAGGTGAACGGATTGCGATAAGTATCCAATTCATCCCATAGCGTTTTTAGTTTGATGTAGTAAGATGCTACGGACATGGTCCCCTGCGTGATCGTAGCAATGGATTTTTGGACTTGGAAAATTACTAGTGCATTCTTTTGAGAAAATTGATCTCGAAGATCAATCCAAACTTGATGTGCGGTTTTTGTGTGCACTATGCCTTCGGCAAGATTCGGTTCAACCGAGTGTGTTAACCATGATAAAATCATCTTTGTTGCCTTCGATTCCATAGTGTGAATGCTGCAGGATTTTTGTCTTGTGAAGGAGCTTCAATGGATCCATCGATAAAACCAATTTTGTTTTTGGCCGTAAGAGCATGGATCATGGCTTTACTCCATGATTGATAGTTAGCACCATTTAGTTTGATGGGAACAAGTAAATGACCAGGCTGATCGGAGTGATGAACAAAAAAAGGATGAGAGGGATCGGATGAAGACTGCGTTAATGAGTTTTCTTTGTCAGGCATGGCTGTTTTGAATGTGATGAATAAGAATGATAATCAATAGCCTAAGAAACCTGCTCTTGATACCATGTAAAGAATAGAGAGAAAAGATTGATTTCTCATTGATTATTAGACATGAATATATACATACAAGTATAGATAATTAAGCCTATGATCAAGCTATATTACAAGGAAACTACTATCTATATACAAGTCAAAATTCTAAACATGGAACTTAACATATCAACCCAATACCTAAGCATGGTAATTGCATATTTTCATAATAAAAGCCTTAACAGTAAAGCGACTAGTGCGATTCGGGCCTAGGCCACACTTGGGGTGGTGAATATCCTAACTATCAGGTCAACACACGTACTCATAGTATTGAATATATTTTCAATTAATACAAAAGTTCCAAGAATTTTAGTTTAGTGTCACTAAGAAAAAATAATAATAAATAATTTAGTACTTCATTATTTTTCCACTAAATTTTATAATGAGTATAATATATTTAAACAATTTTTTCTCATAAAAAATATCTACACATTAAATGTACATGTTGCATATAAATATAATGCCACTTGTCAACAAAAAAGCTTGCCACATAATATTGTTTCCAGGGAAAATTACGCATAAAAGCACTATTTTTTTAAAAATTTACCGAAATGGGCCCGATATTTTATTATTTACCGGAATGGGCCATTTTTCCCGAAATCGCGTCCACGTCAGCGTGATGTCAAGGGATGTGTCAGAAAATCGCGTCCACGTCAGTGCGATTACTTACGTGGTAACAAATCACGTCACATAAGCGCGATTTGCTGACGTGGAAGTAATAATTCATGAACAGTTTGTGTTTTTTAGCTTGGAAAACTTTGGAAGGCCATAACTTTTGGCTCGGTTGTCTGATTGAGACGATTTTTTTTATTTCGAATAACTTTTCTAGATCTACGCGCTGACTGTTTTCATCGAAAAAGATCCTTTTTTTCCTCTAAATTTTGATTTTTTCGGTTTAAAATTGAATTTTGAAACATTCAAATCATTATTTTCCTTATTTATTTGAAGTAAACACCGGATTTTTTTTACAGAATTTTTGTATTATTTTTTCTGATTTGGCACGTGTATGGAATAGGTCCGATAAATCATTAGAACGTAAGTAATATAATTAAGATAATAACAATATTTTTATAATATGTCAATTAATTAGTTTAGTTTAGTTGGTTAAGATGCTTGCTCTTTTCCTTAGAACCTTGGTTCAAATCTTTTTGGTAATAATTTTGAATCTTTTTGTACTTGTTGCATTTATTTTTTAATCAATTAACTCTTCAATATTACATTAATATATATTATTAGTACAATAGTCTAGACGGATTGACAATTTGAGCTACAATATTATGAATATTAACTACAATACATAATTTGAGTCGCATATTACGATAATACATTAATATGTATTATTAGGGGCAAAATACCAAAAAAAGAGGCAAATTACACATAAAAGCCCTATTTTTTTAAAATTTACCAAAATAGGCCCTGTATTTTATTATTTACCGGAATGGGCCATTTGCCCCAAAATCGCGTCCACGTCGGTAGCGATGTCGGGGCGATGTCGACAAATCGCGTCCACGTCGGTAGCGTTTTGTCGATGTGTCGGAAAATCGCGTCCTCGTGAGGCGCGATTTGTGTCCACGTCGACAAAGCGCTACCGACGTGGACGCGATTGTCGACATCGCCCTCGACATCGCACTTACGTGGACGCGATTTTGGGGAAATGACCCATTCCGGTAAATAATAAAATACCGGGTCTATTTCGGTAAATTTTAAAAAAATAGGGCTTTTTTTGTTTCCATTTTTACTTTTAGAGAAGTAATAATTATAAGAAAATAAACATGATTATCCTCTTGGATGAGTAGGGGGTAGGTGATTAACCAAAACAAACTATAAATTTGGGTATTGAATAAACAAAATTATCCTCCAATACACGTTTTCTTTGGCTTTGTTTTGTATTTAATAAATTAATGGGCAAATCAAAGATAGCATCTAATCCTTTATTTTATGTTTGTCTTAAACTCTTAGTCCAAATTGTCCAACAAAGCCCTAGTGATGAGGTAAAATAATTTAGATTATCCTATGCTATGCGCATTGCTAATTAGGATTTGCTTCCATCATCTTACTTAATACAAATCATTGGAGTTTCAAATTTGGTATTTCTATCACTTATTGCAATTTCTTATTTTCCACACAAATTTACTATACCTATGGTACGACTACGTATAATGATTTATGTACACATATTGTAGGAACCTTTTTACGTTAAAAATATAAATATAAATCTATGATACTTGGATTCTATGTATTGCATAAATCACATTTAAATGTCTTCTACTATATATTATATTAAGCTTTTGCCAACTTTATAGATACGCTAATATATTACATCTTTTTATGCGTTAAATATGCAAATATTTTGTATAGAAGGTCTTTCATTGTATAATTTATTATAATATTTAACTTTAAATTTATTTATTTAAGAATTATCACGTCTAATTTATTTTCTTTTTCTGTATAATACACAAAATATTCAATGGCGAAGCTAGAAAATATTTTTGGGACGAATTAAATTATATATTTTTACAATAATAAAAATATAATTTTACCATTTTACTAGTCTATGTCTTTATAATTTTAAAGGATTAAATTAATTTTTTTATTATTAAAAATAAAAATAAAATTTTATTATTACTAATTTAAAATTTTATAATTCAAGTCTAAATAAAAAATTCATTTTAGAAACACTAAAAAATTAATATAAATTTCCGATCATACTAAGAGAATATTCTAGATACTTTAATTTAGCTAAATAAATTGTAGGTACATACTTTCTAATACTTCGAAAAAATCACACTTTTTTAAAGCAAAAATGGGGGGCGTGCATGCACCGGCCGACAGGTCAAAAAACAACCTTCATACCATATTCTTCCAATCACCTTTTTTTTTCCCCTAATTATTAATTTTATTTTTAAGTAAATTGCATCTAGTCGTTGGATTTATTTTATAACAGAAAAAAGGAGAATAATATAATTGGAATTTGACTTGAGAGAAGAATGGAATATTCCAGGAACAGTACAAAAAAAAACCGGAGAAGGATATTATTGTAAATACGTGGGATTGCAAGGGGTTAATTTACTAAAGTAAAACAAAGGCCATTAATTAATTACAAATAAATAATCGGTTATAGAAGTTGGAAGTTGGAAATGGATGAGATGAGCTGTGAGCTAATAAATTACAGGCAAGCAGCCAGTTAACTCCTGTCCTTGCTACGCGTTTGGCTGGCTTCAATTTTAGTAAATATTTTATTTGTTTTCCTTTTTTTTTCAAATATTTTATTTTAGTAAAAAACCAGACAGCACGCCGATTGAGTTATGGTAGCTGGCAAATTTGGATAAGCATTAGCATTTAGTAGTACCTTAACCTTATCCACTTTATTAATATCTCTAACAAAAAAAAAAAAAACCTTCTTGTCGTCGCTCACCCCTCGTGTTCCTTGCTTCTTTACCTAAATAATAGTTGGCCCCTACCCTATCCCCCAAAACATCAATATTTATGCAATAATTATAATAATAATTTCATTTCACATGATTAAGGTTCTTCATATGTATATAAAAATTTTTCAAAAATTTCACCAACGAGTATTTCGTTTATTTCAATTTTAATTATATTTTAATGCCATATTTGATAATAATATTATTTTTTAATACATCTTGATACAAATAATAAATTAATTTCACTCAATAATTTTTAATCATTCATATATGTTGTTCCCAACAAAGAGGCACACACAAAAAAATTAATCATCTCCCTCCAATAAATCAATGTGTTTTTTAACTATCGTGTGGCTAAAAAAAATACATGCTTAACGAAATTTTCAACAACACAATAGTTTAAAGAATACATGTAAATTTTGAGGGGTGGACAAGTTTTTTTTATAGGTCGAGTTGAGTTATGTATAAATTAGTTGGGCATTATGTATTTTATCCTAATTATTTGTAGTTTATGAGAAATTGTAATGATGTCATGGTTTGAATAAAATGTTAATTAATCTAAAGTAATTTTAGTAAAGGGATTAAAATGAATAGTAGAGGGACTTCTAGTAGACCTTGTTTTATGTTATCAACTTATTTTAATATTTATAATAATTTAACGTCTACATGTGTTAAAGCACTAAATAATTAAATAAAATATAAATGTTTAACTTTGTTTTAATTTGAAATTATTTAAATATTTACAAAATTGAACGTTTCCTCGTGTTAAAGCAATAAATAATTAAATAAACAATAAACGCTTTAATAATAATTTGAAAACGAGCTTAAATGGACAAATTGAATAGACTTTTAAGTACATTTTTTAAAATATAATATTTTCAATCCCATCCAATACACAGTTGTACTAATACACACGTGGATTTATAATTTTAAAATCTTACTTTTTAGCTCTCGAAGTTTTTGGTTGGGTATACCAACCTAACTTCTAAATATAAATATGGTTCACAACAGCAAGTTGGGTTATTACATCTTGATTTTATTCATTAATGAACATCATGTGCTGTTTTTCTTTTAAACAAATATTTTCAAAAGTATGCCAAAATTTAAAAATCTTCTTTTGCCAATTTTACAAGAGTAATTCTATAAAACTCTGTCAGGAGATTTTATTTATGGGAAATTAAGATAATAAGTATTATGTAAGTAGATGTATTGTTTTTACTTAGATAGTGATGCCTGTCATCGATATCTTTCGGTGTATTATTTTAAATTTATAGGTATTTTTTTTATATATTATTGCTATACACCAATGATCACCAATACAAAACCTAGGTAAGATCCGGGTCGTGCACCCGCGTCCCGCCCAAGTCCTATCAGAT
Source organism: Gossypium raimondii (assembly GCF_025698545.1). Taxonomy (NCBI): domain Eukaryota; kingdom Viridiplantae; phylum Streptophyta; class Magnoliopsida; order Malvales; family Malvaceae; genus Gossypium; species Gossypium raimondii. The sequence goes on along the minus strand of NC_068567.1, from coordinate 52,631,714 downwards.
GGATTTTTGCGAGGTGTACAGCAAAGGGACATCTAGGGGAGCTCGCAGTATCAACTCGCACGAGCTAAGAGGGGTTCGCGGCCCCAGCTCGAATATACCCAAGGAGTTTGCACATAGGGGACTGTGAGGCCTAAAAGGCAACCCAGAACGGTACACGTGTTCAACATGCCCGATGCCTGCTCAGAATGTCAGTCCTATGAATAGTGGGGTCAAGTCCATGAAAAGTGGAGTCAAATCACGAACAGTGATAATATGTATAAATACCAGAATGTTCCCTTTAATGAGATACACAAAAAATTACTCAACAATTATATAAATTTAAAATTATTAATTAATTTCAAGAAATTAATTAAATGGTTATATATAAATTTTTATGTAATTATAAAAATATAAAAATTGATTTCAAATATTAAAATACCGTATCAATTAGTAAGGATTAGTATACAACGATATAAACCGATATTAATCAAAACTACAATGTATGAAATCCAACCCGTTCAATTTAAATAATTTTTATATAATAGTTACTTTTACTAATAAATCCTCAAACTCATAACTTAGAGAAAATAGGGGTTAATATTAGGATAACAACTGTATCAATTAAATTGGGATTGAATCTGTAATTTAATTATTATTGTATATTAAAATTTGCCACTCCAATTATGTTTTGGATTAATATGAGGTATATGGGAAAAAAAAAGGGAAGTAGCATTACCGTAATTTATTTAAACAGAGAGCCTTGTTTTAAATTAAAAGAAATAATAACAACTTCTTATTTTATTCCTTAAGAGAAAAGGAAAAAAAAATATAAATTCCACAGCGTTCCGTCGACTCGTCCCAACTTCCACCCACCACCCAGTACGGACATGGAGACACGTGTAACACTCCCGCCATCGTATCCTCGCAAACGACCTAAACACGAAGTGGGGCCCATACTCATCATTCGTCCACGTCGTCCTCAATAGGGGAAGATCGTGGGTTTATCTTAGTTATCCCCCCGCGACACGTGGTAACCACGTGAGAATAAAAAGGGAGAAGTGCTGGCTTGGGGCGGCCTAACTCACTCCTAAAATTTTCGAACCGAATGCGTGGGGCCCAATATTATCTGGTCGCCGCATTACGCGGATTGGCTTATCAATGTAAAAGGCGGGCCCCAATTCGTCCCTATCCAAAACCCATACGATGGGTCCCATTTTAGCTAAGAATGTTCCATATCGTATCTTTCACGCATCCATTTTCTTTTATTTTCTACCTATGATTTAATTCCATGGACAGAGCCGAGTTACCATGTATGATGATGTATGTGATGAAATTAATTTATAAGTATTATTGTTGATTTGTAACATCAAAATCTGACTATAAATATCATTTATTTTTTGAATAGAATTATTAGTAGTAAGCATAAGGACCAGCAGCGTGCTTCAAAATTTGACCTTTAGATTATCATAATCATGACGTGTGAATGCTTAAAATTCTTCCGAATCCTTTGTATCATATAAATCAATCACAACTTTTTTAACTCTGTAAAGCCAACATGAGGTCCTTTCTAAGCATTGAAGAATGAGGGTTACATGCCCATAAAGAAGCCCAAACCGGCAAGCCCAGCAAAAAAAAGAAAAAAGAAGAAGGTAATAGATTAGGTCTCTCTAAAAGTAGAGTTGATCCATTCAAATCCTGGCTCGAGCCGATATACAATTTTAATGATAAAAATAAAGGTAAATTATTTATTTGGTATCATCCAAATAATTTTCCTTTTGTAATTTACTCACCTCCATTAGAAGACTTTCATTTTGGTCCTCCAGACCTTAAATCTCCAAGGACAGCTGATTAGTCATCATTTTTTTTTTTGACCCAGCACTGTTCATCTTCTTCCTCCTGAATCAAATTTTCTCTCCCAGCCATTTCTTTCTTACTTTCTTTGCTAACAGCAGGTAGGTGCACACCAAAGGGAGGGAGGGAGAGATGAGTTCGCTTAAGCTTCAAAAACAACTCTCAGAGAGCATTCTATAGTGTGGAAAATGAAAGGTTTGGCTCGATGCAATTGAAGTCAACGAGATCTCCATTGCCAATCAACTTTGATCGTTTTGTAATAATAACTTTTAAGTCGAGGTATGATTCGGACTTGATTTCGCATCGTTTGTTGCCAAATTGTGAAAATGAAGCGAAATGCTTTAAATTTTTAGGAATTTAATATGTGATAACTGATGTAGTTTACTTACAAGCTTTTTTCTCTTAGTGATCTATAACAGTAGAGTGTTATATAGTTTACTCAGATAAGCTTTTGCATATATACAATTCGATTTCTGGTTATGCTGTTATTTATTTGTTTACTTCTTCTGAGAAAGAAAACGATTTCAAGTAAAGCATATAGTGAATGCTACATCAATTGACTTGGGATTTCCTGCATGAGAAAATCAAAATTTCAGATTAGTAATAGTGCTGCAAAAGGTTAAATCAGTGTTTTCTCTTCATAAATTTCTTTTTCATCTTTTCCTATCTGGACAATTAGTATCAGGTTCAAGTTGATGTAATCTATTAATAGTCTATGGATTCGTTAGTTTGTTTGTAGCTTAGCACAAAAAATTGTTCTTTTTTTAGTTATTGTCATGTTGATATTTGGATTGGCAATTGCAGGCCATAATATAAGGAAGCTGGTTAAAATGGTTTTATCATCAGGAAACCAATCGAGATTCACTCTCGGTCTCGTGCGCGCTGCATGAGGAAGGTAAGAGAAAGGGGTGTCACTCTGGATATGGCGTCACTCTTGGCATTGTCAATCTAGTGGAAAAAAATTGGATTAAGGAAGAACAAGATGATGAACTGGGCCAAAAATGGTAAAAAAAAAAAATCACGTGGCATACGCAACCAACTGCGGTATTCAATTGTAAATTTTTTATTTAAATAATCAAAATGAAAATATTCTAAAAAATTGAATGATTAATTAAATAATTTATCCTAAAAATAATTATAAAATAAAAATATAAATTAAAGATAAATCTTAAAATTACACATTAAATTTGATTTAAAATGAATTTTAAAAATTTCACTCATGCTATAATTTATTTTGATTTAAAATTACACATTTACTTATAAATGCTATAATTTTTTTAAAAAATGTGAATCTATATAGTATAAGCTAAAGCGGAAACTAGTTTTTCTACTGTAAAATTAAATTTATTTTGAAGTAAATAAGTAAAATTTTAGATAGAGCTAAGTTTAAAAATTGAAAATATGGTCTTGAACTTTTTTTTTAGCTTTTTCCTTTTTTTTTTTCTTTTGCACTTTATTAAGCTCTCGAATTATTGTTGTTCGTCAAATTGGTCATGGACAAAAAAAGAAAGTTAACAATGTCATTAACTTGCTGTCATGGAAAAGTTAAGGACGCAATTAAATTGCTATTCATTCAAATCAGGACCGGAAAGAATGGCTCGACGTGAAGGACAACTCGAAAATATGGTTCCGGCAGCACATCACTCCTTGGAACTTTGTTTTCTCCTTCATGCTTCGTGAATTTTGGTTGACAATAAATCCTCTGGTATTTAAGGAAATCCAAACAACAATGGAAAAAGCTGATGAGTGTGCCAACACCTTCAATAGTGGGAGTTACATGGACAACACCTGCATTTGATTGGTTAAAATTGAATTGGGAAGAATCTTCCATAAGCAACATGAGCAAGATATAGGAGCTGGAAGTCTCACCGGAAATCTAGAAGGGAATGGATCATCGGTTCGTTGAAAGTAGAGTTATAATGGACTAGACTATTCGTCCAAGCTGAAAGGTCTGTCCGGAAAGTGAAAGGGTTTGAACAAAAATATATGTCCAAAAAACGGGATTAGACAAATAATAAGACCTTCTTTCTAAATGAGTTGGGACTTGAGTAGAATTTTTTAGCTTGAGTCGATCCAGCCAGCCCAAATCAATTATTTTACTGTTGTTTTGTTGCTTAGGTAGAATTAGTTTTTTAATTTGTTTTTTTATAAAAATAATCTAAAAAATTTAATACGGACAAATCGAGTTAGATTAAAATTTAGCATTTTTAATTTAAAATCAAACTTGAACAGAATTTTAAGCTTATTTCTCGAGTCGAGCCGAACCCGAACCTAAAAAAAACTTTAATATTTTGCATCGACCTAACCCAACTATGATTAGGTCTAATTGACACATATCTCAGCCAATGAGTTTAGAGCATCAATGCTGGAAAACTAGAAATTTCATCAGTCAAATTAGTAGTCAGAAAGTGATGAAGTACGTATTCAAAGAAAAGAATAGATATACAGATGCTTTGATTTGTTTGGGGAGCAATTTTCTTTAGTAAGCGTTTTGTTGTATAAGTTGGGTGTCTTGATGCTTGGTAGGGGTTGATTTTATCAATTTTGGACTGGAGGACCGAAATCTCTAGGCTGGTAAGGTCTTTGATCTTCTGAGCATTAGATAAACATTAGGATTCGGTCACAATATTATTTGACATGATTATGATTTTTCCTCAAAATTTTCCTATAAATAAAGTAGTAAAAAATTTATGTTATAAAATAAAAGACAGAGAATAAAGAATAAAGAGAATGGGAGAGTAAAGAGAGAGCGTATTTTTATTGATCAATTAGGATATTTACAAAATTTTTCCAAAGTCTCTATTTATAGGCATAAGAAATATAAATGAAGTAGAGATATACTTCTAACGATTATTAGAATTTAAAGTAGATCAAAATTTATCTTGATCTTGATGGACATCCACTTAATAAGATATTCATAACACTCTCCTTTGAATGTCCATTGATAGATAACTTGTCTCGTTAAAATCTTACTAAGATAAAAACTCTGTGGGAAAAAAAATTCCTAATAAAGGAAAAAGAGTTCACATATCTATAATACGCATAATATGCTACCTCATTAAAAACCTTACCAAGAAAATCCAATGGACAAAACCTTGGTTAAAGGAAAAGAGTACAACGCGTATTTACTCATTTTTATGAAAACATCACATAATATCTAATATTCTATGTATTGAATCTTGAATACTAGCTTTTCAAATGACCATTTGATTGTATTTGCTAAGCATATATACCTTCTTTTGAAAAATATCTAATATTCTATGTATTGAATATTGAATACTAGCTTTTCAAATTATCATTTTAATGTATTTGCTAAGCATATATACCTTCTTTTGAAAGTCATGAGTGAGGGAAAATTTTGAGGAAATATATTTTGATCTCTTCAAGAGTTTCGACAATAATCATAACAAACTTTAATCATGATCCTCTATAAAAATACAAATAGGTATTTTGGATAATTTTATAATCCTCTTTCAACTACTATTGACTAAGTCAAATTTACAACATATGTTCAATTATTTCAATTTATATAAATGAATAATTTTCCAATAATTTCAATATGCTTCGACATTCTAAATCCTTCAATGATTTTAATATAAACTTTACTATATAGTGATTCATAAAAGGTTGTAAAACAATCATTAAATGCAAGTTAAATCTTTTATGAAATGTTAGTTTAATAAAATATCTAAATGTTATTACATCCACCACAAAAGAATATTATGTCTTTTCATAATCAATGTCAAGACTTAGCAAAAACTTCATATTTTATTTCGTTTCGCAAAACTATTTCATTTGTACCCTTACTGGCTTTATACCTTTAGATATTTGGACTACTGGTCCAAAAACTCCACAAATTTAATTGTACTTGAGTTGCGTATTTTTATTTTGATTAATTTATTCCATATCTATATTTCTCAATAGATTTATTCAATATCCTCCTTTTATTTCATTATTTCAACAATAATATTGCGTGCAAAACTATTGTCGACCACTTTTATTATTGGTTCGACATTTTCTTAAATTGACATAATGTATCGAGATCTCTTACTTTCACTATTTTAATCTTCAGTCCTGCCTTCACTTTATGACCATCTAGATTTATTATTTTCTTTTATAAGAATTTTCATATTTGGAACTTGTAATGAGTTATCATTGTTGAACTTCTAGTTCAAATTACTCTCCCCCTAACTCATTACAAGTTATTATTTCTCTCCCCTTAATGTCGAGAAAACTATCAAATCAAAATAGTAATCACAAATCATGTCATAATTGAATCTCCAATACATTTAAAACATATAATAATACAAGGAGACTCGTAATTAATATATATTCCCAACTTTCTTTGAGTATTCACTCATCTTTGTTGTGGTGGAGCAATTGGAACATATACGCACATATAAAAATTCAAAGATGAGAAATATTTAGCTCTTGACCAAAATCAATTGTGATGGGGAATATTTATAACTTATTGGGTTGATGCGTACAACACGTAAATAAACATAATATCATGTTAAAATAAGAAGTTTAGTTCTCACAAGTAATGGTTTAGACATTAACAAGAGGCGTTCAATCAATAATTTCTCTAAACCATTATGCGCATAAATAACAAACTTTTACAAAAAAAAAGGTTCAAACTCAATCAATAAAAGACTGAGATTTAAACTCACTAGTATTAGCAAGATGAATTGTCTTAATTGCATGATCTAAAATTAATTATTTAAATAAGTAATCTTACAAACGACAGTTAGAAGTTGATAACACATATGTGATTATTTTGTAGATGCATCTACCAAAATCATATAATATCAAAACCATCCACATGGTGGTTGAATGAGCCGATATTCATTTCAGAAATGCAGTACATTAGATCTCAACTTTAGCTAGTGAGTTTCTAACAACCAATTTTCATTAAGAACAAGCAACAAATGAGAATTCTTTAAATTAAAGAATCTTCTGGTTCTTTAATGAATGTCCATATGAATTCTCAGTTAATTTTCGCATCATATATGATCCAAAATGGTCATGCCAAGTAGTAAATATATTTGTATCTGTAAACTTTTGATTTACTTTAATATGTGTTTCAATTGTACTAATTTGTAACAAATTGATAATTTTACTACCATTCCTTTTACTTTGTATTCACATATAAGTACTATTGTGACATTTACTACTGGAAATGTCTAAATCAATGTGAAGTCTATAATGCCACTAAGTCAATAAATATAATTTTCATATAATTATATGCAATATTTGCTTCAGGGAATATGTCAAAATTGTAACAGCCCATTTTCAGTAAAATCAGAATATTGGTTTCGGGACCACAATCCGAGTCTAAAAAGATTTTTTTAATATTATTTTATGGTCTACAGTACGATAATAATGCCATATGAAAATTTTGTGTAACACCCCTAACCCGTGTCCGTCGCCGGACTAGGGTTACGAGGTATTACCAAACAAAACACAGTTCAGAACAGACATTCTTTACAATTCATAGGCCCAGTAATGTATTCTCCCTTATAAAATTTTTCGAAATAAATTAATAAACCAACTTCTTATTCATACAAGTCAAAATCATTTATTCGAATCACATATCTAACCACACAGATCATGCTTTATCGAACATTCTCTTATACGAACTATATTTCAATACCTAACCATTTCAATTACGTTTGCTAATTCAAAACTTTCAAGCCAAGCCATCAAATGTCAAAACCAATTTGTACATGTTTTAAAATTACAAAAATTCAAGCCATATCATTAACTAAATAACAAACGTAATATTTAATAAAAATTATACATACACCTGTTAAACTAATTTAGCCATATCTCGCAGTTTAATAACCATTTGCACATAAAATGTTAGGTAACTTTATACATGACCAACTAATTTTTTTTTACATCATCCAACCATGTGCATAACACCCTAAAACCAAAAGTCATTTCTAAATTCAATTACCAAATCATAGCATTTTAAACATTATAACCTTATGTACATTTTACTAAATCAAATTTAACAATTTTCGAATACAAATGCCAAGTCATAAAATATCTAATTTGCAAGCTAAATAACATATCTAACATGTTATATTCAACCACACACATGAACCCCATACCTAATTCGCATGCGAATTATCATGCCTATAATTCATATACACAACCAAGTAATATTTTCAATAATCAATCATTCAATTAACCTTCATATCAATTAGATCATATACATTCTTTGTCATTCAAAATCGAGCCTAAATAGTCAAATACCATAGCCGAACATATAACTACCTATATATATAACACATTTTACAACCATCATTGAATCAATGATTTGACCTTTTAAAACGAACTACAAGCAAACATTAAATAGGCATATGTATTCATATATCAAATGTCCAACAATTTAAAAAAAAAACAACCTTTCGGTTATCAAATTTAACTCAATAAATCATAACATCTCCATCACCCAGTCTATAAGATAAACATATTATCTCATATCTTAACATTAAAACAATATGTCATTTATAGATATTCAAATGACCCTTTTACCAAACCATATTATACCACTTTTCATGCTACCAAAGTGAGTTAATTAATAAGCGAATATATACCCTACTTACCACTTCTCATTGCCAAATCATATAACCAACATCACAACATATTTACCATAACTCATACCTCTCAATTAAGCTTATAACATGACCAAATATAATTACCAACATTTGCATCATGAACAAGCCATTTCGCATGGCTATATACATATACAAATTTCAAAAATCAAATATATCAAAACTAGCCTATACATGCCACATAACCAAATCTCAAAGCGTTTATTTACCGAAATGAATCTTGAATAGTGTGATGAGATCTCCGAGACTTCCAACCCGAGTAAGTCTCCGAAACTCTATAACATAGGAAAAAGACACAGAGTAAGCTTTGAAAGCTTAGTAAGCCATAAGCAAATAAATCATTCCAATAATGTTTATAATTCAATTTAACTAAGCTAAATTTAACAAATCTCAATCACATATGCATTCATCATAATCTCAATTTCTTAAGACCACACTAGGTAACTTCACTAGACTTAATCATGGATGGACATATAAACCGTGTTTTCAAATTTATATATATCTACCATTAGCTCATTCGTAGGATTAAGCTTCCACAATTTCATTACATACCAACCGAATCATGATCATTTATTACAGTTTATTCGTAAAAATATATCAATTTCTTTTTATACACTTCCAAGCCCGAATAACTATAACAATTCACACATCAAAACCATGTTCCGTGTTTCATAATTCTCATGTCCGAAACATAGAACCATTATTTCATATAACGAGCATATATAAAACATCATTCATTATCATATATTTCATATATATCATCATTTTAATCATACTCACATTTCATATCAAAATTTCATATACAAATCATTTGTACCTAAATCATATATGGCAAAAAAAACACAATTACAATTCTACATTTCTTATATGATTAATTTGTTCATAGTTCACTTGCTAATATTCACATCTCATTTTCACATAAATTATATAACAAATAATCATAATCATACTTACTTTCATTGCTCAAATTCATATTCATCACAAACATACCTGATTCGGATGCACATTCATATACTCATTTATTTCTCGGAATGCCCGTTGAACCGTTCGGAATCAAATAGGATACTTGGATAGCTAAAAAAAAAACCTCGTACAATGCCAATGTCCCAGACGTGGTCTTACATGTAATCAATATCGATGCCACTGTCCCAGACAGGGTCTTACACGAAATCAAATATGATGCCGATGTCCCAGACATGGTCTTATACATAAATCTCAAATCGATGCCAACGTCCCAGACGTGGTCTTACACGATAACACATATCGGAATCCTATGTCATGACATATGTATCCTAACTATTCCTATGGTTCGTACGGGGCTTTTCGGACGTCGTAATTCTATCTATTCAAGCTCGTAACTAGTTCTCCAACTCTAAATTCAATTCGGCATATAGACATATATTTATTAAAGATAAATTCAGCACATATAACATATATACATTCAATTTTAACAGCATTTGTTTACTTATGAACTTACCTCGTACGGACGCGAACGGACCGGAACGACTAATCGATAACTTCCAATTTTCCCGATCCAAATCTGATTTCCACTTTTTCCAATCTAATTAATATCAAAATTAACTTAATTATTCAACATTTCATTCAACTTTCATTCAAGAACATATAAATGGCAATTTTCATTTTAGCCCCTAACATTTCACATTTTTCTCAATTTAGTCCTTATTTCAAAATAACATAAAATACACAAAATTTCACTAAATCCTTGTTAGGCCGAATTCTACCCATACTACTAGCAGCCCATATTTTTAGTTTATTCACACATTTAACCTTGAATTTTACACTTTTCTCAATTTAATCCTTAATACACATTTTTATCAAAAATCACTTAATTAAACATAATAATCTATCAACAAAAGTTTATATTTCATCATCAAACCACAAAAACATCAAGCTAACATCAATGGCAAATTTCAAAATCATCACCAATACACAAAATTAAGATATGAGTTTTGAAGTATTCAAAGCAACGATCTTAAAAACGTAAAAATTATCAAAAACCGAACAAAAACCAACCTTGAATTAAGCTTCAAAATAGCCGAATGTTTCAAGCTTTCAAACCTTGTTTTTCTTTTCTACATTCGGTGAAGAAAGATGAAAATAAAATGGTGGCTTTTAATGTTTTGTTTTATTATAACATATATTATTATATTATTATTATTTTAACTTTTATTTATATATATAAAAATCTCATATCATCATTATCCATCCACTAACTATTATTATTGGCTAAATTACAACATAAAGCCTCCAACTTATAAAGACAACAACAATTAGGCACTTTCTTAATTAACCATCAAATTTTCATTTTACGCGATTAAGCCCTTTTTTTCAAATTAAGCACACAAACAATAAAATTAATTCATGAAACTTTCACATATGTAAATTCACACATAATTAACACAGAAAATAATATTAAAATATTTTTTTAGACTCGAATTTGTGGTTCCAAAACCACTGTTCCGATTAGGGTCAAAATCGGGCTGTTACATTTTGTAAAGAAATTTTACCAATTACATGTTTAATTTGATAAAGTACCAAATTGCACAAAGTGCAAAAGTTGAGTTCTAAAAGCTAAATGAGATTAAATAGCTATATAACTTTAAATTGGAGGTCCTTATATGGTAAATAGACCATTAAAAATGCTTAGTGATTAAGGATGATGGTTCATCCATGGAAAATAAAATAAAGAAAATGACTAAATTGGAAAGTAAAATAATAAATGATGATAAATGATAAAATAATGAAAATATAATCATTTATATCATCTTTCCCAAATTAAAAGCATGGAAACCCTAGCCATGGAAACTTAAGTTCAAGCCAACTTATTTGGCTTGATTAGGTAAGTATTTTTTCCTCGTTATACTTCCGAGATCGTAATAGCTTAATCTAGCTATCTCAGAGATTAATTTGCAAAGTTATCAAGGTACTAGAGTTTTGCCATGAATGAACATAGATGAATTATGAAGTTTTATGGTAGAAAATGAAAGGTTGTTGATAGATAAACAACTTTTGTAAAATGAATTTTTAGAAAAATAAAGATTTAGGGACTAATTTGAAAAGATGTGAAATCTATGGAAATATTTTGAATTTTATGAAATAAATGGGTTGTAAACGTTATATGTAAAATTCGGCTAGGCTTAGAATAAGGATTAAATTGCATGAATTTCATTTTCTAAGCCTAGGGATGAAATTGTCATTAATTAAAAGTAAAGGGGCAAAACGATAATTTTTCCTAAGATGTGAATTGGACTGAATTGAGTATAAATTGTATTAAATTGATGTTAAACTCACTCGTATAGATCCAGATAGACCAAATTTGGAGTTAGAACGAGGAAAAGAGAAAGTATCGAATTTGTAAATTTTACGTACATGAACATTTGTCGAGGTAAGTTCATGTAACTAAATTGTGTATATTTATATATTTGAATTAAATGTGTATTTTTGAATTGTATAAATGCTATGAATACATGAAATTGATCACATATCCGACAGTGCTTGATAAATGCTAAATCCTGTTTGAATAAATGAAAATTCGATGGATACAAGATTCCCGATTTGGTTGTAGTCCTGCATATGTTGCGGACACACCATAGCTCTTACGAGTATTCCGTTGTAAGCCCTCTTGAGCTTCTCTTTATATGGTTCCTGTGAGCATTCCAATCGGTAGTGATCATGCATGTGTTACGGACATATCGCAGCTCTTTGTGAGCATCCTGTTATATGATCGATAGTGATCCTACATGTGTAGTGGACATACCACAGCTCTTTGTGAGCGTCCTATTATATGGCTCTCCGGAGCTTCCCGATATGGCTCGCTTGAACTTCCCAATATATGGCTATCCGAAGCTTCTGATTAATGACTCTTCAGAGCTTCTTGTTAAAGGCTCTTTGTAAGCTTCCTAATTTAGGCTCTTATGAGCTTCCCGTTATACAGCCTGGATATGCTTCCCGTTACATGGCTTACATGAGCTTTCCATTATATGGCTCGAGAGAGTGCTTTCTGATTATGTGCTCTAATGAGTACTCCTGAATTGACGGATTATAATTGTAAACCTCGAGTGTACTACATGTGTATCCATAAATATTTCAAATAAATTTAACGAGAAAAATCCTGACATGAGAAAATATGAGTACGGAATGAATTATTACACGTATCTGCCTGAAATACATGAAAATGATGATAAATGATATATGGAAGTACGAGATGATGATATATGAACATAAAATTTGTTTGATGAATATGTTCATGTAATATCCCGAAAATTACTACTGTAATACCCCGAAAATTACTACAGTAAGAAAGTAGGTATCCTTGATAGTAAAATAAGGAAATAAAGTGACAAAAAGGGAAATTTTGAGTTATGGCAACATTGGGAATTGTATTATGACATATTAATTCAAGAAAGGATTAAATCGCAAAAGTGAGAAAAGTTTTGTTGCCCAAGAGTAAATACTCAAAATTTGAGGGGTTAAAGTGTAAATACAAAAAATTTGAAGGACCAATAGTGTAAATATTTTAATGGTGGAATAATCTAGAAACTAAGGAAAATGGATGAATTAGGACCAAATTGAAAAGGTGAAGAATTTTGAGGGACAAAATCACAATTTTACCAAATTAAGTGATGACTCAAGGATGAAATTTTTAAAGATTATGAAGGGAAAAATGATCAATTAGAAGAGAGAGAAATCTAGAAGGCAATGATGATGTTGGTGATATTTTAGATTAATTAATTAAATAAATATTAGTTTATTAATATTTTAATTTGATTTTTAAATGATATTTTATTATTTTATTATTATTCTATTTAGTATATATATGGAAGGGAAGAGGAAGAATCTTCATCTTCTTCCATGCAACCAACGTGAGAAGAGAGGAAAAGAAAGAAAGTTTTGCTTTCTTTACAATTTGGTCATTCCACCAAAAATTTACCATTTTCACTTAGAAATCAAAAGAATTTCCATAGCTTCCAAGAGAGAAAAATTACAAGGAGACAATGGGGAGCTAGAATACCAAGTTAGATTCAAGAAATAGAAGCTGGAGGAGAGAGAAAATCAAGTTAAAGATTGAAATCAATAGCACAAGGTAAGAACATCAAGATTTCAATATATTTTTAAGTTTGATATTATTGAAAAAACATGGAAATAATGTTATAGTAGAGTTTTCTTATATAAGGTCTTATGTTCTTAATATATTAGTGAAGAAAAATAAGTGAAAGTGATGAGAAATATTATAGAGAAAGGGAATAAGGGAGTTATACACCTAGTAATCAACATTTTGCACTAAAACAGTTTTGGACAGCAGCAGTAGTCTAATTTTGAAAAATCACCATAAATCTTGAAAATTGAATTAGAGGATGAAAAAAATATGGAATTAAATCTTATTGAGTCTAGTTTCTCATAGAAGAAACGATGTAAACAATGAAATTTTAAATCATGATTTATAATAAATTTTGTGAGATAAGGTCAGAATGATTTCGGGTTCCCCTGTTCTGACTTTGAAAAATCATAAAACATTGGAAAAAAATGATTAGGGGCTTAAATTTATATGTTTAAAATATTGAATGAGTCTATCTTGAATAGAAATAGACGGGAACATTATCTGAATCTTGTACGAGGAGATAATTAATTTTTAGTGAAGAAGGGTCAAAACTGTCAGACAACAGAATATGGATGAATTTAAAGAATACACTGTACTTATTGGCTAAACCAAAAATTCTGAAAATTTTATTGTAAGAAGATAGGTGAGTCTAGTTTCAGAGAAAATTTTCAGATCTTAATTCGGAGTTCTGTATCTCAAGATATAAATAATTTTGTGACAATGACTCGAGTGGACAACTTTGAATGAACAAAAAAATAAATAGTTAAATTATAGATAATGTTACATATAAGCATGTTATATACATTAAGGATGTGGAATGGAGAGGAGGAGGAGGAAAATATATGATTATTCAACTAGTATGAGTTTTCATTAAAATGGCTAATTTGCATGTTTTAGGTTCAGGGACTAAATTGAATAAAATAATAATTTAAGGGTACATTTGTAAAAATGTCAAAAGTGACCAAATTGCATGAAATGAATTGTTTTATTATTTAAATTAATAAATTGAATGAAATATTAATTTATATCAAGATTGAGTGGAAATTGAGGAAAATAGAAAATTACCAAAATGCCCCGAATTTTGGTATTTCTACAATTTAGCATGGTAAGTTCATGTAACTTGAATTATATTATTAGATGATTGAAATATATATATTGGATTGAGAAATTGATTTGAATTGTGAACATGAGAAATTGTGAATTGAATGAAATGGAAATGAAGCTTTGAATTACATGTGTAAATATCGAGTCTCGTAGGCCCTATTTGTTATGAATATAATATTTCGAGGATATGTTGTAAAGAATTATAAAAGAACGTTAATAATTTAAAAGTTTTAATTCGGATGAATTTTTGTAACTCGGTTTAATACGTATGCAAATGTATGTCTTCTAGTAATGCCTCGTACCCTATTCCGGCGTTGAATACGGGTAAGGGGTGTTACAATGTGACATCACCAGATTCGGTCATAACGTTTAGATCGGGTTTGGGGTGTTACAGTTCATCTATGATTATAGATTTGTACACCTCGAGTGTACTTCTCGTGTTTCCATCGATATTTCAATTGATTTAATGGGAAAAATCCTGATATTAAATAATCTAAACTTGAGACGAATTATTATGAAAATGTACTTGAAATACATGGATATGATTTGTATATGTTATATGAATTCATGATGTGGAAAGTATATGTATATGAAAATTTGGTTATTGTTGAGCCCATACATGTTTCTTGATATTTAAATGAAATATATGACTAACAAGAATGATGAGGATATGTGTTAGGGGTTGTGACCAAATTGGTTGATTGTGTCTTCCATGTTTATCTTGAACATGAATGAATGGTAAGTTAATTACCATGTTATACGAACTTACTAAGCATTTCATGCTTATTCTGTCTTATTTTCCCCTGTCCTATAGTAATTCAGAAGCTCGTTGGATTGGAAGTTTGGCGGAGATCACTCACACTATCCATCGGCCCATTTTGGTATATATGGTAAATCAATTATGGTTATAATGGCATGTATAGGTTAATTGGTCAATATTGGCATGTATATATTTTGGTTATAATTAGCCATTGGTATGGCTTGTGATGAACATGTTTTGATTTATATAAGAAATTATGTTATGTTTGGTATGTGTTTGGAATGATTCATTTAAGCTAGTATATTTGATAAAATATGCATAAAGGAAAACTTGATATCTAGGTAAGTATGAATATAAGATTGACATGATAATAAATTATCATTTGAGGTGCCTAAAGGCACATTGGTTGAATGTTTGTATTGCATTATGAATATGTAAAAATGTTGGTGTAGGTGGGAGACAAATAGGGTTAGAAATGTGGCTTGGAAAATAGCCTATTTTCGTCCACATGGGCAGAGACACGGGTGTGTGTCACAGCCGTGTGTGACACACGACTTAGCATATGGGCAAGTAATTTAGTCGTGTGTCCCCTGCATCTTAAAAATTGAGGAACAAAATGCTCAACATTGATCACACGGCCTGGCGTATGGGCATGTGACTTAGCCGTATGAACCCTACACCTATACACGGCCTAGCACACGGGCGTGTGATTTGGCCGTGTACCCAAGTCAGAGAGTTACATGGCCTGAGATACAGGCGTGTCCCTTAGCCGTGTGAGCCACACAGCCTAACCACACCGGCGTGTGTCCCTTGCACCTAGGCAAAATTTTGATATATTTCGAAAAATTTTCTGAGTACCCAGTTTAGTCCCGATCTAATTCAAATGTGTATTTTGGGCCTCGAGGGCTCATATAAGGGACATTATGATTTATTTCTAATATGAATGCTATAAGTCATGAATTTATCTGTTTATTTGATTTGTAAATTCCAATAATGTTCTGTAACCCTGTTCTGATGACAGATACGGGTTAGGGGTGTTATAAAAATCTTCAAATGCAAGGCATTTGGTCTAGTGGTATGATTCTCACTTCGGGTGCGAGAGGTCTCGAGTTCGATTCAAAATACTTTTAAAACCCTTTTAGTAAGAGTTTTGCATAACCGGTTAACTAGCAAGAATAATTGCCTAGGTCATGTATAGAAACAAGCCTATATTAAATATATTAATAAAAGTCACATCTCAAACATAAAAATATGACATAATGAAAAACTAGCAAATTTTTTTCATAACCATCATCATAAACATGCATGAAATTTAATTCATAACCCTACCATTCATACTTATATAAATTTTCATTTACAATTGCTCATGTCATTTCTCTAAATAATTAACAAATGGAATAATATAAAACGTATGAACTACTACTTTTAACAATTCTTTGAACTAAATCAAATCCTAATAACCATAAAATTCATCCGTTTATTAACACAAATTTGCATACTAGATATATTTTAATAAAATATATTATTTAATTATAAACCTACTATAGCGACATAAATAAATCGTTAATATTCATTTTCATGAACAAATGAGATGCTTAAAACAATATGTAACTCATGTAATCAAAACTTAAAATATGACCATCTCAAATATTTAAAACCATATATCAAGTGATTTAATATTTAAAGATGTACCTTTTTTTCTACGTTGAGTCTTGTCGATTTTATCAAGAAGTAAGAAAATTAAACTCTAGTAGTAGACTTTGAATACAGTCAAAATATATTAATAGCAAACTTTGAGAGTGAATCTTATTTTCCGTGTACAATAGGTACATAACCAATGACTTTTCATATATAAGTTTTCTCTATTGCAAGTTCTCATCAGTAATATTTTTCCATGTAATTTTAATTGAGAACTTATTCTGAATACTGTAGGTTTATACAAACAATTTTTTTTAAAAAAACTTTCAACTTTAGGTGCATCCAACCATAACGAGCTTTAGATAGAATTAGCATATTCTATTGCTCATAAGTAGATCTTTCACAGTTAAATATTTTGCTTTCAACTCTTTAACGGGGATGATGACAAAAGATCACAAAGATAGTCACAATTAATTCAATATTTCATCATTTCAAAATAGATATTTATAGCAATAGTGATTCATATGAAATATGATCTTTTCTTCATTCACAATCTCAATATGATATCCATTATGATGAATATCTTTTAGAACTAATGCATTAACCATCACAAATTTTGTGCTTTTAGATATTGATATATTAGCTCTTTTGGTGCTTTCAACTAATTTTGTACTATAAAATGTTGGAATAATATTTGTTTGTTTCATACCAAATAAGATAAATATTTTCTATCCGGAATGATAGAATTCATTACTACATTCTCAAATCCTTCCTCAAATAATATTAATAGAAACAAAATATTTGGGCATATGCCACATATGTGGCCAATAATATTTCATATCACATTTAAAACATAAGTTATCTTTGCCCTTTGAAGAGTTATCTTGAAAACTCTCATTGTTCTCTTATTTATAACTATGTTCCCGCTTTTAGTGATCCATGATTATTTCTTTTATTTTTATTTTTATATTTGCATTCACTTCGAGGAATATAACAAATCTAGTAGGACAGACTTCTAAATACCTCCATTGATTCTTTATTTTATAATCACCATCGCCAACCTACATGGATTTCAAATCAAAATCTATCTATTCATGTTTGTCATGACTAGTCTCCAATTATAATAAATAAATCATAATAAAATATAACTGAAAATCTTTAACACCATCGTCGTCACTTTGGCTATTATCACGTGCACTATTACAAGTACTAAAATAACTATGCTTTCATAAGAATATACTACATATAACTTATAGAATCTTATGATGCTCTAATAAATTATTTGTATTTTATAATTCAATCTAAAATATATAATCCAATAATTCATCAATAACAAAAAAAATTCTCTTTAAAGGGACCAATATCACAAAAACTTATATTTTGTATCGACAATTAATGTATATTTAAACAATCATTTAAAAACAATATATTATAAAGTTTTATTAGTAACCCTTATGAACCCATCAATATTAATATAAGTTAATAATTTGATCGGACTTAAAAAATAAAAAAATAATCATACCTCAAAAAAAAAAAATGAAGCTCCTTACCAATTTAAATTGTGCTCTATAAATCCAAAATTCATGCTGAGATCAAAAAATTTTTCACCATCCAAAGCAACGGACTACAGTGTCCATCTTGGTGTTGAGCCTCTTAGTGTATACTCAAACCTTCCATTCGGAGTAATATTATTTTACCAACTTTAATAAGAAGTAAAACAAGTTAATTAAAATAATCTCAAATTAATTTAATTTAATTGAAAATTAATCTAGATATAAAACACTAAATAGATGAAAACTTCCTGCAAAGAGTTGCAAACAACAACAGGCTAAAGACAACAAGTAATGGAGAATGAGGGAAGTAAGCGCTCAATTTGAATAGCAACCGGCAGCAGTAAATAGACATTTGAAGAAGCAAAGGAGCCAGCGAAACAGAAAAATAAAAGTAATTTTAGTGGTTAGAGGCTGAATTTTGGTATTTTGGATGAAGCTTAATGGTTCGCAAAGTTGCCGTTGATTTAATCCACAATTAAGATATTTAGAAGAGAATCGTGTTGATAACATGTTATAAAATAAAAGACGGAGAATAAAGAACAAAGAGAATAGAAGAGCAAAGAGAGAGCGTATTTTTATTGATCAATCGAGATATTTACAAAGCTTCTTCAAAGTCTCTATTTATAGGCATAAGAAGTATAAATGAAGTAGAGATCTATTTCTAACGACTATTAGAATTTAAAGTATATCAAAGCTTATCTTGATTTTGATGGACACCGCTTAATAAGATATTCATAATAATTTCTTCTTATTTCAAAATTTAAATGATTATTGTAAAATGGTTTGAAGGATAATATTTAGGGTTGAATAGTATTTTGGTTTTAATTAAACCATTAATACTTAGACTCATATAGTATTGAATTTATATAGGTAAAGTGCATCATGTTAAAAAGTCTTTTCAATATCAATATTGAGTAAATTGAGTTTTTTTAAAATATAGAAAAAAATTAGTTGTTTTAGTTTCAAAAACGAGCAATTAAAGATAATTAATCACGATTCTCATATTTTTCATCAATTTATTCTATTTTGATTGGTATAATATTCATCAATGTTTACACATTTTGTCAAAAAATTTCTAATTCTAAAAATTAAACAAATATAGCTATCAACATTAACACATTTTATAAAGTTGATCTTGATTCTATTTTTTGATTTGGTGAGAGTAAATTTATTGGATTCTTAAAATTATGACCGAAATGATAAAATTTATAAATATTGAAGGTTAATTTTATTATTATACCAATTAAAAGTAGGGTAAATTGGTGCAGTGATTAATTACTTAGACACTCGGCTTCAGTCAAAACAAAACTCACCAAACTTGATATATTAAATCTTGCTAAGTTTTTCTTTTATGACTTAGAATCTAAAACTTGATGTAAATGAAGATTTGTACTTTTCCATTGGATTTGTTGAGAGGCCCAATACTATAGAAAGGCCAAGGCCTTGTACAATATTAATTAGCAAAGCGGAACCTTTTCATTTTATAGGGTTGTTTATTCTTCGAGGGTTTTAGGATTGGCTACCGCAGAACCAATTTGATCAATCGAATTTTCATCTCTCTTTCTTCTATCCTGCAAACCCTATAGAAATTTCCTCAAGGTAACCTAATCCCTACTCTCTATCTCCTCCTCCGTCTATAATTTCGATTCCTTCGATAATTTGCAAAACCCCTAATTTATCTATGATGTCTCTATAACGAGCTTTGATGGCTATTCAAAACCATTAGATTTTCCGTTTTTGTGATTTTATTCACTTTTCCTAATTAATTTATTATTGTTCAAGGTGTGCAGTGATTTTACGAGAATGTCTCGGGTCTATGTTGGGAATTTGGATCCTCGGGTCACTGAGAGGGATCTCGAAGACGAGTTTAGGATTTTTGGCGTTCTCCGCAGGTATTTTTATTTTTATTTTGTGAATGAAGGGGATAAAGTGTATTTTGATAGGGACCTGGGTGTTTTTCTTTGGGTTAAATTTATTTGCCACTCTGAAGATTGTCAGGTTTTGCTAGCTTTAATTGATTATTTGGTTTGTTCGTCAATATCATACAAGATAAACTTGCTTTCCTGCATTTGAAAGAAGCTTTAAAATAAAAATAAAAATAAAAATAAAAATAAAAATAAAAATAAAAATAAAATGCTGTTTGTGCTATTGATTGATTTATGTTTTGATGAAATGAATCCAGTGTATGGGTAGCTCGAAGGCCTCCTGGGTATGCGTTTATTGAGTTTGATGATCGCAGGGATGCTATTGATGCAATTCGTGAACTGGATGGTGTGTATACTATTTTTTCTAGTGTTTATTTCTTTCATTTGTTGTATTACTCTTACATGCTTGAATTATGTTGGTTCTCTACTCGAATACCCTTATATAAGTTGCCATATTCATTAGTTTTTGCTTGATTATTTATGTTGCCCTCACTTATATGCTGCATATGCTTCTAATTTGGTGAGTGTTGAGCTTTCATTTGAATGTTAGAGAGATCTCCTAACCGGTTTAAGTAGTTTAATGATTTTCTTTTATATTTCAAGAAGTTGCTATTGTTTTCTGGTTGTCTGCAGCCAGTTGCTTTAGTGGTTTGGTGTAATCTGATTGTTTATTCCGAAAAAATAATTCTAAGTTTGTGCATTTGGCTCTTAGTTCTTTTGGTTCCTTAGATTCAAATGACATTTCTGATCTATGTTGCTTTATTGGCCATTTCTAGAATTTTCTAACTATATCCTTTTTCTCACTTAAGGAAAAAATGGTTGGCGTGTGGAACTTTCTCATAATTCAAAAGGTGGTGGAGGCCGTGGTGGGCGCCGTGGTGGGGGTGAGGATTTAAAGTGTTATGAGTGTGGTGAACCTGGTCACTTTGCTCGCGAATGCCGCTCGCGTTATGGATCACGAGGCCTGGGAAGTGGCCGGCGTCGAAGCCCCAGTCCTCGTCGCCGTAGGAGTCCAAGTTATGGGTATGGGCGCAGGTGGGGTTAAGGATTCCTTTTCTTTCTCTCTCTTTATTGGAGTGTGTAGAGGAGGGTAGCTCCTACTGTGATCTTTTTTGTAAAGGAGCCTATACAAAGTGATGGTACATTATATATCATGCCTTTTCCTATGCTATTCAAAAAATCCCTTTGCCCCTTTTTGAAACTTAGTGGCTAGAATTGATATTTATGCAAAAACAATGTCTGTCAATTTAAGACTGTGTTTACCTATATGTCCAACTGGTTTTTTATTATACTTACAAGAAGCATATATCTTTTTATTTGAATGGATTTGATGAAGGCTTTTTATTTTAATTAAACTTGATTTGGCTTCTACTGATTGGTCCTCTCAACAAGAATATGCAGGCTACTCAGAAAAAACTACTTGCTATTTTATGTGTCACATAAATTCTTTTAATCTTGTGGTAGGAGCTATAGTCCAGGAAGATCTCCTCGGCGCCGCAGCATATCACCTCGTCGTGGTCGGAGTTACAGCAGGTCGCCTCCATATCGTTATTCTCGTCGTGATTCACCTTATGCAAATGGGTAAAGTCATGTGAACTTAATTACTTGAACAGTCAGGAATCTCATTTATGATACTTTCAGTGTTTATCCAGTCTGATATGCTTTTGCTTAAATTCCTTTGCAGAGATTAAAGTGGGAACTGAAGCAAAATCTGAAATGACAGCATCTATGGCAAACAAATATTCAAATACTATAGTTTTAAATAGGTTCAGTGAGCAAAAAAGGATTTAGGTTACTTGTTCGTTTTGTGACGGTTAGGTTGTTAGAGCTTGTGGTTTTGCACGGCTTCCACTCTGCAAAGTGTTAGGGTTCCTTGGACCCCCTTCTGCGGTAGCTTGCTTACTGTCTTCAGCGTATAAAACTCGGAGGTCCTGTTTCTTACTTTATATGGTTATCTACTTATTATATTGTTAACTGTTATGTTTAAAATTTAGCTCAGTTACTTAGCTATTGTAAGTTTATTTATCTGAAGGATTTTATATGTTTTGTGTTGAGGTGTGAGATTTGGAAGTAAGGGCAGAGCATCCAATCCTTTGGCCATTTTAATGCATCTTAGTGCACCACTTGAATCAGTTGATCTACTTAGTCATCGCTCCCTGCATATTGTAGAAGCTTGAGTTACATGTTGAATTCGCATCGCATCGTATCGAATCGCTAGTAGTAACTATCGGATTTTGGTTGCGACCTTGTGTTGGTGCATGTATCTGCAACAAAGCTCTTCTAATTTCTTATGCAGATGAAGCCAGATAGTTTTTTGGTTACACACCAGAAAACAAAATTAGAAGCATTGCCATCAAAGGTTTTTTATATTGTTTCTCTGACCTTGATTTTAACTATCTTTGTTTTTGATTTGATAAGAGGTTGGTTGGTTAGGGAATATGAAATTTTTTTAAAATTTAAAAGATTTTTGAAATGAAGTTATTTAATATACTTCAATTCAAAAAACTCAATGTTTGTAATTGTGTAGGTAAATGTTTCTTGGAATTAATTTTTTTCTATTGGCTTTAACAGTGTATAATTTTATTTGGACATTTTTCATTTTTTAATATTTTCCCCAAAATTACCTATTTTGAGATTATTTTTGAAATATTTTTGAAATATGAAATGACTATTCATGAGGTATTGATCTTTAGTCTGATGTGACATTTGAGAGGTTAGATAAAACTTAGCTTGAAAAATAAGTTAGGATAAGAGAATCAGGTATATTGAAAGTATTGTTTGGGCTGCATCGGGTTCATGCTCAATTTAGTTTAGCACATTTTAGTATTTCAATATATTATTTTAACTTTGTATGTTACGTTATCTAATTCATCTCACATGAAAATATTATAATAATATATAGTAGTTGAATGTAAACATTAATAAGAACTTTAATCAAATAAAATATATAAATATTATTAAAATTTATGTTTTTAAATTTTCTTTAAAGAATATAGGCCTAAATTCATTTGAGCTCAGCTCATAAACCTCACTTGTGAATGGTAATATTTAATTTATGCCCATAAATTGATTGCCCTTAATTCGATTTTGCTATTCAATTCCTACATTTCAGTGGTGACATATTTTATGCATTTTTATTTAGACATTTTGGGTAAATTGCACCATTAGTCACCTAAAATAAGATTGTTTTTATTTTGTTATTCTAATTTCTTTTTGTCAAATTAATCTTTGCTTTTAGAAAAATTTCTCAAAATGATCACCCAACCATTATTTTCATATGGAGAAG
Organism: Gossypium raimondii; assembly: GCF_025698545.1. Lineage (NCBI taxonomy): Eukaryota > Viridiplantae > Streptophyta > Magnoliopsida > Malvales > Malvaceae > Gossypium > Gossypium raimondii. Next base: position 52,607,876 of record NC_068567.1, on the reverse strand, counting down.
TTGATAAGACATGTCATGTCGGCATCTTTTTTACCTATTTTCCACATAAATTAAACAATTTTTCTTTTAAAAAAACCCAAACTTATCTGTAGGATTGCCGTACTCGGCATTGTCACCGGTTCTTCTCTGGCCAGATGCACAGTGCTGTCATCCCCGTTGGTGGTGCGCTCTCCTCTCCACCATCCGACTTATCGTTTTCGTTTTTATTTTCTTTTTAAAAGCTTAGGCATTTCCTTCAAAACAACCGCAGCCACTGGTACCGTAGGTGCCAATCATCGTATAAAATTTTCTCAGCCAGTTGATTTGACCATGTAATGTAATCATCAGGTTCTTTAATTTTTCTGGTCCTGGTGAACTAGACCCTAAAAGATATGCTTTTCAAATCGTGCATATACAAAAGATAGATATTAGGATATATAAAAGAGATATATTAGGATTATGGGGTCAGTTATAATTCTGTATACGCAAAAGATATATTTTTCATAAAAAATTTTGAAGTTATTAAATTTTGTATCCAAAATGCAGGTAATGAGTATATATTTGGTTTCAGTGATACTTTTTAGGTTGATTAAGTAATATGTAGTTATTTATTGTTTCTTAAGTTTGCATATGATATGTTTATAGTAGAATTTTGGAATATGCATACTGTACAAGCCTAATAGTGCCTGGGCCTAAACCCAACATACTCAACCAACTAAATCTAGCCCACAAAAAAAAAACAGAAACCCTAAGGGCTTCTCTGCCGTCGCCGCAAGCCCCAGCAGCCCTACGTCGCACCCAACGCTTCCAGCAGGAGGCCAATCGCCGCAAGACTCGGAGACCGACTCCCCACGCGTGCCGTGCTCTTCGCAACACACCTGCAAAAACAGACTCAAGGAGTCCAAAGAAAAACAAACAGCAAGCAATATTTTTTCCTTCTTTTTCGATTTATTTTCTTTCTCTTTTTCGGCCTATAAAAGACCATTTTGTAATCTGTAAAGGGGGGAATAGAGAGAATATTGAAAATTGAAAGAGAAACAGTGAAATAAAATCAAAAGAGGTGAATTTCGTCTTAGATTTTTTTATTTTATTTCTTTGTTTGCTTTATTTATTTTCTGATTTTTTTTGTATATTAAACAAAAAAATAAAAAAGGGAATATCACCTTCAAGGATACGCCGTTGAAACCCGAGCCCGCTACTTTGAATTGGGGCGGAATGGTGGGATTTGAATCGTGGTATAATTGAGAACTATGCATGACGCAAGGATGGGTTAAAAGAACCCTAGCAGAGCCACACTGTTTTTTTTTTAAAAAAAGGGAACAAATGATTTTATTTTTTCTTTTTTCAGTTTTTTTTATTTAAAGCAAGATGAAAGCGCTGCTTTTAGCAGTGCGACCAGCGTGGTGACCCGACCAAGGGAGGATCCGTTGGCTTTTAAAGGTCTAATTAGCATTTAGGCCTTCCTTTGCAATGCGCCCAAATTAAACCTGTTTGTTTTTTAAAAATTAGGCCGCATATTTGATCCGCATTTCAATTCGGTCCCCAGCTGCGCAGCGTTTAGGAGAGCAGGATTAATTTCCCTTTTGGTCCTCCACTATTGCGCGCATATACAATGTGGTCCTGTCTTTTTAATTTGCTTGGAATTTACCCATTATTTTTCTTTTAAAGTTCAAATTAAGTTTTTTTTGCCATTTTAATCATTCTTTTACCACAATTTTCTATTATTATTATTATATTATTTATTATTACTATTATTATATTTTTCTATATATATATACGTACGCACATTCTACATAGTATATATGCATATTTAATATATATATTAAACTTTATAAGTACATGCATTCGCATTTTTTATATATATAGTTTTTTTAAATCTTCACATACTTTTTATTTCACATATATACTTATGCATTTTATTTTATATGCATACCCTTTTTTACTATTTTCATATTTATAAACATGCATTTTTATTAGTTTTTTTGGTTTGATGTATTTCGTTCCTTCTTTTTGTTTGCAAATTTACTTGTATATTGTACTTATATATATATTTGTAAATATTTATTCATATTGGTCTTAAATTAAAGTTTGTTTCATATTATACATTAACTTTTAACATACCTTTCGGAAATATATTTTGGTTTTGTCAAAACATTAAAGTCATCATATTTTATAAATTTTCAAAGTATTTGGCATTCATGATTCTCGAGAAAGACCGTGTCTTAACTTACTGGATTGCGATTATTCTTCGATGAATTTAGAACGCTAAGTATTCATTTTGCATTAAATTCGCAAATTTTAAATAAAAATTTATTCTTGGAGTTCAAAAATGTTGGGTCCTAACTTATTGGTCCTGATATTTTGATTTCTCGAAATAAGAATTTTCAAAAGCAAAAGGCAATATTCGGGTATTTTGAAGATTTAAAAATATTGTGCCCTAACTCACTGGGTGTGGTGTTTTATTTCTTTGAAATAAGAATGTCTTACTATTTTGATTCATTCATGGAATGAAAAGTTTTCTTTTAAAATCTTTTCAAATTTTCGACACCAAGACATTACAGAATCAATTTGGTACCAATTTTGGGCGTTACGAGGGTGCTAATCCTTCCTCATGCGTAACTGAACTCCCGAACCTATTTTCTCAAAATTCGTAGACCGAAATTGTTTTTAAGGTGAGCCGATCACACCTCAATCAAGGATCGGTGGCGACTCCAGTTTTTGTTTTTTTAAGTCGACAACTAAAATTTTTGTTTTCAAAAAAACGTTTCGACAGCTTGGCGACTCCGTTGGGGACGTTAGAGAGTCGAGCCATAAATTGGTTATTTGTTTGTCTTGTGATCGAAAATTAAATTTCGGTTTTAAAATCATAATTTCCCTTCATACTTTTTTTTTACCATGGAATGTTGGCTACTTTGCATTTGCATTTCCATTTTGCATTTTACCCTTTAAGTGGGAGCGAGAAACTAGTCCTTCGTGAGGTTTTCACCTCCGTGCAGGGTAGTGGACCGGTTTCAGGATACATCCGTACCTATGTCTTCGTGAGATTTTCATCTCCGTGCAACCATAGGGAAATGTATCCCCCTGAACTGAACTCGATCCATATGAGCCAATAATGGGTCAGGATCTAGGAATCTGCTGGTTCGGGTACCCTTACTCTAGAAACTAAACCTCATATAGTGAGCTTTAGGAGCTTGATCTAGGTAGAACTATCCCAAAACCCTCGTGAATTCCTGAATAAATGTTCTTGCTATTTCATGTTTGTATTGGATTATATCTTTTTGGTGTGATACTGACTTGGGTTTATTCTGTTTTGATTGCATGACATCATGATTGCATTGCATTTGTATCTTAGAAAAGAGATGTTGATTTGAGTTCGATTACTAGATTAGAAAGCTTGTTATGGAATACGGGTTTCTTGATAAGGTGGAAGATAATACGGTGGAAGATAATACGGTGGTCCGAAGAAAACATAGCACGAAAAGCCTAACAAGAGGAGTATACGACTTTGCTGCATGAACTGAGGATCCAAATTGTCAAAGTTTATTCAAAAGTCATCAAAGGTCCCAATCTCATAAAGAAGCTAATGAACGTGAATGAGCAAGGATTTACGACCTAGATCAAACAAAACGGAGATCAAATTCGTGAGATGTATCTTAATATCTGAAGGGCCGATGTCTTCACTTGGAGTATGAGGGTAAAGCCATATATATATGTCCGCTTTATGTAAAGAGATTTGTTTTCTAGTAAAGTTTTCTAGTAAAAAATTGAACATGAATCAACGTCTCTTTTCGCATTAATTTCATGCATTTGGATTACATTACATCATATGCATCAAAGATTATTAGAAGATTCTAATTAACTAAAATCATTGCTCAGTTAACCTGGAAACCAACCAACCAACCAAACACCGTTACGGTACTCGAGCAAAGATTAAGGACATGGATCAGAGATTGGAAAAACTCGAACAGTGTCAGAAGGAGATGCAAGACCGACTTCAGCTACAGGTGCAGAAACGGTTAGACAAGATGAAACAAGAGATGTCTGAGAAGATGCGAGAATCCCAAGAAGATATAGTGGCAAAGTTAACCCAACTGATAACTAAGGGAAGTGATAAAGGAAAGGGCCCCATGACAAATGCCGATGAGGGAAATGATGATGAACCTCTCTATCCTCCAGGTTTCACCCCTCCACATATGCGAGCTCAAGCTGAATACCCGCGCAAATCTCATCGTCACTATCATGCCTCGCGGTTTGGCCGGTATTTGAACTTCCAAGCCGGGCGGGTTCTAATCTCGAAAATAATCTCGTTAACTCGCCATTCGACTTTGATGAAGTGGTTGAGAAGGAAAAAATGAAGGAGGAGTTACCGAAACAGTTAGAGGAAAGGTGTAGGTGGCTTGAGGAGAAGTTCAAGGTGATGGAGGTCACTGAGAGTTATCGAGGCATTGACGCAAAAGAGCTGAGTTTAGTGCCAGATTTAGTACTCCCTCATAAGTTTAAGATGCCTGAATTTGAAAAGTACAATGGGACAAGCTGCCCAGAAGCTCACATCACCATGTTCTGCAGGCGAATGGCGGGATATGTTAACAACGACCAACTCTTGATACATTGGTTCCAAGATAGCCTTGCAGGGGCAGCATCCAAATGGTACAATCAGTTGAGTCGTGCCACGATTGATTCATGGAGGGACTTGGCACAAGCATTCATGAAACAATATAGTCATGTGACAGACATGGCTCCTGATAGAATCACCTTCCAGAATATGGAGAAGAAGCTGAGCGAAAGCTTTAGGCAGTACGCGCAGAGATGAAAGGAGGTCGCAGTCCAAGTTCAGCCACCGCTCCTGGAAAAGGAAATGACCATGTTGTTCATTAACATCCTGAAGGCACCGTTCATTACACATATGTTAGGAAGTGCCACAAAAAGCTTTCCTGACATAGTCATGAATGGCGAGATGATTGAGAATGCCATCAGGAGTGGGAAAATCGAGGCTGGAGAGAGTAACAGAATGTCAGTCTCAAGGAGAAGAGAGGATGAGGTGAACAACACGGGTTACTCTAAATTAGTTACTGTAAGTCAGCCAAGAAAGGTGGTTGGTAATCAACAGAATTCATCGAGACAAGATTCCGGCATGAAGACTGAGAAGTTCCAGTTTACGCCAATCCCAGTACCGTATAAGAAAATGTATCAAAATTTGTTTGATGCACATGTTGTTTCCCCTTTTCATGTGAAGCCTCTATAACCTCCGTATCCTGAATGGTATGATGAAAACACACAATGTGAATATCATGCTGGGGTTACGGAACACTTGATTGAGAATTGCACTGCCTTCAAGAAGCAAGTTGAAAGACTTATCAACATGGGTATTGTCAAGTTTGGTGACTCGTCTAGTGCAGAAAATTCGTTACCCAATCATGATTGAAGATGGAGGGACTGCAATATATGAAAGAAGTGGTGAGAAGTTTGTGTTGGATCGCCGGCACCCCTACGGCGCAGCGAAAAAAATTAAAATCGGTGACCCTAACTATGGATCCATGTGTGAGGAACGAATCGGGGTGATCAAGGTTACGAATTTACCTAATGTTTATTCAGAGTAGACAGCAACACCTCAACAACAAGTAGTCTGATCTGCTGTCGAACCAAAACCGCAATCTATCGTGATCCCGGTCTCTACGTAATCCACCCAGTTGACTACGAACGGAAGGAATCCCCAAAACAATTTTGAGAGTTATTTTTCTTATGCGGTGCTAGACTCAAACAAAGAAAACGTGATTATTTATATCCTTTTTTTAGGGTTTTAAGAATTAAATAAATATGATAATATTTTAAATCGAAAATTATAATTACATTAATTATAATATAAGTTCTAGTAAACCATATATTTATTTGAATTCTTATGCTAACCAAATTCATGTCCTCACTATACGCATACAACAACCTTGTACGTAATGTGTTGAAATTTGATTACCGAATTAAATTAATTCTATAATTAATTTAATTCAAGCGACCCCAAAAACAATACCAACTATGGTATATTCCGTTCATTTCAACTATAGGGTGTGACCTTGTAGGTTCTTGTAACGTTAGCAGTAACACTAGAACGATTCTAATGCTACGAACAATGAGTGGCATCTAGCAATGCATCATTGCTACCTAAGTCACAAGAGATCATGATTCGACATAACCTTTTATGATTAACCTTTTATGCAATAATCCTTAAGTCCTTTATCTCGGATTGGACACAAGTCATGGAATAGTCACACTTGCATTGTCCATTCCATGTTCCTTGATCTCTTAAGCAGATTACGATACACAAATAAGTATGACATCTAATATCAACTTATTTGAGCATGGCCATGCATTTCTAGTCTTACTTAATCAAGTGGCCTAAGATATTACTCCCATTATGTAGGAGGGACTTATCCTATATCGACCAACCATATCCCTCTACATAGATTGTGGTATATCCAACATCGCCTTTATAGAACAACCGATTACATTGTACGTTTGATCGTATCAAAATATACAACTCACGATGTTGGGATTATGATGATCTCAAGTCCGAGGATCATATAAATATTAATCATTATGAGTAATGTCGTGACAATTACATAATAATCCAAGAAACATACTCATAACGGGTCATCCAATATGTTGTTCTCTAACACACATATTCATGTAATGATTCGACATTCCATATCAATGACAACTCTTTATCATCAATCAACTACACGTTAGTTTTAATGCATTATCGTTGTCCTATCCAACAATAATACTTGACTAAGGAACTTTTAAGAATAATCATATTATTCTCAGGATATTATTATAAAACAGTTTATTTATATACACAGAAAAGAAACTGAAATAATAATGGTAACGCCTTATATTAATAAACATGATAAATCAAGTATGTTATTACAACCATCTCATGATTGATCTTTGGGCATACTCTAACAATCTCCCACTAGCACTAAGACCAATCACTTATATATCTAATACCAAGTGACTTAGTGTGACGATCATGCTTCTGCTGTGTCAGAGGCTTGGTCAAGGGATCAGCAATGTTATCATCTGTAGGTACTCTGCATATATCTACATCTCCTCGATCGATAATCTCTCGAATAAGATGGTAGCGCCTAAGTATATGTTTGGATCGCTGGTGAGATCTAGGTTCTTTAGCTTGTGCAATGGCTCCATTGTTATCACATCGGAGTTTTATAGCATCTGATATGCTAGGCACAACTCCTAGTTCAAGAATGAACTTTTGATCCAAACCGCTTTTTTGTTTGCCTCACCGGTCGCAATATACTCTACTCTGTTGTAGAATCGCCATCGTACTTTGCTTTGAACTCTTCCGGTGACAAGACCACCATTAAGGCAAAACACAAAACCCGATTGTGATCAAGAATCGTCCTTATCGGTTTGGAAGCTAGCATCAGTGTAACCTTTTACACTTAATTCTTCCTCACCTTCATATAGTAGGAAAACATCCTTAGTTCTTCTCAAGTACTTAAGGATATTCTTGATCGTGGTCCAGTTGACCTTCACCGGATCTACTTGGTATCGCTCGTCATGCTTAAGGCATATGAGACATCCGGACGGGTACATAACATGGCATACATGATAGATCCAATAGCGGAAGCATATGGAATTTAACTCATTCGTTCTCTCTCCGTGGAGTTGAAGGACACATTTCCTTCGAGAGTGAAATACCATGTCTCATAGGTAGGAATCCTCTCTTAGATTCTTCCATATGAACCTTTTCAAGACTTTGTCTATGTATGTACTTTGGCTTAGACCTAGTAGTCGCCTTGATCTATCTCTATAGATCTTTACTCCTAATATGTAAGTTGCTTCGCTAAGTCCTTCATAGAAAAACAACTTCCTAACCAAGTCTTAATAGACCGCAAGGTAGGTATGTCATTTCCTATGATAAGTATGTCATCCACATACGATTACCAAGAATGTTATAGTGCTCCCACTAACTTTCTTGTAAACACATGGCTCATCTTCATTTTGATAAAACCAAACTCTTTGATTGCATCATTAAAACGAAGATTCCAACTTCGAGAAGCTTGCTTTAATCCATAAATGGATCTTTGTAGCTTACATATCTTTCCAAAGATCCTTTGGATTGACAAAACCTTCAGTTGTGTCATGTACACATCCTCTTCAAGTTTCCGTTAAGGAAAGCTGTTTTGACGTCCATCTGCCAGATTTCATAGTCATGAAATGCAACTATAGCTAGCAAGATCCTGATGGATTTAAACATAGCTACAGGAGAAAAGGTTTCATCATAGTCAACACCATGAACTTGGCGAAAACCTTTAGCGACTAATCTCCCCTTGTATGTTTGTACATTACCATCCATGTCGGTTTTCTTTTTGAAAACCCACTTGCACCCTATGGGCTTAACCCCTTCAGGTGGGTCAACCAAAGTCCATACTTGGTTTTCAAACATGGAATCCATCTCAGATCTCATGGCTTCAAGCCATTTCTCAGAGTCTGGGCTCGTCACCGCTTCTTGATAAGTCCTAGGCTCATCTTGATCTATCAGTAGAACGTCACCATGCGTTGTAACGAGAAATTCATATCTCTCAGGTGCTTGGCGTTCCCTTAAAGATCTACGCAGTGGTTGTGTTTCTACAGCAATTACTTGTTCCTCAACCCCTTGTGGAACTTGCTATTGTTCTATCTCTGGTTCAGTGGTATTTTGCGATTCTCGAACTTCATCAAATTCAATCTTTTCCCACTTCCTTTCTAGAAACAAATTCTCTCTAGGAAGACACCGGTCGAGCAACAAGTACTTTGTTCTCGGTGGGATTAAAGAAATAATATCCTTTGGTTTCTTTTGGATACCCCACAAAAATACATTTTTCAGATTTGGGTTCAAGCTTAGTAGACGTCTGACGTTTAACATAAGCTTCAAGAACCCCAAATTTTCATAAAAGACATACTGGGACGTTTCCCAGTCCATATCTCATATGGTGTCTTTTGAACCGATTTAGATGGAACACGATTTAGTGTGAAAGTAGCTGTTTCAAGTGCATGTCCCCAAAAGGAAGTCGGCAGATCAGCATGACTCATCATGGATCGAACCATGTCTAACAAAGTTCGATTTATTCTTTCAGAAACTCCATTCCATTGAGGAGTACCAGGAGGAGTAAGTTGTGAGACAATCCCACATTGCTTCAAAATATCATCAAACTCTAAGCTCATATACTCCCCACCTCGATCAGATCGAAGTGTCTTGATAGTTTTTCCTAGTTGATTTTGTACTTCATTTTTGAATTCCTTGAACTTTTCAAGGGATTCAGACTTATGGCGCATGAGATAGACATACCCATATCTACTGAAATCATCAATGAAAGTGATGAAGTAATGAAATCCTCCTCTAGCCTGTATATTTATTAGCCCACATACATCAGAATGTATTAGGCCCAATAAATCACTAGCTCGTTCACTTTTACCAGTAAAAGGAGACTTAGTCATTTTTCCTAATAAGCAAGATGTGATACTTCAAATTGTTAAAAAACAAACGAATCCAAGAAACCATCTTTATGGAGCTTGGATATGCGTTCCTCACTTATGTGGCCCAAACGACAATGCCATAGATAAGTTTGATTTGAGTCATTTATTTTTGATATTTTAGTATTTATGTTGTAGATGGGATTCATTTGATCTAAAACATAGAGGCCATTATTCAATTGTACCGAACCATAGAAAACATTATTGAGATAAAAGGAACAACAATTATTCTTAATAATTATCTCAAAACCAACTTTGTCTAAACAAGAAATTGAAATAATGTTTTTTGTCAAACTGGGCACATAATAACAATCCTCTAAACATAAACCAAGTCCACTAGGCAAAGATAAATTATATGTTCCCACAGCTAATGCAAAGAACTTTTGCTCCATTTCCAACTCGAGGTCCACATCTCCTCTAGCCAAAGTCCTACTCCTTTGCGTCCCTGATGAAGTACAAATGTGAGAACCACAACCAAGATCTAATACCCATGAAGTAGTAGTTGATAAATTAATATCAATAACATAAATACCAAGCAGACGTTCGCTTATTTTGGCCTTCTTGACTTCCTCAAGATAGATAGGCGCTTCACTTCCAATGTCCAACACACCACAATGAAAACAGCTTCCTTCCTTAGCCACCCTCCTTTAGGTTTCAATGCAACAGAATTTTCCGTGCTTGGGCCTACCTTTGCTCTTGGGCTTTGTCCGAACTTTGGCCTTTCCTTGCCCTTATTATTACGGACCATCAAGATAGGCTTGGGTCCAACCTTTTTCATGTTGCCTTCAGCAGTTCGTAACATACTGAGCAACTGTGGCAGAGTCTTATCAATTTCATTCATATTGAAATTGAGGACAAACTGACTGTAGCTATCTGGCTACGATTGCAGAATAACATCAGTGGCCAACTCTTGGCTCAATGGAAACCCAAGCTTAGACAGGCTTTCAATATAGCCAATCATCTTAAGGACATGAGGTCCTACTGGGTTTCCTTCAGCTAGCTTACATTGGAATAGGGCCTTAGAGATATCGAACCTCTCTTGCCGTGCTTGCCCCAGATAAAGTTCTTTCAGGTGCTCAATCATTTCATAAGCAACCATGTCCTCATGTTGCTTCTGAAGCTCAGGATTCATAGTGGCAAGCATAAGACATCCAACGTCTACCATGTCATCGAGATGCTTCCTGTAAGCGTCTCTATCAGCCCTCGAGGCATTAGCGGGTGGCTCGTTAGGAACTGGTTGTTCAATTACATATAATTTTCGTTCTTGTTTGAGGACAATCCTCAAGTTACGGAACCAGTCAAGAAAATTTAATCCATTCAACTTGTCCTTCTCAAGGACCGATCGCAATGATAGTGTATTTGTGTTTGCAGCCATAATATATCTACAACAATGAAATTATGCGTGTGAAAATTTATCAAATTTATGTTAATCATTAAAAGGACTTAATTAAATGATGTTCCCATTATTTTACTACAAAACTAATACCCTCATACGTTAGTTTCAGAAAGGCTTTCTCGAAAAGCATTTCAAGTGGGTTAAGGATCCATATTTCACCTCCTCTTAAGTCAGCTTTGGCTTTACTCTCAAGATTATGGTTATCTAGGTAAGCAACACTTGCTAATTACATCATATGTAACTCCTAAAGTTTGGTGAACAACTCTTGTTCTAATCATCTTATGATTTATCCAAATTACTTGCCTCTAGGTTTCTAATCCTATTAGAATAACCTAGTCAAGTCATTAACCAATTTTAACTGCGAATATCACTTGTTTATTCTTCGTTTAACCAAGATAAATACTAGTACTTCGCTTTAGCGTAACCTACACAAGATTGATCGAGGCCTTAACGAGGCAAAATTGGAAGGCTATGTTGACTTAATATTTTAATAGAGGATTTTATTAAGATCGTTTCATCTCACCAATTATGGTTTACTATAGTCCATTTAGCCATTTAATTGATCTCATCAATTCATGTGGTTTATTATTATCAAATTTTAACATGTTTAAAATTTGGCATGCTTTAGACATCCATAGCATCTCATACATGAATAAAGCAATAAATAAATGCAATAGTTATAGCCCATAAACTAAGGTGGCGCAACCCAAGCCAATGGGAGAACCAAAAGGAAACCTAAAGGTGTAAGCTGGTTTTCAAGCTATCAGTCCACACTGGTTGGCCCATCTTCCATCTCGGCTAGCCCACAGCAACTCTTGCAAATTATAATATGTAGAAACTCGTTTTACATACGAGGGAGTAAGATGAGAAGAGAAATACAAGAGAATAGTAGCAAGGCACGACACGCAGTCAGATTTATAAAATTACAACCTTTTATCAAATGGGTCATTGGGCTATAACTATGCATTTCAAACACCGTGCATGTCAAAAATAGCATACACAAATAAACACTTTTGTTAAGGTGTATTAAAACATATCCTTTCAACTTTATGGCCCACTAAGTTTTATTTATTATATATTAAAAAAATACTTTAAGAGGATGAAATGAGGCGGTGAAGGAGCGGTCGAGGTGCGAGGCGGAGCCCCATGGTATGGAGTAGGAAGTGCGGGTCGGAGCCCCACTGCATTTAACCGCATACCCCATTCAAGTAAAACCTCACGATTTGATAACTTTTACCAACATAATCATGTTTTCGGGATTTTAATCCCTGAGGTTTCATGCCGGAACAACCCTTGTTCCACTAACCAGTTAACTTTTACTGGAAACTATCAACACCACCGTCGCACCATTATAGATCTGTTAACACTTAACTGTAATAACATAAAACCAAATAGGCCATAACATCATGATTAACATTTAATCCATTGTCAAAAGGAAAGATTATCAGGTTACTATTAAACGATTTAAACAGTCGAAATTTACTAAAATTAAAGCATGCATCTCATACAATTGCATCACCCAAGTATTTAAACCCGAGTCCGTATCACACAAGTGGCTCTGACACCACTGTTGGATCGCCGGCACCCCTACGGCGCAGCGAAAAAAATTAAAATCAGCGACCCTAACCATGGATCCATGTGTGAGGAACGAATCGGGGTGATCAAGGTTACGAATTTACCTAATGTTTATTCAGAGTAGGCATCAACACCTCAACAAGAAGTAGTCTGATCTGCTGTCGAACCAAAACCGCAATCTATCGTGATCCCGGTCTCTACGTAATCCACCCAGTTGACTACGAACGGAAGGAATCCCCAAAACAATTTTGAGAGTTATTTTTCTTATGCGGCTGCTAGACTCAAACAAAGAAAAACGTGATTATTTATATCCTTTTGTTTTTTAGGGTTTTTAAGAATTAAATAAATATGATAATATTTTAAACCGAAAATTATAATTACATTAATTATAATATAAGTTCGTAAACCATATATTTATTTGAATTCTTATGCTAACCAAATTCATGTCCTCACTATACGCATACAACAACCTTGTACATAATGTGTTGAAATTTGATTACCGAATTAAATTAATTCTATAATTAATTTAATTCAAGCGACCCCAAAAACAATACCAACTATGGTATATTCCGTTCATTTCAACTATAGGGTGTGACCTCAGAGGTTCTTGTAACGTTAGCAAGTAACACTAGAACGATTCTAATGCTACGAACAATGAGTGGCATCTAGCAATGCATCATTGCTACCTAAGTCACAAGAGATCATGATTCGACATAACCTTTTATGATTAACCTTTTATGCAATAATCCTTAAGTCCTTTATCTCGGATTGGACACAAGTCATGGAATAGTCACACTTGCATTGTCCATTCCATGTTCCTTGATCTCTTAAGCAGATTACGATACACAAATAAGTATGACATCTAATATCAACTTATTTGAGCATGGCCATGCATTTCTAGTCTTACTTAATCAAGTGGCCTAAGATATTACTCCCATTATGTAGGAGGGACTTATCCTATATCGACCAACCATATCCCTCTACATAGATTGTGGTATATCCAACATCGTCTTTATAGAACAACCGATTCGATTGTACGCTTGATCGTATCAAAATATACAACTCACGATGTTGGGATTATGATGATCTCAAGTCCGAGGATCATATAAATATTAATCATTATGAGTAATGTCGTGACAATTACATAATAATCCAAGAAACATACTCATAACGGGTCATCCAATATGTTGTTCTCTAACACACATATTCATGTAATGATTCGACATTCCATATCAATGACAACTCTTTATCATCAATCAACTACACGTTAGTCTTAATGCATTATCGTTGTCCTATCCAACAATAATACTTGACTAAGGAACTTTTAAGAATAATCATATTATTCTCAGGACATTATTATAAAACAGTTTATTTATATACACAGAAAAGAAACTGAAATAATAATGGTAACGCCTTATATTAATAAACATGATAAATCAAGTATGTTATTACAACCATCTCATGATTGATCTTTGGGCATACTCTAACAGTTTGCACATTGATGCCATATATGCAAAGGGTCCTTGTTAGATATTCGTCTTAGAGGTGTTTTAAATAATGGGACTGCAGAGGAAACCCCTGAAGTATTTAGAGTCTGTTAGAGTAATGTTCAGAACACACTTGTTGCTTTCAGCCTAGAAGCAATAGGAATTTCTTTGTGAAATAGGCTCACATCTGAACATTATTATTTTAATGAAATACATTATTGCAATCATCTTTGAGCGAATGTTCTTTCATTCTTTACGTTTTTTCATTCTTTTAGATTTTTTCTGCCAAACCATTCATTCATTTATTCATGTTATTCATACATTCTTTTGTATATTCTTTGGTACCCACTATGGGTCCCCAAATGTCAATGACATGAGTGACGCTGCTACAGACTCAGAATCTCTTTTTGAGTGAGACATGTGTTTAGAGGGATCTCACAACTTTGAAGATGACACGGATTGTAGCTTATCTCCAGACTTATTGAGGATGGTAGAATAAGAGGATAGACAGATCCTACCTCACAAAGAATCATTAAAAGTTGCGAGCTTGGTGAAGATTGGAATTGATATGACTTCAAAGACAAAGCAAGACATTGTTGAGTTACTTCAAGAATTCAAAGATGTCTACGCATGGTCATACCAGGATATGCCTAGGTTAGGCACTGTCATTGCAATTTGAACAACATCACGATATCAGAAATTTACAGTATGTTCAAGGTTAATATCATGAATGATGTAGTGAAAACTCTACCGGAGTAGTGCCTCTCTCTTTAATTCATCACGATTTTTTCTATTGAAGTTCTTTCTCTCCGGGTATTGGCTGAGCAAGTTGGATGAAGTAGAACAGATCCAATCGCAATGTGATCAATTAAACTTGATAGAAGGAAGAAGACTAAAAGCTATTCATCACGGTCAGATGTACCAGAAATGAATGATGTGAGCCTATAACAAAATGTTCATCCTAGAGAATTCCACGAGGGTGACCAAATGTTGAAGATCCCCCCTCTACAAAAAAAAATCTTGGAGGGAAGCGGATGCCAAATTAGGATGAACCTTATGATTATAAAGAAGGTTTTTTTTTTCCAAAGGAGCTTTGATTTTGAGCGAGATGGATGATAAACCTGCAAAGTCCTGTAAACTCAGATTCAGTCAGGAAATACTCCGCTTAAAGAAGGGGATGACCAAGGTAAAAACCCGCAAAGGGCAGTTTGAGTCCCAAAAAAAGAAAAAAAAGAAGTGATGTGAAAAAATGAAAAGATGAAAATGAAAAATGAAAAATGAAAAGTAAAAATGGAGAGGCTAAGGTGAAAACTCGCAAAGGGCGCCTTAGACCAAAGGGGATTTGAGTTGAAAACCCGAAAAGGGCGGCTCAAAATAGTAATCAAAATGAGGCATGAGGTAATCAGAGCAGCTTAAGTACTGATCAGAATGAGGCATGCAGTGGTCTTGCTATACCTGAATCAATAGGAAAGGGTAGGCGACATTTTGGGGGCATCGACAAAGTACTGTAGATCTCCTAAACACATGTTAAAGTCAGAATGATATTCAGAAAGTCTGTCCAGAGAAGTTCAAGCTGCGATATCTGAGGCACCTAATCCTTATATTATTATTTTTAATCTTGGAACACTTTATTCATTTCCAAGATATACATTCCTAAATCAATTTCTTCGTTATCCATCTTTATTATCTTTGACAACTTATTCATTTCGAGCTATGTTCAGAACCGACTCAATTCTTATCCATGATCTTTTTTGCAAGCATGTTGCATTAGAATAATGATTAATGGACTAATAAAACTTTCACAAGGGAAGTTTTGCATATTACTTTAGAAGTTTCTGAATAATATAGGAACCTCAAACAGGACTATTGTTTAGAACGCACCAGGTTGGAAGTCTGATAAAGAAGAGTCTAAATTAAGACTATCCCTTTGAATTTTCTTGTCTAAAGTATTAATTGAATAAAATGGCAAGATGTCGTGTTGGTGACAAAGCTTCAATGAACAAGCAAGCAATGATCACCGAATAATAAGAAGAAGTTGTTCTTGGAGAAGATTTCTTCATTTGTGCATGAGCATTTGGTACAACACCCTGGGAATGGTGTAAGAGAGCAAAAAGTTTCACATCCTATATCCTTAAATTGTGATAACAGAGGATTGAGAAAGGGCCAAATCTTTTACTCTTGGGTTACAACGGAAAAAGATGGTACAAATTTTGCATCCCAGTGGATCAAACTTGGAGGTTTACAGTGGGGGCAATCTGGTCAAGTGCTTATTGGGTTCGCTAGCTAAGCAAAAAGGAGGCATAGCACATTGGAAATAAAACTTTAATAAACTTTGAGTAATGATAACCTAAGTGATAAGAAGGGATCATTCTCGAAAAATGACATTCTGCATTCATTCAAATGTCATTCATACATGCCTAGTTAGGAGCATTTGATTCATTTTGTTCATGACATCCTATTAGGCATAATTAGGTTCATAAAATGAATCATACAGGTCATGTTCCATAGGGAGCAGATCGGTGAAATCATAAGCCTTATCTCCCTGAGCAACAGTGGAATGGGTTAAAAAGAAAGCAGATCTTGTCTTCATGTATTGGCGTGAAGTAGATCGAAGAAAGCAGATCTTGTCTTCATGTATTGGCGTGAAGTAGATCGAAGATAACAGATCTTGTCTTCCCATACTGGTGGCAAAACAGGTCAAAGAAAGCAGATCTTGTCTTCATGTACTGGCGTGAAGTAGGTAAAAGATAACAGATCTTGTCTTCCCATACTGGTGGCGAAACAGATCGAAGAAAGCAGATCTTGTCTTCATGTACTAGCGTGAAGTAGGTCAAAGATAACAGATCTTGCCTTCCCATACTGGTAGCGAAGCAGATCGAAGAAAACAGATCTTGTCTTCATGTACTTGCGTGAAGTAGATCAAAGATAACCGATCTTGCCTTCCCATACTGGTGGCAAAGCAGGTCAAAGAAAGCAGATCTTGTTTTCATGTACTGGTGTGAAGTAGATCAGAGATACCAGATCTTACCTTCCCATGTTGGTGGCGAAGCAGCTCGAAGAAAACAGATCTTGTCTTCATGTACTGGCGTGAAGTAGATCAAAGATAACAGATCTTGTCTTCCCATACTGGTTGCGAAACAGATCGAAGAAAGCAGATCTTGTCTTCATGTACTGGCGTGAAGTAGATCAAAGATAACAGATCTTGTCTTCCCATACTGGTGGCGAAACAGATCGAAGAAAGCAGATCTTGTCTTCATGTACTGGCGTGAAGTAGATTAAAGATAACAGATCTTGTCTTCCCATACTAGTGGCGAAACAGATCAAAGAAAGCAGATCTTGTCTTCATGTACTGGCGTGAAGTAGATCAAAGATAACAGATCTTGTCTTCCCATACTGGTGGCGAAGTATATCGAAGGAAAAAACAGATCTTGTCTTCATGTATTGGCGTGAAGTAGATCAAAGACAACAGATCTTGTCTCCCCATACTGGTGGTGGAGTAGATCGAAGAAAATAGATATTGTCTTCATGTACTGGCGTGAAGTAGATCAAATATAACAGATCTTGTCTTCCCATGCTGGTGGCGAAGTAGATCGAGAAAAACAGATCTTGTCTTCATATACTGGCGTGAAGTAGATCGAAGATTACAGATCTTATCTTCTTAAGCAGTAGTGGAGCAGATCGAAGATGGAGGATTTTACCTCCCTAAGGTTACAGTGGAGTACATTGAAGCCAGTAATTCTATCTCCCTGGGCAACACTGGAATAGATTGAAGATTATAAGTCTTATCTCCCTAAGCAGTAGTGGAGCAGATCAAATATGGTGGATTTTACCTCCCTGAGGTTACAGTGGAGTACATTGAAGCCAGTAATTCTATCTCCCTGGGCAACAGTGGAATAGATTGAAGATTACAGATCTATCTCCCTAAGCAGTAGTGGAGTAGATCAGATATGGTAGATTTTACCTCCCTGAGGTTACAGTGGAGTATATTGAAGCACTAGTTCCTATACCTCTGAAGATGCAGTAGGAAGGAATGAGGCTACTTGAAAGAAGAGAAGCATTAAAGAAGTTGAGGCTCAGTAAGACCGGGCACAATTAGACTTTTTATTCTTTGCTCTGTTCCTGTTACACGACAACGAGCAAAGAGGGGCAACTGTACAAGCCCAATAGTGCCTGGGCCTAAACCCAATAGACTCAACCAACTAAACCTAGCCCACAAAAAAAAGCAGAAACCCTAAGGGCTTTTCTGCCGTCGCCGCAAGCCCCAGCAGCCCCACGTCGCACCCAACGCTTCCAGCAAGAGGCCAATCGCCGCAAGACTCGGAGACCGACTCCCCACGCGTGCCGTGCTCTTCGCAACACACCTGCAAAAACGGACTCAAGGAGTCCAAAGAAAAACAAACAGCAAGCAATATTTTTTCCTTCTTTTTCGATTTATTTTCTTTCTCTTTTTCGGCCTATAAAAGGCCATTTTGTAATCTGTAAAGGGAGGAATAGAGAGAATACTGAAAATTGAAAGAAAAATAGTGAAATAAAATCAAAAGAGGTGAATTTCGTCTTAGATTTTTTTATTTTATTTCTTTGTTTGCTTTATTTATTTTTCGATTTTTTTGTATATTAAACAAAAAAATAAAAAAAGGGAATATCACCTTCAAGGATACGCTGTTGAAACCCGAGCCTGCTTCGCCTGAATCGGGGCCGGAATGGCCGGGATTTGAATTGGCCGGTGGGCTGAGAACGACGGCGGCGCAAGGATGGGTTAAAAGAACCCTAGCAGAGCCACACTGTTTTTTTAAAAAAAGGGAACAAATGATTTTATTTTTTCTTTTTTCAGTTTTGTTTTATTTAAAGCAAGATGAAACGGCGCCGTTTTAGCCAGGTGCGACCCGCGCGGTGACCCGACCCGAAGGGGAGGATCCGCGCATTTGGCTTTAAAGGTCTAATTGCGCATTTAGGCCTTCCCTTTTGCAATGCGCCCCAAATTAAACCTGTTTGTTTTTTAAAAATTAGGCCGCATATTTGATCCGCATTTCAATTCGGTCCCCAGCTGCGCAGCATTTAGGAGAGCGGGATTAATTTCCCTTTTGATCCTCCACTATTGCGCGCATATACAATGTGGTCCTGTCTTTTTAATTTGCTTGGAATTTACCCATTATTTTTCTTTTAAAGTTCAAATTAAAATTTTTTTTGCCATTTTAATCATTCTTTTACCACGATTTTCTATTATTATTATTATTATATTATTTATTATTAATATTATTATATTTTTCTATATATATACGTACGCACATTCTACATAGTATATATGCATATTTAATATATATATTAAACTTTATAAGTACATGCATTCGCATTTTTTATATATATATATATAGTTTTTTAAATCTTCACATACTTTTATTTCACATATATACTTATGCATTTTATTTTTATATGCATACCCTTTTTTACTATTTTCATATTTATAAACATGCATTTTTTATTAGTTTTTTTGGTTTGATGTATTTCGTTCCTTCTTTTGTTTGCAAATTTACTTGTATATTGTACTATATATATATATATATATATATATATATTTGTAAATATTTATTCATATTGGTCTTAAATTAAAGTTTGTTTCATATTATACATTAACTTTTAACATACCTTTCGGAAATATATTTTGGTTTTGTCAAAACATTAAAGTCATCGTATTTTATAAATTTTCAAAGTATTTGGCATTCATGATTCTCGAAAAAGACCGTGTCCTAACTTACTGGATTGCGATTATTCTTCGATGAATTTAGAACGCTAAGTATTCATTTTGCATTAAATTCGCAAATTTTAAATAAAAATTTATTCTTGGAGTTCAAAAATATTGGGTCCTAACTTACTGGTCCTGATATTTTGATTTCTCGAAATAAGAATTTTCAAAAGCAAAAGGTAATATTCGGGTATTTTGAAGATTTAAAAACATTGTGTCCTAACTCACTGGGTGTGGTGTTTTATTTCTTTGAAATAAGAATGTCTTACTATTTTGATTCATTCATGGAATGAAAAGTTTTCTTTTAAAATCTTTTCAAATTTTCAACACCAAGACATTACAGAATCAATTTGGTACCAATTTTGGGCGTTACGAGGGTGCTAATCCTTCCTCGTGCGTAACTGAACTCCCGAACCTATTTTCTCAAAATTCGTAGACCGAAATTGTTTTTAAGGTGAGCCGATCACACCTCAATCAAGGATCGGTGGCGACTCCAGTTTTTGTTTTTTTAAGTCGACAACTAAAATTTTTGTTTTCAAAAAAACGGTTTCGACACATACTTTTTATTTTTGTGATTTTTAGTTTAATGATTTTAATTTTTGGTAAAAGAATTTTAATAGCACATAATTTTATTTTTATGATATACATAAAAATTAATTAAATATTAAGAATTTTAATTTTGATGTGCCATTTAAATTATCTTATTTTAAGTTGTTTAAAAATTTTAACATAATATAATTTTTTTGACATTTTACGCTATGTTGGATATTAACATATTTTAAAATAACTTAATTGAAACAATAAGTTATCGAGTGACTTATGTGAGAGTTATTTTATTTTTAAAATATAAAATTTTTTTACATGTAACTTAAGTCATGTTAATATTGATCGGCCTAAAGGAAGGTTAATATTTAACAAAAATAAATGTGCATTTATGGTAATAAATATATGATGTTATTTGATTTTACGTGTGAGTAATAAATTGATCTAAAATCATATTAATTATTCAACATGTTCTTATTGTCACTGTTAGATTACTACAACAAAAAATCGCTTACAAGTTAATATTTTTATCCAAAGATGAAATATTAATGGAGTGTTCGATATCTTGAGATGTGATTTACTTTTATTCACAGGATTAAATATAAAATTAGTACCCGAACTTATTCATTTTTCCTAGATTAGTACCTATAGTTTTTTTTGTCCCAATTTGGTACTTAAAATTTTTTTTCCGTCAACTAATTTGATACCTAAAATTAACCCCGTTACTTTTTTTCTGATATGGCAGCGCTGACCAATCGCACATACTATTTAGCCTTCTTTTTGTTTTTTTATTTTTATTTTCCCTCTTAATTTTTTTCATTTTTCTTTTTCTTTTTTTCTGGGCGTGCCTCTTCATCTCCCATTTCTTGTCTTCAACTTTTTCCTGTCTTCTTCACCTTTCTTCTTCACTGCCTCTTCATCTCCTATTTCTGAGCTTCATGGCCGCCACACCATTTTCTTTCACTTTGCTCCCATTCAAACACCCACCACTTCATTACTGTTTTCTTTCACTTTCCTCCTATCCAAACACCCACCACTTTCAATGTCATGAGTACACGAACTTAGACACCCTTTAATTTTGTCCATTTTCCAAATCCATTTCTTCCCAGACTTGAATAAGCCCGATATAGCCTCGATAAATCTGTTAACCAGCACTGACCAATTCGCTGCAAACAACAACTGATTCATACAAGTCCCTTCAACTGTATCAACATCTTTTCCTTTCAATCCTTTCCTAATTGCCTCGAACTTTTTATCGTTCAGCTCATTTTTCGGCGAAAACATGCCGATAAAAAATCCATCAGAACCTTTATAGACAACCCTTTCATTCTCTCTTCACTACCAACATGATTCGACCGATTATTAACACTGATTCTGTTATTCACACCGAAGATTTGAACCTTACCATTCCAATCGCTATCCTTACCATTCAATGGGGCAATCAATTCGATTTTTTTTCTTTTATCATTAGACACTCCCCAACAACTTTCAAGATCTTTTGCAGCTTTCTTAATGCCTAATTCAAGAGGTGAAAATGCTTCTTTTATGAACCGAATCCAATTCAGATTCGATTCAAGCAGATCAATTTTCGACATCATTTTCTCTATAAACACAAAAAAAACATAAAAATCAAGAGCCAAAATGACAGATTATGTACCAAAAAATGTAATTGACAAACACCAAATCTTCAGCCAATTCAAAGGGTAAAGATAGCTTCTTTTACAACACAAAGGCAAAACAGAGCCTAGAGCATCCAAACCCAAATAATAATAAACAAAAATGGGGGTTAAAGGGAAAACCCAAGTTTCGAAAATTCAACGTTATAAACAAAAATGGGGGATAAAGGGAAAATCCAAGTTGAAGAAGACAAGAAATGGGAGATGAAGAGGCAAGCCAAAAAAGAAAATTGAAAAAAAAAGAGGGAAAAAAAAAACGAAGGCCAAATAATATGTCATGTGGCGACACGCGATTGGTCAACGTTGCCATGTCAACAAAAAAGTAACGACATTAGTCTCAGGTACCAAATTAGTGGATGGAAAAAAAGTTCGAATACTAATTTGAGAGAAGTGAACAAGTTCGGTACTAATTTTTTATCTAACTCTTGTTCAAATTATTTTGGTTTAGATTTGAAATCTTATGTGAGCTTGTTTTGATTGATTTAGCTACTACAATATTTTCCAACATCATTGCATGTTTTGAAACATTCATGGACACCATGTGCCACGATTAAGGAACTAATAGTCAACACTGCAAAAAGGTTTACCAACAATGAAAATGTTGAAATTAGTATGTTCTTAACAAATCTAATTTCAATGAGGTATATAAAGAAAAATAAAAAAGAAGAGTTGCATATACGACATTATAAAAGAAACAATAAAATGAATTAACTAAGGATGGTTGTTTCTGTTGACACCATTTTTTTGATGAAAAACGAAGTCGACTTGGGTTTTGAAAAATAAAAACGGGAGTCGCCACCAATCTTTTTTTGATAAGGTGTGATCGGATCACCTTGAAAAGTGGTTGTTTTAATAAACAATTTCATTTTATTAAAACGACGATTTTGGTCCACGAAATTCAGAAAACGGGTTCGGGAGTCGGTTACGCACGAGGAAGGATTAGCACCCTCGATACGCCCAAAATTGGTACCTAGTTGATTACTTAATGTCTTAATGTCGAAAATTGAAAACTTTAAAGAAATTTAAAATACGATCCTTAAAAAAAACTCGAATGGCATTGTAATACCTCCTACCCGTATTCGTCGTCGAAATAGAGTATGAGGCATTACCAGATTTTACCGAAATTTTTTTTTTCAAGATAGATTTATCATATTCATAAGATAATTTCATCACATACCAAAACCAAAATTTGTTAGCCATACCAATGGCTAACCATACATTCATTTCACATTAACATCTAATTTACTAGCTTATACATGCCATTGATTTCCAAAATAAAGTTCCTTTATGTACCGAGGTCTCGAGATTGATAGTGTGATGTGTCTCCGACCAAATCCGACCTCCGAGCTCTTAACTCTACAAACAGGGAAAAGAAATGGTAAGCACTTTGTGCTTAGTAAGTTCATGCAACAGAATTATACTTACCATACTTATACATCCATCATTTAATAACACAAGCACACATCCAATTCACATAAACATATACCTATCACATACAAACTCAACCTCATACAAATTCATTACAAAGATAAATGATTGATGAGCTCATCAATTCCATGATTTCCATTTCCTTGTTATTTTTCCATATTTATCCCGTTGAACTACTTGGAATTTCGATGGATATTCAGGGTACACCTAAGTGTACAAATCCGGTCCGTCAATTCATATTCATGTGCGCATTTCCATTTCAGAGAGCACACTCCCTTGAACCTCATCCTTACAACGGATTACAGTCAAAGCTAAATCCTCAGTAATATAAACTCACGAGTATTGTCTGGATTACTACCAAAGCTAAATCCTCGCAACGACAATTACTCTAATGAGCTTGGATCCAATTACCAGTCAAAGCTAAATTCAGACCTAATTCGGATTACCCGTCCGGCTAAATCCATTTTCCACATATTCTTCGGGAGGGCTATATCAGGATAGGATCACCCGTCCGGGCTTGATCCTTTTTACCGTCAATTCCTTTTCAGAGATCCATCGAATTTTCCTTTCATTCAACCGAGATTTATTTCCTCTTTTCATCAAGAATATCAATACTTCATCAATTATCATACAATAAACATCCAAATCATATTCACATCAATAACAAACATTTCAAGCATTTAAGAATATAATTCAAGTTACACGAACTTACCTCGACACTTGTTCGTAACCAAAAATCTACTAATCCCGAACTTTTTCTTTTCCTCGATCTTGCTTCGTATTTGAATTTTCCGGATCTAAATAAATAAATTTAATCATTAATCTAATACATTTCATGTTCATATGTAACTTTCTCTACAATTCCATTATTATTTATAGTGCATTCAAAGCTGCCTCACTGAGTCACATTCACTAAATTATTTATATCTTGAGATACGGCACTCCAAATTAAGATCCGTTAATTTTCCCTGAAACTAGACTCACATATATTCTTACCATAAAAATTTAAGAATTTTTGGTTTAGCCAATAAGTACAGTTTATTCTTTAAAGTTTCCCCTGTTTCACTGTATGACAGTTCTGACCCCTCTTCACTAAAAATTAATTATCTCACTGTACAGAATTAAGATGATGCTTCCCTTTATTTCTTCAGAAAATAGACTCATCAAGGATTCTAAGCATATAAATTATAACTCATAATCATTTTTTTAAAATTTTTAATAATTTTCCAAAGTCAGAACAGGGGAACCCGAATTCATTCTGACCTTGTCTCACAAAATCTATTATATCTCATGATTTACAATTCCATTGCTTACACCATTTCTTTTATAAGAAACTAGACTCAATAAGCTTTAATTTCATATTTTATTCATCCTCTAATTCAATCTCTACAATTTTTGGTGATTTTTCAAAGTCAGAGTACTGCTGCTGTCTAAAACTGTTTTAGTGCATGGTGTTAATTACCATTTTTCCCTTAAACTTTCAACAATGATAATTTCGTCCCTGCTCAATTAACCTCTCAATTGAGCTGATTTTTCTCAATCAACACTTTATTATATCACTTTAAACTACCTTATAACCTTTGGAAATCAGAATTTCAGCACTAAACTTTAATTCCAAACTATTTCACAATTAGGTCCTACAAATCAATTTCTATTGGAATTACCTAATAAAATCATCTCATAAACAAATTAAAGCATCAATTTCATCCTATTTCCTCATAAAATTCCAGCACATATTCATATCAACTTTCAATATCATTCATAAAATCAAAACTAATGAATTTAGTAATAGGACCTAGTTGTAAAAGTCTTAGAAACACAAAATTAGAAGAAAAGGCAAGAATTAACTCACTTGGTGCAAAAATTATGAAAACCAGCTTGAAGAAACCCTTAGGACGTTTTTTGCTGATGAGAGTGCAGAAAATAAAGAGAAATCTAGATAATTCCACTTTAGTCCTAACTTTTAAAGCAAATTTTGTAATATTCCAATTTTACCCTTATTTCTTCAATTCTCCTGATTTTTCTCAGCGTATGCCGCCCAAAATATCTCCTTTTGGGGTTATTTGCAATTTATGTCCCTCCTCATTTCACAATTGAGCTATTTAATCCTCTAGTAACTTTTACACCTTTTTCAATTTAGTCCTTTTTACTTAATTGACTACCGAACATTAAAATTTTCTAACGAAATTTTAATACCATATTACTAACACTTCATAAATATTTATAAAAATATTTTTAACTCGGTTTTACGAGATCGAAGTCTCGATATCTTATTTTTACCTAATTTCTTCAATAATTTCTTTTTCTAACTAACCGCTTAATCAGTAAAATTTTTCTATCGATATTTTCAGACGATTTTTCCTATCATATCAATATTCATGCAAAAATATTAAAATAAATTTCTCCTTAAATTGGATTTGTGGTTACGAAACCACTATTCCGATAATTTTGAATTTGGGCCATTACAGGCATGGATTAAAATTCAAGAGGATATTTGGCAATTTGGTTTAAACGAGAAATCGAAATCCAGCACCTTAGGACACGTCCCTCGAATTTCCAAACGCAAAACATTGCCTTATTTCGAATTTTTTTAAAAGGATATTTAGTCATTTGGTTGAACGAGAAAAATCGACACCCAGCACCTTAGGGCACGTTTTCTCGAATTTCCCAAACGCAAAACATTGCCTTATTTTTAAAATTATTTTAAATTTTTTTAAAGGATATTAAGCCATTTGGTTAAGCTAGAAAAATCGACACCCAGCACATTAGGGCACGATTTCTCGAATTTCCAATCGCTAAATATTGTCTCATTTAGAAAATTTTATTTTTGAAGTATGGTGTCAATATGCATAATGGAATAATAAATATGATAATATGAAAAAAGATTAACGAAAACGAATAATAAAATAAATCAATCATGCATATACCATAGCAAATAAATAAATAAATAAACTAAAGCATAAAATGGACATATACATACATACATAAATGAACATAAAAATAAAGGAAAATATATGAAAATTATAAAACATGAAAAATATGTATGTACAATAATAAACAAATGTGAAGCATAACAAATAATAATGACGGACATGTAAATAAATAAATGAACAAGATTAACAAAATTATAAAATATACATACATCTATATATATGTATAAAATTATGAAAATATAAAAAAAACATATGCTTATATACGTATTATTACATGAAAAATTATGTAAGTGTATGTATATACATATATACTTATACAACAATCATCAAATATAAAAAGTCTATATATGTAGGTATATATATGAGTCATAAAATAAAGAATATATACAAATACATCTTTTAATATATGTAAAATAAAAAATAAAAAATATATGTATATACATATTCATGAGAAAAATATATATATAGATATGTATAAAAATACAGTATTTATGTATATATTAAATAAGTTATAATATATATATATATACATGTCTGTATGTATGTAAAAATAAATTATTATAAAATATGGACGTGCATAATGCATATATGTATATATAGAATAAAAGTAAAGCTGAAAATAATATCAAACTAATTAATATAGTAATATAATAGTAACAAATAAATAAAAGGAAAATAAAACTAATAATAATTAATAATAGTAATAATAATAACAATAATAAGGTTAAATAATAAAATGCTAAAATATCGACTAAATTGAAATAAAATAAAAATACGGTGATTCGAAAATAAAAGGCAACAAGGATCAAATTACGACACGCGCAAAAAAGAAGGACCAAAACAAGAATTTATCCGGGCCTTTAAAACGACGTAACCGGGGACCAAATTGCAATTCAAACAAATTATCGGGCTAAATAAAAATGAAGGCAATTGATTGTAAAACTATTTAAAAGCGGAAGGGCTAAAGGGATAAATAACCCAAAGCTCAAAACACGCGGATCCTCCGGTTGGATCGGTCGACACGCGGGTAAAGGGCATTAAGGCCAAAACGCTTTTTGTACATCAAGTTAAGGCCCAAAACGGCGCCTGTTTCAACCTCTATAAAAACAAATTTTTTCTCAAATTTTCATTTCTCCTCTTCTTCCAAAAAAACGAAATTCTCTCACACCTCTCCTTTCTCCAAAACCGCCAAGGGCCATTTGTTGACCATGGCACCGGCCACGGTCATGGCCAGCCGACGCCACATGTGCAAGGGAGACCAAAAGTCTCCTTTTCTCATGGAATGGTCTCCTCGTCCTCCCGATCGCTCCGACGTCGGTAAAAGAGGGTAAAATGCCTCCTTTCTTGTTTTATTTTGTATTTGAAATAAAAATAAATAAAAAACGAAATAAAAAGAGTGACCTTTTATTGCTTTTTAATCTTTGTTCTTGATTTTTTTTCCAAGAACCCCTTTTACATTTTCGAATGGCTTTATATAGCCATTTTTACATATTTTTTACTTGTCATTTCATTTGCTACTTTGCTACTTGCGTGTTTTCTTCTTGCGGTGATTTGATGGCACAAGTGGGCGACGTGGGACGTCTGGCGGTGGCGAGTGGCGGCTGACAAGTGGGCGACCCTAGGTGCGGCACACCTAGGGTTAGGGTTACATTTTTTGTTGTTTTCGATTTGAGCTAGGTTTGGGTATTTAATGAGGGTTAGTGGGTTAGACTAGTTGGGTATTGGGTTCTTGATTTGGGCTTTGGTTTTGGTGGGTTAGGCTTGTATTTGGGCCTCGGTAGTTGGGCTTGGTTTAATTTGTTGGGTATTGGGTCATTCGGGTTTGAGTTTAGTTTAAGTAGGTTAATTTGGGCTCTACTGGTTGGGCCATCTGATTTGGGTTTATTGGTTTTATTTTCTCTCGGTGGTAGGGCAAATTTGGGCTTTACAATGCCCTCTTTGCTCGTTGTCGGTAACGAGAACAGAGCAAAGACTAAGAAAGACCAAATTTGCCCGGTCTGGCCGAGTCTTGACTTCTTTGAGTGCTTCTCTTTTCACTTAGCTTCACTCCAGTTTACTGTGTTTTGACGCTTCAATCCACTCCACTGCACTTCAACAAGATCCGACTTGTAGCTTCAATCTTCTTTGCAGCAACTTTAGGGGGACGAGATTCGTGGTTTTAGTCTGTCGTACTGCAACGTCAGGAAGATAAGACTTGTAACTTCAACTGCAACTTCAGAGGTATAGGCATTGGCGCTTCGACCCACTCCGCAACGTCGGGGAGATAGAATTACTAGCTTCAATGTACTCCATTGTAATCACAAAGAGGTAAAATCTGCCATATTCGATCTTCAATCTATTCCACTGCCAACCAGGGAGATAGAATTATTGGCTTCAATGTACTCCACTGTAACCACAGGGAGGTAAAACCTGATGCGATCTACTCTACTGTAACTTCAGAGAGATAATATCCTTTGTTTTAATCCGCTTTACTGTAATTTCAGGGAGATAGGATTACTAGCTTCAATCTGCTCCGCTGTAATCTTAGGGAGATAAGATCTGACATTCTTTGGTCTGTTCCACTGTAATCTCAGAGAAATAAGACCTGACACGATCTACTCTACTGTAACTTCAGAGAGATAAGATCCTTCATTTTAATCCACTCCACTGTAATCTCAGGGAGATAGGATTACTAACTTCAATCTGCTCATTGTAATATCGTGGAGATAAGATCGACATTCTTGATCTGCTCCTTTGTAATCTCAGGGAAATAAGACCTGACGCGATCTACTCTGCTGTAAATTCAGAGAGATAAGATCCTTCATTTTAATCCACTCCACTGTAATTTCAGGGAGATATGATTACTAGCTTCAATCGCTCATTGTAATCTCGTGGAGATAAGATCTCGAAATTCTTGATCATTCCTTTGTAATCTCAAGGAAATAAGATCTGGTGCGATCTACTCTACTGTAACTTCAGAGAGATAAGATCCTTGGTTTTAATCCGCTCCACTGTAATCTCAGGGAGATAGGATTACTATATTCAATCTGCTCCGTTGTAATCTCAGGGAGATAAGATCTGCAATTCTTCGGTCTGTTCCACCGTAATCTCAGGGAAATAAGACCTGTATAATGAACCTAATTATGCCTGATGATTAGGATGACATTATCAAAATGAAACAAATGCTCCTAACTAGATGTGTATGAATGACATGCAAAATGTCATGAAAATGATTCCTTAATGCTTAGGTTATCATCACACAAAAGCTTATTAAGGCGTGCTACACCGCCTTCTTGCTCGGCTAGCATATCCAAAGAAACACTTAATCTGATTGCCCCCCACTGTGCACGTCAAAGTTCAATCCACTGGGACATAAAATTTGTATCATCAATCTCCCACTGTAACCCAAGGGTAGAAAGGTATGGCTTTTCTCAATCTTCTCCTATCGCAATTCAATGATATTGAATGTGAAACTCTTTGGTCCTTTACCTCATCCCCAATGTGTTATACCAAATGCTCATGCACAATTGCAAAATTTTCTTCTCCCAGAAGACCTTTTTCTTTTTACCTGGTAAACATCGTTTGTTGGTTCATTGAAGCTTTGCCACCAACACGACATCTTGTCATTTTGTTCAATCAATGTTTAGACAACAAAATCTGAAAGGATAGTCTTTAACTTAGACTCTTCCTTCTTAGATATTTCACCCTTTAAACTTGGTGTTTTCTAAACAATAGTCCTGTTTCAGGTCCCTATATTATTTAGAAACTTCTAGAGTAATATGCAAAACTTCCATTGTGAAAGTATTATTAGTCCATTAATCATTATTTTAATGCAACATGCTTGCAAAAAAAATCATAATGATAGGTAAAATAGAATTGATTTGAGAGCATAGCTCGAAATGAATAAATTATCAAGGATAGCAAGAATAAAAAGAGGAATTGATTAGAACATGTATCTTGAAAAAGAAAGAAGTATTCCAAGAATGACAAATTCAATATATAAATAGTATGAATGTCAGGTGCCCCAGATATCGCAGCTTGAACTTCTCTGTACAAACTTTCTGAAGACTTTCCTGAGTTTGACATGTGTTTAGGAGATCTATAGGACTTTGTCGATGCCCCAAGATGTCGCCCTACCCTTTCAGGTATAGCAGGATCACCACATGCCCCAATCTGATCACTTCATGCCCCATTCTGATCAATATTTGAGCCGCCCTTTTTGGGTTTTCAACTCAAATCCCCTTTGGCCTAAGGTGCCCTTTGCGGGTTTTCCCCTTAGCCTCTCCATTTTTACTTTTTCATTTTTTCATTTTTTTCATCCCTTTTTTTTGACTCAAAGTGCCCTTTTGCAGGTTTTCACCTTGGTCCTTCCTTCTTCTTTAAACGAAGTGTTTCTTGACTGGATTCGAGTTTATAGGATTAGCAATCTCACTCAGGATCAGTGCTCCTCTAAAAATGGTCTTCTTTACAACATAGGGACTTCCCTAGTTTGTCATTCATTTCCCTTTAGAATCCTTTCGTTAAGGAAGAATCTTTTTCAACATCCAGCCCTCTTGTGGAATTCTCTAAGACGAGCATGTTTATTATGGGCTCATATTATTTATTTATGGTACATCTGACCCTGATGAATAGCTTTTAACCCTTTTCCTAGGGCCAACTGATCACATTGCGATTGGATCCCTTCAACAAGCAATGAGGGGATTTTAATAGGTAGAACTACCTCAATCCTGTAAACCAAAAAGAGAAGTGTTGCCCCAGTACCGTTGTTCGACAAACAATGAGGGCAAATGGTAATTTCTCACGTCAATCCTTGTAAGTCTCAGTCATTTTCCTTCAATTTTTGATGTTCAACTCTAGGAACTTCAGTGACAAATCGTGGTGTCCACTTCTGAGTTAATTTGAGACCTCAGCTATCGTGCTATTGTTTAAGCTCAATGCATTCTCCAATACCCTCTTCTCTGAAATTCTATATCGGTATACGATGACTTTGGCTCATGAAGTAGCCTCTCAAAATGAAGCAACGCCCATTAGAATTCTTCGATAATGGTGATGTCCATGCCCCATCTTGCTCAAAATTTGAGTTGCCCTTTTTCGAGTTTTCAACTCAGATCCACCTTTGATTAAAGCGCCCTTTGCGGGTTTTCGCCTTAACCTCTCCTTTTCTTTTTCTTTTTTATTCTTTCTTTTTCCCTATTTTTGGCTTTGATTGATTGATTTTTTTTATTTTTGATTTTTTTGATTTTTTTTCTTTTTTTTTTTGAGTCTGAACTCATGAGATCAGACAAGTCCTGGTCATGCTTTTCGACTAGAATCAATGTTATTCTAAAGTCTTCCACATAAGATCTTCCACTTTCATCTTGTATGTGAGAAACCTTCTTTGGTACCAGATTTCTTTCATAAAGCCCTTTTGGGACGCAACTACGATAGAAAACTTTGGATCTTCCTCTTTAATCCGAACAAAATCCAACATCTTGAAGGGATGGAAACTCGACTTCAAATGGGCAAAGCATCTTCGACTAACGAGAGAGGCATTGCCCAAGAAAGAATTACATTGTTCGCACTGTAAATTTTTGATATCGTGCTGTTGTGCAGGTTTTATTATAAGAATCGAGGCATACCCTGGTATGATCATACAAAGACATCTTTGAACTCTAGAGGTAACTCAACAAGGTCTTGCTCCGTCTCTATGGTCAAGTCAATTCTAGTCTTCACCAAGCTCACAATTTCTAATGATTCCTTGAGAGGTAGGATCTGTTTATCCACTTGTTCTACCATCCTCAACAAGTTTGGAGATAAGTTACGATCTATGTCATCTTCAAAGTCGTGAGATCCCTCTAAACACATGTCTCGCTCAAAAGGAGATTCTAAGTTTGTAGCGTTGTCATTCATGTCGTTGATATCTGTGGACCTCT
The DNA here is from genome assembly GCF_025698545.1 of Gossypium raimondii. Taxonomy (NCBI): domain Eukaryota; kingdom Viridiplantae; phylum Streptophyta; class Magnoliopsida; order Malvales; family Malvaceae; genus Gossypium; species Gossypium raimondii. Next base: position 52,575,700 of record NC_068567.1, on the reverse strand, counting down.
TGTAGGTACAAGAGGGTATACAAAGAATGTATGAATTTAAGAATAATTATCGCACAATATGATTATGAATGAATGAAAGAATGATTTGGATGAAAGAATAAAAGAATAAAAATAATCATTTATAAGAAATGAAAGAATATTGGTTCAAAAGATCGCAAAGATGCATTCTATTAAAATAATGACGTTCAGACACGAGCCTATTTCACAAAAGACTTCTTGTTGCTCTAGGCTGAAAGCAACAAGTGTGTTTTGAATATTACTCTAAGTAAGCTCTAAATACTACAAGGGTTTCTTTAGAACACTCCCAAGTTTATAAGGGCGAACATCTAACAAGATCTATTCTCCGGTTGCTTCTTTGTATCCGGCACTGATGCGAACATTTCCCAACATCTCTTCATTCATCGCATTCCTTTCATTATCCGTATGATTGAGTAGCGGGTTTTCTGTACTGAGTGAATCCTCAAATTTGACGATGCCCATATTGATAAACCTTTCGACCAGCTTTTTCAAGGCAGTGCAGTTTCTATAGAATGCCCCGTAATTCCCGCATGATAGTCACATTGCGCATTTATGTCATACCATTTGGGATATGGGGGTTGTAAAGGCTTCAAGTAGAAAGGGGAGACAACATGTGCGTCAAATAAACTCTGATACAGCTCCTGGTACGACATTGAGATTGGTGTAAATTGTGACTTCTTAATGCTTTGCTTAGTGCTAGATTCATGTCTTGGGGATATCTGATGGCCAGTAACAACCGTCCTTTGCTGACCTGCGGTAATCAGCTTTGAATAACCCTCATTATGCCTACCCGCATTGTTCACCTCATTTTTCCTCTTTCTCGAGACCTTTGAAGTATTGTTTTGGGAGTTCCGCTCTTGTCCTTTCTGTTTGTAACGATCTTCGAATTGTTTTGAGAACTCTACTCTTGCCTGTTTTGTTCCCGCTAGATCATCAAGGACAACAAGATTAGTTAGATTTCCCCTCAGATTGGAACCTGAACCTGTCGCGAAATTCACCGGTGTCGAGGTATTGGTCTGGATGTTGACAGTTACCCTTTGTGGATATGCGTTTGGTTGTGCTTGGATGTCGGTTGGAGTAAAGTCTGAAAGATATGCAGGACCTTCATTATCATTCCCAGAGTAGATCACTGGGTTTTTTCCTTTCTCCAACCTCATATCCAACAACTGGGTTAACTGGCTCATCAGATTTCTCTGGACTTCTAGCATCTGATCCTTCACATCTTGTTGAAATTTGGCCAATTGCTCTAACATCTGTATCTGGATCCGTTCTAATCTCTCCAACCTTTGGTCCATTCCTTTAGTTTTTATTCGGGTACCGCAAAAATGTTAGTTTTCCAGACTTTTCTTAAATAATTTTACCTAATTAGGGTCACTTCGTAAAAATCTAATGCATATGATGCAATGTAATGCAAATGCATGAAATGAATGCCTAAAGAGACGTTGATTCTGATTCAATTACATTTAGGAAACTTTTCTAGAAAGCAAATTCCCTTACATAAAACGGATACATGTACGACCTCACCCTCATATTCCAAGAAACAACATCGGTCTTTTTCTTCATCCGCATGTTTGAGGTAATCTCGCCAATAGATGCCATTGCTAGCTCATTTTCTTGATCTTGGTCGCGATCCATCATCTGCCCATCTTCATAAGGCTCATCAACTTGTCGAAGGCTTTTGGACAATCGTCTCGAACCTTTAGGCCACGAAGTAAAGATCATGAACTCTTCTATCGCCCTTCTTGTGTTTCTCAGAATATATTTGGGAAGTTATACTGTTTTTCATTTTATCAAGGAATCCGTATTCCATGACAAGCTTTCTAATTTAGTAATCGGACTTGAATCAATATCTCTTTCCTAAGATGCAAATGCGATGCAATCATAATCAAAGCACAAAAAGAGGGGTTAGTACAAAAATAAACAAGGAAAACAGAAAGTACCTAATCGGGTGACTACTAGGGGTTTGGAGTGGCTCTATCTAGGCTAAGTTCCTAAGTCCACTATATGAGGTTTGGCTCTAAAGATAAGGTACCCGAACCAGCAGATTCCTCGATCTTCACCCATTATAGGCTCATATAGACCGAGTTCGGTTCAGGGGAATACATTTCCCTATGGCTGCACGGAGATGAAAATCTCACGAAGACATAGGTACGGATGTATCCCGAAAGTGATCCACTATCCTGCACGGAGGTGAAAACCTCACGAAGGAGTAGCTTCTCACTCCCACTTAAAAGGTGTGACCAACGGTCATGCAATGCAATGTGCAGAGATATATAGAAATTTGAAATACAAAACATTATAAAAACTATAACTCAAAACAAATGAAATGCAATCAGAGGATCGTATATTTAAATCAAATTTCAACTTTCGACAAAAAGATAAGAAATAATCAACCCGTGGCTCGACTCACTTATTTTGAAAAAAAAAGTCCCCAGCGGAGTCGCCAAGCTGTTGACACCATTTTTTTGATGAAAAACGAGGTCGACTTGGGTTTTGAAAAACAAAAACGGGAGTCGCCACCAATCTTTTTTTGATAAGGTGTGATCGGATCACCTTGAAAAGTGGTTGTTTTAATAAACAATTTCATTTTATTAAAACGATGATTTTGGTCCACGAAATTCAGAAAAATGGGTTCGGGAGTCGGTTACGCACGAGGAAGGATTAGCACCCTCGATACGCCCAAAATTGGTACCTAGTTGATTACTTAATGTCTTAATGTCGAAAATTGAAAACTTTAAAAAAATTTAAAATACGATCCTTAAAAAAAACTCGAATGGCATGGATTAAAATTCAAGAGGATATTTGGCAATTTGGTTTAAACGAAATCGAAATCCAGCACCTTAGGACACGCCCTCGAATTTCCAAACGCAAAACATTGCCTTATTTCAATTTTTTAAAAGGATATTTAGCCATTTGGTTGAACGAGAAAAATCGACACCCAACACCTTAGGGCACGTTTTCTCGAATTTCCCAAACGCAAAACATTGCCTTATTTTTAAAATTATTTTAAAATTTTTTAAAGGATATTAAGCCATTTGGTTAAGCGAGAAAAATCGACACCCAGCACGTTAGGGCACGTTTTCTCGAATTTCCAAACGCTAAATATTGTCTCATTTAGAAAATTTTATTTTTGAAGTATGGTGTCAATATGCATAATGGAATAATAAATATGATAATGTGAAAAAAGATGAACGAAAACGAATAATAAAATAAATCAATCATGCATATACCATAGCAAATAAATAAATAAATAAACTAAAGCATAAAATGGACATATACATACATACATAAATGAACATAAAAATAAAGGAAAATATATGAAAATTATAAAACATGAAAATATGTATGTACAATAATAAACAAATGTGAAGCATAACAAATAATAATGAGACATGTAAATAAATAAATGAACAAGATTAACAAAATTATAAAATATATATACATCTATATATATGTATAAAATTATGAAAATATAAAAAAACATATGCATATATACGTATTATTACATGAAAAATTATGTAAGTGTATGTATATACATATATACTTATACAACAATCATCAAATATAAAAAGTCTATATATGTAGGTATATATATGAGTCATAAAATAAAGAATATATACAAATACATCTTTTAATATATGTAAAATAAAAATAAAAAATATATGTATATACATATTCATGAGAAAATATATATATAGATATGTATAAAAATACAGTATTTATGTATATATTAAATAAGTTATAATATATATATATATATATATACACGTCTGTATGTATGTAAAAATAAATTATTATAAAATATGGACGTGCATAATGCATATATGTATATATAGAATAAAAGTAAAGCTGAAAATAATATCAAACTAATTAATATAGTAATATAATAGTAACAAATAAATAAAAGGAAAATAAAACTAATAATAATTAATAATAGTAATAATAATAACAATAACAATAATAAGGTTAAATAATAAAATGCTAAAATATCGACTAAATTGAAATAAAATAAAAAATACGAAATGATTCAAAAATAAAAAGGCGACAAGGATCAAATTGCGACACGCAAAAAAAAGAAGGACCAAAACATAAATTTATCCAGCCTTTAAAACAGCGTAGCCGGGGACCAAATTGCAAATCGAAACAAATTATTGGTAATTAAAAAGCGAAGGCAATTGATTGTAAAACTATTTAAAAGCGGAAGGGCTAAAGGGATAAATAACCCAAAGCTCAAAACACGCGGATCCTCCGGTCGGATCGGTCGACACGCGGGTAAAGGGCATTAAGGCCAAACGGCCGTTTTGGCCATGAAGTTAAGGCCCAAAAGCGGCGCGTTCAACCTCTATAAAAACAAATTTTTTCTCAAATTTTCATTTCTCCTCTTCTTCCAAAAAAACCGAAATTCTCTCACACCTCTCCTTTCTCCGAAACCGGCCAAGGGCCGTTGTTGACCATCGTGCCCGCCGCCGATTCTTGGTCTTGCCACATGCATGTGGGGAGACAAAAGTCTCCATTTTCTCCTTGAATGGTCTCCTCGTCCTCCGATCGCTCCGTCGGTAAAAGAGGGTAAAATGCCTCCTTTCTTGTTTTATTTTTATTTGAAATAAAAAATAAATAAATAAACGAAATAAAAAGAGTGACCTTTTATTGCTTTTTAATCTTTGTTCTTGATTTTTCTTTTTTTTCGAAGAACCCCTTTTACATTTTCGAATGGCTTTTATATAGCCATTTTTACATATTTTTTACTTGTCATTTCATTTACATTTGCTACTTGCGTGTTCTTTCTTCTTGCGGTGATTTGATGGCACAAGTGGGCGACGTGGGACGGCTTGGCGGTGGCAGGCGGTGGCCGACAAGTGGGCGACCCTAGGTGCGGCGCACCTAGGGTTAGGGTTACATTTTTTGTTGTTTTCGATTTGGGCTAGGTTTGGGTATTTAATGAGGTTAGTGGGTTAGGCTAGTTGGGTATTGGGTTACTGATTTGGGCTTTGGTTTTGGTGGGTTAGGCTTGTATTTGGGCCTGGGTAGTTGGGCTTGGTTTAATTTGTTGGGTATTGGGTCATTCGGGTTTGAGTTTAGTCTAAGTAGGTTAATTTGGGCTCTGCTGGTTGGGCCATTTGATTTGGGTTTATTGGTTTTATTTTCTCTGGTGGGCCGGGCAAATTTGGGCTTCTACAGTTTCTTTTGTGGTGCAACATGTATACTTATTATTTTTGCTTGTTCTTAGGCTAATTTGATTTCAGTACCTAGACACACTTGGTGGATAGATTTTGGTACAATAACTCACATTAGTGTGTTTATACAAGGTTGTCAGAACTACCAAAAGTCTAATAATGGTGAAAGATACATCTATGTAGGCTACAGTAATTGGATAGAACTTGAAGCAATAGGGACTTTAGATTATTATTGTTAAAAACAAAACTTTCTTTGGATTTGAATGAGACTTTTGTTGTACTGTCTTTTTGGCAGAACTTGATTTCAATTTCAACATTGGACAAAGTTGGTTATTCTTGTTCGTTTGGAAATGGAAAATTTACTCTTTTTCATAATCCAAAATTGGTTGGTGCCAGTTCTTTAATAGGTTATGATAATATATATTTATTTGGTACTATTGCTTAATTTAATAAATCCTTACATACTACCATAATAGGTAAGAGATATAAATTTACCACTAAGAATTCGACTTTGTTGTGATACAAAAGATTAGGTTATATTTTCAAAAGGAGAATTGAGAGATTTGTGCCCGACGATATTCTTAATTCTTTTGGTTTTTCGGATACCCTAAAAGATTTAAGGATTACAAAATTTATGATCTCACTACTAAAGCTATTTTTAAGATGGATGATGTCAATTCTTTGTGGATGTTGAGTTTGTTGGGGGCCGGGCGGAGAAAGAACTAATGCCATCGTCTTTGAAGAAGAATTTGTTGATATTCCTCAACACATTCTTTTAATTGTTATTGATAAAGACCAGGAACAATTTATTATGCTTGATATTGTTCAAACAACAACTTTGGATCTAGACAATGTCGTAGAATCTCACAATCAAGTAGCAATTTTTACAACCTCAAGAACTAATACTATTAAGAAGGTCCACTAGAGAAAGAGTTATAATGATTTTAGTGGCATATTTTGACCTTGAACTACATTAGATGGATGTCAAGACTATGTTTTCAATGGTAACATTGATGAGACAATTTATATGGTGCAACCAGAAAATGTGTTCAGTGATACAAAGTCAATGGTTTGCAGATTAAAGAAATCCATTTATGGGCTTAAGCAGACATCTTGTCAGTGGTATCACAGTAGTCGCCAAGTGATTATCTTATTTGAGTTCAAGATAGCTTTGGTTAATGATTGCATATATCACAAGATCAATAGGAGTAAGAATAGTTTCAATCAATGCCCCAATAATGATTTTGAAATTACGAAAATGCATAAAATTTTCTACATTTCAGAAGTGGAAAATCTAATGTATGTTCAAGTTTGTACGCGTTTGAGTACTGCGTACATTGTTGAGATGTTGTGCAAATATTTGAGCAGTTCGGGTATGGATCATTGGAAAACAACTAAATAATTCATACATTATCTTTAGAAAACAAAAACATTACATGCTCACATACTGGAGGTCTGATAAGTTAAAGATCGTCATGTATACAGACTCCGATTTTTATGGAATATGGATGCAAAATTTTGTCACTAAGATATGATAACAAATTGCAACCCTTTATTCAAATAAGAACAAGAACACATTAAAGAGACACATAGATTTTAAATTTTTAGTTGTTAAATAAAGAGTTTAGAGTACTCAGGTGCCTATAAAACATATTGGGACAAACTCCATTATTGTGGATTCGCTTACTAAGGACTATACCCATGGTTTTGATGGGCACATTGCTTATATGGGTGTAACGTCATTTCAGGATATTGATTTTAGTGGGAGTTTGTAGTTTTAAATGCTTTTATGTTACAGATGCATTTTTAGTTATTTCAGTTTACGAATACTAAGATTTTTTTCTACAAAAATAAGGTTTATTTGATTTAATCACACTCTGATTTTGGTAAAGTTTGACCCCACTAAGGTTAAGGAGGGCCAATTAGAATTAGACATATTTAGATCACATTGCATGTAATTTCCATACTACATATCCATACTTGATCTATGTCATTTGGTTGTGTTAATATATGTGATAAGGGATGAATTTAGTTACTATATATGTAACCAAAGTCGCATTGGTTCTATGTTAACATAATTAATGGACGAGATTGCTAGGAATACCTTTACGATATGATAGAAAAGTATTGAACTCATGAGGTTATATAATGACATATAATTATGAGATAATTAGAATATATATGTGGTTCAAGTGGGAGATTGTTGGATAATATGGACATCACATACATATAATAAGAATAATTACATGATATTGTTTACTACCATAAAAGGTTAGTCCGATTCAAAGTGATCTAATTTGGTTAAGATTTATTATGTTTCAGTTATTAAATAAAGTATGAGTCAAATATGTGTAGATAACATAGTAGCTAATTTCTAATTGATGATGGTCTAATAAAAATTAAGGTTAATGTGCAAAAGTTATATATTAGGGTTATAGTCTCAAAATTATAAATACATAACTTGTCTAACATTCCACCGACTCTAAAATACTTGTTTGTTAATTTGAAAGATTAAAATTTGAAGATTTAAAGATATTGATGGATTCAAGTATGCTCTCACATCTTTTTTTTGATGATTTGACTTGACAAATCCCGATTTATTATATTTTGTATCAAAATTTTACAATTCTTTAACACTATCTACTCTTTGCAAAATTAAATTAAAGTTTTAATTGAACAAATGTGTATATATATTGGTGTAATAATTCTCTTTTTTTTTTAAATGAACTTAAGCTTGAATTAAAACTATATAACTCGTGGAATGAACTAAAATATAAAACAAAATTGAAAATATGTCTCAAATTTTGTATAAAAATAAAATAATCGTAATTTAAATATAAATATATAAATTTATCAAAATTTACATAAAGCGAATTATTAACATATGAAAGATGATATGAAAGTGTAATATTTTACAGAAGGAAAAATAACACAAACACTTCATTTTTAAAATGGACTCATTATAACAAATTATGTAATATATGTTATGGATTTAAACACAATAAAAACGAGTAAATTAAATTTTAAATTGAATTATCATGAATGAGTAATAATAAAAATAATATAAGCATGATATACATAAACAAATCTAAAATCCACGGAGCAAAACCAAAGTCCAAACACACTCAATTTCATTGAGACAATAAATTAATCCAATTGAAAGCCTTAAATTAAAAGAAGAGTTGTTTTGGAGTTTAGATTTTGGGTTTTCAATTTAGCAATTACTTTTATTTTAATTTCATTTTGGATTATAGCTTGCTTCATGCCTATTGCTAATTGGAGTCGCAAAGTAAAATACAAGGGACGCCGAATCAGTGGAGTAATTACCCCAACTTAGCGTGAACGTAATATATACGTGGGTTAGTAGGTGATTAATGATAATGATGGTTAATGATTTAGTTAATACTTATAAGATAGATTTTTATTTAAAAAATATATACATCAACTTAATCACAACTTGATACCATCCTAATTATTTTTATTTGTATTTTTTAAGTGTTATTAAATATATTAGATTTTGGTTCCTAGATATTCCAACTTTGTGATTGAGGAGATTTTGGTGCCTTTGTAAGTTACTATTTTTCAATGATCTGTTGGATAGCATTTCAGCTTCGTTGTTGTTTTTATTCGTACTAAGCCACCGTCACGAATGATTACAACACACACACACACACAAAAACCGAAGTATACTTGTTATTCAGATTCAAAGACATGACAATGATGATGATGCGTCAAGCAAGGTTAAATGGTCCCTTCATTTCATCAAATATTCTTCATCTCTTGTCCTCTAACACTTAGCCCGGTAGGGTTTGTATTTTGTAATAAACTATTGTTTTACGGAAAACAGCATTAGAAATTATGAACGTGGTGTTGGTTTATGTTTGAAGGATAAGATCTGGAGATGGGCCCGGATGCTCTTAGATTCTTGCAAAAGAAGATAATCTTTTTCTTTGAGATGCACTTTTATGCTTAAATGAGTAAAGGAGCTTTTAAATGGGAAAAAATGGGGAAATAAAATTCTCGAGAACGCGAAGAGAGGAGGGAGATGACCCCCACGAGGGAATTAAAGTGATTTCACATTGTACCAACTACCAAGTTAAGCTAATAGGGAAGACTTAGACCTTTGCCTAACAACATGGTCTCTCTCGCTGACGATATATTACAGGTGTGTGTGTGTGTAAGAAGAGGTGTTCGGAGTTGTCAAGTTATTTTTGGACCATGTAAAGCACTAGCAATAAACAGCAAAAAACATAAAGTTCGGGGTGCGATAAGAGGGTCCAAACTTCCTGTAAGTACTACTAAAATGCAAATGAGATCAGCTGACGCTAATATGTTCTGATGGATGGATCAGCATAAGAGTTATTGGCATATATACTGGAGATCCTAAGTGCGTTTTTCGGCCGGAACGGGGCTCTTATTTTCTTAAGACATGAAAATACACAAACCTTCAAAGCTAACTTGATCCTAATATACGTACTTCCAAAAACACAAAGACAAAGTGAAAGTCAAACAACAGCTGAATGATCCTAAACATCCATGACAATATATTGCAAAAATGATATAATAACACAAACATGTGAATCTGATAAAACGATTGCAAGAAACAGCCATTTATGTCTCAGCTAAATGACCATATTATCCCTTGTGGACATATATCCTTCCACAACCATTACCTCAAATTCTCTTCCTAAGCGAGACAAAAAAGAAAGTGCATTATCTAAATTTCCAAATCCAAGGTTCGTTGCTACATTGGGCCATCAAAGCAAAGGATGATAACTAATGCTCACCAATAACTAGAATTTGTTCTAAAACTTCAAAATTTCCACCCTTAAGGTTTTGATTCGATCACCTTCTTTGCAAAGGATGGTAAACAGAAAGCAGCCGAATGAATCTGCAATAATAAACAAGCAAATGTACAAAGATTTCAAAATAAGATTTTAAGACTTCTGGAAAAGGGTTAAATATGTGACTCAGCATTATTATTTTCACACGCCTATAAAGGATTTAGAGTGGAGCGAAGTTTCACCTCAGAGTTGTAAAACTTAAGGGGTCGTTTTGATTTGCAGCAGCACTCATCTTTGTCTATAGGATTCACCGGATGCTTGAAGTCAACAAGAGGCCCCTCAGTTGAGCAAAGCATGAAACCAATCACACCACTGTAAGTTAATAAATAAAGTCAATGATACGCAGCTTTTGGCAACATGTATAATAGTAAACCAAAGTCATGCAAACACAATGGAATGCACCACATGATGATGCAGTAGCATAAGGAAAACCTCCATTGCTTTAGAAGGTATTAACAACATAAATCAACACAGAGAAAATATAGGGGGTGGGGGTGAAACAATTAAATAAGAAAGCAGCAGTTTGTCACCTTGGGTATGTAGGAACTGTAGTCCACGCATAGTTAACAGAGCCTTTGAAGATTTGACGGCAGTTTGCTACAATATCCTCAATGATGTGCATATGTAGCCAGATACTTTCTGCCTGAGTGCAGACGACTCCTCCTGGACGAAGAGCCTTTGCCACAGACTCAAAAAAGGGCTTCTCAAAGAGTTCTTGAGCAGGACCTGAGATGTCAAACAATGACCCAATTCTCAAATATTAAAGATTACAAACCATTAATAACAAAGAAAAACAATACCAAATTTCCACCAAAAAAGCATTACCTATAGGATCAGAAGAATCCACTATAATTGCATCATAAGTACCTTCTGGAACAGCCTTCAAAAATGCAACTCCTGAAACACAAAAGGACATTAATGATTGATATCATGCAATAGAGTATAAAAACACACCCAAAAAAAAAAAACAAGTTCACCATACCATCACCAATATGAAGTTTCACACGGGGATCATCATAACCAACAGCTACATCAGGAAAATATTGTTTAGAAACCTGGCACAAAAAAGTGCAAATCGTTATTACAACAAGGTTCCACCAAGGGATGGTTGGACGTTCCTAGCCAGTTGGCCTGCTGAAATTGTAAACTTACAATTTTGCAGAACCATTTCCTATGCTTTAATACATTTAATCTAAAAGCAACTTTACCCACTTTCCATCAATCAATTGCAACTAATTGTGAATCATAAAGAATGTGTTGAAAGCAAGAAAGAGATTACTAACATCAACGACCATCTTGTCAATTTCACAGATGTCAATCTGCTCAACAGAAGAATGACGAGAAACTTCCCGGAGAACTCCACCATCACCACCACCAATGACCAAAACCTGGTGAAAGAAACAGGTAAGTGGGAATCGAAGAAGACAACAGGTGCCTGTCAAGTCATTTGATCTTTGGTACAATACCATTAAAAGCAAGCTCCCAAGAGAAGCCACATTAAATGGAAACAGATTATAACTAAAGCATGTTCAACTTCCACCCAAAACTATTGAACACAAATAGTTCATTGCTGTTAAATATCAGCAGTTTGTATTCTTTAAATTTTATTGGTTTTCATTTCTAAATGAGGGAGATTCCTTCAGGAAAAAGAGAAAAGAACATGTAAAACTTCTGTGGGTTTAACAGCAGATAGGAAAAGACCACATTCACCAAAAACTAATAAAATTAAAAATAATACAAATATGGAGTCAAAACAATAAACAAAATCATTTCCAGTGGATCTCAGAAATATTATATGGCTCCTTCAATATACTTAACGAAAATTAAGCATTTACTTCAGAAATTCTCTTGCAGCTAAATGTAAAAAATGAGGACTAACTTAATATCCATCCAAGCCTTAATGAATCTAAAACATGGCACGGAATTCACTTCAAATGTTTACTGAGAAATGCAAATCGGGTAGAAAACAGCTCTTGATATAATCAGTAATATAGTAGCTGAAATACCTTCTTAGGATTTGGAATGGAGCAAAGTGGAAGATGAGTGATCATCTCTTGATATGCACATTCATCTCTCTCTGTGAGCTGAATCACACCATCCAAAACAAGAACCTTCCCATATGTGGATGACTGCAAGAGTGCCGTGCTTCAAAAATTAAAAATTTAAAAGAAACTAAACAGGGAGAAAAAAGAAGCAAGATAAAATGGGACCATGAAATACCTGAAAGACCATAACATTCTGGTAATCAGACTTCCCTTGAAACAAGACCTTTTCAACCTTTAAGGAATGCGCCTCTCCTGCATATTTCATATAAAACAGAGCCACTAAAGATATTTTTCTTCTCAGATACTAAATAAAAAGAAAGTATCATTTCAGTGAATTATTATGCTACTTCCTCCCTTACATCTTTCTTAATTTCAAGTAACTTACAAAGCCTACTGCATGGAACCCCCCGTGCACACTAAAAAGACCCTAACTTGCAAAAGTAACACCAGCCTCATACTCCACAACTTTCACAGTAACTACTAAGAAAGAACCCATAAATCCAAGAATCAAGACGGGCAGCAATGGATTAACAGATTGAATTATGAATGAATATATATCAGACGTCGCTATTAAACTAATAGTACACACTCCCAAATAAGAAAAATACACACAAGTGACAACATGCAAGCAGTATGCACTTCGAGATGTCAATCATATAAACAAGCAAATGTACACAAAGAAGCGTAAACGCTTAACATTCAATGAAAATGTAGTTAACTAGTAGTTAGACATATAAAAATGAAGCTTTTTTTTCCTTTTTCTTTTTCACTATAAAGAATCACAAACAGACCCACTACACAAGCAGAAATGACAACCAAGTTACATGAGATGTGCAAAATAATAACATCCTCAATATGGGAGATGGGACCATTTGAGAACCCTTTTTTTTCCCTAAAGAAGAGCCAAAAACAGAAAATATCAGATAAGAACGCACATCAGAAATGACGAATAAAAGGGGGAACGAAGTTGAAAAGAACCCAACCCATGAATTCAATCGAAATAAGTATCGCCCTTAGATGGAACCAATATCTTACACAATCAAAATAAGCACAATAAAATAAAATAAAATATTTTCATTCAAATCAGTTGAAAGCCAAATAAAAAGCACAGAAACTTGCTCACCATAATCTAAAACAAATCAATAACCATAAAAAATATACATAGATTAAAACATACATCGAAAATCAGAAAGGAAAAAAAAAACCCAGATTTAAGAAAAAAGCCCTCTTTGGAATCGAAGCAGAGAAAAAAAAAACACTTTACATTCTTTTCTCCAAAAGGAAACGTAAAGAAAAGATTAGGAGAAATAATGGGGAATCAGGAGAGTTGAAAAACGAACCAGGCCACATTGGGCTAATCTCAGAGAACCATCCAGGAATAACAGAGGAAATCCCATCAACTTCCTTGGAAGTGTTATTGGTATCAGCTTCCATTTCCATGGCAACAGCAGCAGCAGCAGAAGAGACCCCGTTTTCTTCGTCTTCTCTGGGCCTTTTAACGGGCAAATCAGCACAACTTACGGGGGCACCGCTCTCTTCTGCCATTGAGACACCTATTTGTTTCTGTTTTAGAAATACAAAAAAATTGGGAAAAAGACCTAAAAAGAATCGGAAAATAGAAAATCTCGGGTTGGCTGGATACAGGTCACTGAAAGAGAAAAAGAGGCCACACTAGCTTGGTCTTTGGTCTTGCTTTATAGTAGCATCCAGACGCCTGTTGCTGTAAGGGCTGGGCTGTTTAGGCCTTCGCCAAATAATATTAATATAATATAAATTAAAAAGCAGAAAAAAAGAATATTTGAGGAAGAAAAATCAAAAATTCAATTTATATCGTCATATATGGATTACGAAGAATCTGCTTGCAAACGACGCGTCTTTTGTGTGTGGACTGGGATTGTGACTTGTGAAGTTGAGATTTTCTTCCTCTTTTTTACTTCAATTATTAAATTATTACAAAAATATTCATTAGTTTTTAATAATGCCGAGTTGGATTCTGAACAATAAAGAATTTTCCAATTTAGTAAAATTGAATCAAATAAACAAAATCATTACTAGTATTATTACTGATAATAAATGATAAGGTTCTCAATTAGGGTTGGGATTGGGATGAAATCATGTTTCGTTGGGATTATCAATGAAATTTTTATTTAATAACAAATATTATTTTGCTTTATGTCAGTGTGAAAAGTTGGGGAATATCTAGGCGTAATAAAGCTACTGTTGGTGGATGATGCCGATATTTGTTAGATTTCCCTTTCTTTTTTATTTATTTGTCTGTTTTTGTTGCAGAAATTATAAAATGCTTTGCATGTGGGTTGGATACCATGGAATATATGGGATTGTAGACTTCAATCTTATCATCTTTACTATTTTATTTGGTCACGGGGGATTTATTGTATTTATTTCAACCCTTCGTCTTCCTTTACGAAGGTTAAGAGTAAAGATGAGAGAAATGAAGAAACGTGGTTTTGTCACTTTTGTTGTAAAACGACAACTAGAGTCTATTTATGGGTAGGAAAATAATGGTTTTTATGTGGTTTTTTAGGGAGTGCTTATTTGTATTTCTAGGGAATACATTGTTGAGTTTATTATACTTTGTTACTTCAAGTATTTTTGGAGAGGTTATACTTGTAAGTGAGGTATTTAAGAGAGAGTGAGTGCACACTATTGGGCAACATTAAGGTTACAATTATCTAGTGAGTATTGCGTAGGTTGGGATTAAAGCAACTGTTGTATTGAAAAAATATTTAGAGGATTCAATTCTTTTAATAAGGCTATGCAGAGATAAAATTATTTAATCTAAACAATATCAAGAATTTTGGTCTCTCAATTTTTTTTACTCCCTTATTTAACTTGCAAAACAACTCTGTTAAAAACTTGTTACAACATTTGATTCAACAACTTTTTCCAACAAGATTCGGAAACATCTCAAAAGGCCAATGTTTGTATTTTCATTTGAATGTTGATTTGAATTTCATCAATGTTAATATCTGGAGACTATTGACTTGCTTATTAAAGATATGGTCAAATATGATCCTGACACTAGAAAATTACATTATTCGACATAACGAATATGTTGAAATAGTAAATCAAACAAAGTAGAATACACAATCTAATGTCGATCCGATTTTTGTTAAAGATTATGTTGCAACAAAAAATACAAGTGAAGGTATATTTATCCCTCAACTGACTTTTAGACAAATTAAGCTCAAATTTATAAGGGTTAAATATAAAATTAGTACCTGAATTTGTCCACTTCTCCCAGATTGGTATTTATAATTTTTTTGTCCTAGATTGGTACCCGAACTTATTTTTCATCTACTAAATCAATACTAAGTCTAACGCCGTTCAGTCATAAATGATGTCATAGTGATCTCATAATTTAAAAAAATTTAAAAGAAAAAACTTTTTTGTTCTTTTGACTTTTCTCCCCCCCCAAATTTTTTTGACCTTCTTTTTTTTCCCTTCTTTCTTCTTCCTCCCTCAAACCCAACTTGCTACCTCTGTCGTTGTTGGTGGTTGGCCTCCTTTTCGGCCTGAAAATGGCATCAGAGTGTCAATCAATGATTTTTTGTCTTCTCCAACTTCATCTCCTTCCTTTCTCAGACTTCTCAAATTTGAAAAACTTTCAATTTTTTTTAATCAAAAGCTTCTTTATTTCTCCTTCATGTTTCTTCTAAGGGAGGTGAAGATTGAGCATTAATGTTTGTGAAAACAAATCAGAGGAAATGAAAGAACAAGAGGAAAATGTTGACCAGTTGAAATTTCTCCCCAAAATAGCTCTTCTGTCTTCCAAATGTATCTATCAAACAAGAAAAACTGAATCAAAAGATAACAGTAGTTTCAAATCTCTTGAAATTTGTTCACCGTTTTTCTTACAGATTCTCAAAAACTTCAACAAAATAAAAAGAAATATTCACGATTAGTTACCAAAAGTAGCAAAAAACTTTCTTCCAATCTCTTCAAGTGTATCTGCAAAAAAGAAATATTGAAAATCTAGGTTTTTTTTCTCGAGAAACAAACAGAAAAAAATAAATGGAAGAGAAGGGTCTTAAGGTTGAGGAAGGAAAATATTGGTGGAAAAAAATTGTTCACTGTCACTACCAAACAAGAAGAAGAAACTTGGGTTCAAGGAAGAAGAAGAAGAGAAATAAAGAAGGGGAAAAAAGGAATGTCAAAAAAATTGGAGGGAGGGGAGAAAAATCAAAAGGAAAAAAAGTTTTTTTTTCAATTATGACATCACATGACTTCATTTATACCACGTGTCACAATCTTATTCTACCACGTGTTTTAAAGTTAACAGTGTTAAACTTGCGTACTGATTTAGTTGACGGAAAAAACGTTCGAGTATCAATCTGGGACAAAAAAAAACTATAATAACCAATTTGAGAGATGTGGACAAGTTCAGGTATTAATTTTATATTTAACCCTATTTATAACGATGAAATGGAAATAGCCCTTGCTCAACTATTAAAGGTGCAGCACAATGTCAAGAAGGTCATATTTGCTAAATTTATTTACAACTTAAAGAAAACGACATGGTAGGCAAATTTTCTTTAGCATTTTTGCCAAAAAAGAGGAAGAGTAAAAGTTATGGGCAGCAAATGACAATATTTTGAACTTGGTGTTGTGGTTATGCTTCTTTAGTTTTTTAGGTTATCATTTTGAAGTTGACTTTTGTTGCTAAAATGTTATAACTCTATTGGCTACTAAATGATTGTTATATTATTTATTTGACTATTATTATCTTGGAGATGTGATGATTGATTCATACTTTCTGCTTATGCATGATTGTTGCTGATGAAAAGTTTGAGCTATCATTTTGATTATGCTGATGATGAATCTAGTTCCTTTTCTTTAGTTTTTAACTTTTTATTATGTATAGGATTTTGTGTGCTTCATTTGCTACAAGTTATATTAAAATGCCAAAGGGGGAGATTGTTAGAAACTTTAGCGATCGAGCTTTCTTTTACAACAAGAGTTTTAACAAGCTTTTATAACAATCAAAGTATTTTATTGAATTGATAGTTTTGACTTATAATATTTTAGATGGAGTGTTTAAATGTCGATATAGGCAACAAATGAAATTTTTTTTTGTAAAATGGGAGCTAGATTATATATTATAAAGTCCATTTTCTAATAGAAACCTTTGGAGAATAAAGAAGAGTTAAAAATTTTATAACTTTATCTAGTTGAGTTTAATGGCCAAATTTGATAAGCTTTTGGAGATTTTGATAATTTCAAAACTTAGCATATATCTAGCATGTTTTAAATTCGAAAATCAAGTGATTAAATGCTTACCTTCATGAGATAAAATGTGTGGAAAGAGGTAGCCGAAAATCACTGTTTGGTTGTGGTTTATTGGGGAGTGTTTATTTGTATTTCTTGGGAATATTTTGTAGTTTTTTTTGTTGGAGAGGTTATACTTGTAAGTGAGGCTATTTGGGACGAGTAAGTGCAAACAATTGAGCAGCATTGATGCTGCAATTATATATTTGAGTTTTGGGTAGGTTGGGCTTAAATTAACTGTTGTACCAAGAATATTATTTAGTGGATCCATTCTCTAAGCAAGGCTCCGTAGAGATATGATTGTTTAATTCGAATTGCATTAAGAATTATGGTCTCTCATTATTCTTTTACTCCCTTATTTAACTTGTTAAACAACTTTGTTGTAAAAACTTGTTACAACATCTGTTTCGACAACAACTTGAATAAAGGCAAACTAAAGTGCTTTTCCAAATATCATTTCAAGCTCTGGCATATATTGTTGTTCTTAATACTATAATGGTGTTGCATTTGTTTTGTGCATATCAGCCATATCTATGTGATTTCAAATGAAAGTTGATATGTAATATCCCTACATTAATATCATATTATAAGTAGTAGTATCAAATGTATATCTATGGTAGGAGTCATTGAATAAGTGATTTATAAATAATTGGTTGTATAAGAAATCAAGATCATTTTAGAAAACTGACAAACACAAAGTTGTAGAGAATTATTAGTTGAGATATTTGGATTAGACTAGAAACTTGGAAAAGTTTAGGGACTAAATTGAATAAAGAAGAAAGTACAAGGACTAAATAGAAATTACTTCTTTTTATTTTGATGGAAAGGACTTGATGGCAATTTTATCATTACTTAAAAATAAATGGTTTCATGATAAATTTTAAATGATATTTTATTAATTATTAATTATTAATTATTTAATATTTTATTTTAAATAATATTATTTTATTAAAGTAATAAAATATTATATGTAAAGAAAAGATGACATTTTCTTCATCTTTCCTTTCTTATGTTCAAACCTAGCTAAGGAAGAAGAAAGAAATATTCTTTCATCATTTTTCTTCAATTCTCAAGCATAAGGTATGGTTTTTTTTTTTTTGAATCTTTGAAGCTTGTTTTACGTACATCTACTATTAGTTTTTGAAATTATCATGTATGGTTAAAGTCGTCATTGATGGAAGCTTAAGAAACCTTAGATAAATAAGTTAGTTTTTGGATGAAAAATGGTTAGGAAATGATTATTTAGTTGTTAGAAGTGAGAAAATGAAATAAATAGATGGAAAACCACCTTGTCTTATTTGACCTTGGTGAAGGGAAGGTAGAAAATATAGATGGTTTTGCTTTAATTTGTTGTTAAATGATAGCTTAAGAAGCAGTTAAAATACTAGAGAAATCAGAATTGAAAAAGATTAAGTGAGGTAAAAGTTATGCGAATTTTGGATTATGGAACCTTTAGGTAGTCATAGTCAAAACATGCATTGTAAGCTTATTATTATGTTTGATTATGATATTAGAATGAATAATGACTGTATTTGTAATGAATTCTTTCAATTGTAGATAAAACAAGGTTGACACCTTGATTTGTCGTAATTTGACACGTCAAATTAGGCTCTCCAATACACTTTAGGAGCTTATTCTCAAGCAATTTAAGTATCTTTTATATGTTTTTGTTGATTTTTAGCTTTAATTATTAATAAATTATTTTGCGTAGTTTTGCTTCTTTGCTTCTTTTGAGACCCTAATTGGCCAAACGATGTCATGAGAAACCTAACGGTATGATTGAGTTGGTGTAGAGAGACAAGAATGGTCCAACCTCGAGGAAAACATCATTCGGTGTGGTTTCAAGACACTGGTGTCATGGAAGTCGCAACACCAAGTCTTTTCAGCTTGAGGATGTAAAACTTCAACGCAAAATTAACATGGACCTTACTGTTGTAGGAGTCACAATACTGAGGGTAGGATGTCGTGACATTGAGCCAAAGTCGTGACATCGTGGCTCTAAGGTTGTGATACCTCTAAAAGTGTTGAAGGGAAGAAATTAAGGCCAACTTCATTGATGTTGCAACTGTCTAGTGTGTCGCGACATCGAAGCCTAACAAGGAGAAAATAGTTGTAGAGGTAGCCTTTTTTTCAGCATCATTTCTAATCAAAACACGATTTCTAGGGGCATTCTTGTCAACTTTTTTAGGTTGTAAACAAAAGTTAAAAGCCATTTTTGCCTGAGAACAAAAGGAGCCAACTTTTTCTTTACTTTTCTTTCATCTTTTAAGCTTAGTAGTTAGTCTTCTTCACCATTATTAGGGTTTAGTTCTTAGCTTTGTTTGCTAGTTTTAGTTGTTAGTTAGTTAGGTTTTACTCTAGCTTGGTGTTATTTGCATTTTGGTACTGAAACTTCATCTTGTATTTTCTTAATCATCCAAAATTTTTAATATATCTCAACTCTATTTTTTTTTAAATTGTAATACTCTAAACTTTGTTTGTATTTTTCACCTCAATTGTTGTTGCCAACATCTTCTTCAAGCAACCACCAACAAATCTATAAGCTTTCTTTAACCTGATTGTTATGCTTATTTGAATGTATGATTTCAATAAGTGTTGGGTTGTTGTTTGTAAGAAAATGGTGTTAGGTAACTAAACCTATGGTGGTTGGTTGATGGAAACATTGTTTGGTTAATTTTTGGTATAGGGATTAAATCATAAAAACTGGACTAAATCGAATAAACTTTAAAACTTAGAATTGACGCCTCTAAGTGAATATTTATATAGGTGAGACTGAGAGGAGATCCTATTGAGAACCAATTTGGTTGCCCTAGGTTAGTTTGGTGAGGTTAAGAGATAAATCGGACTAAATCATCTAATTTGGTAAAATGATGACCGAAAGGTAAAACTGAGCCAATTAAAAGTTTAAGCCTTTTAGATCCCTAATCCAACAACTAGTCAGTAAAATGGAAGTTAACCAATCGCTTTTGTGTATTGGATTGTTAATTGCTTAAGTTTGATTATTTTACAATTTGGTCCTTCTTAGTGTTAAGTAGTCGATTAGTGTAATTTACCCTCAATCATGAATTGTCGTAATATACTACGTTGAGAGTAGTTAGCTAGCCTTCTTATTTGCATACTTGTTTCTTAGGAATCACTTTGTCCTCGAACTCTCTAAGGTTTGATTCTTGGCATACTCGGGTGTTCAATTGTAACTCTATAAAGATAATTACTGACATGTCGCACTTGCAGTACATTGCTAGATTATTATTTGTATTTGTATCTATTCATATCCCCAATGCACGCACGCTAGGGCACGGTTAAGTTGTCACACTATTGCTGGGGATTTGTGTATGATTGAATGATTATTGGGAAGATAATTAGAAAAAAAGTTAAGCAATTAATGCATGATTATTAGGAAGATAATTAAAAAAAAGCAGTTAAGTTTATAGATACAACGCCTTTCTTTCTTGTGTTTGGTTCTTTCGTTTTGTCTGAGGTATCGCGATTCCGGGGGGTGGGTATCGTCATACCATTGTGTAAAAAAAATTTACTTTTGAAATTCTAGGGGTATCACGATACTAGGAGGTAGATATCGCAATACACAAAATATTTTGGGTTCCCCCTTTCGAAACTATCAGAGGAATCCCGATATCCCCCATTGGATATTGCGAATCCACTAAGCTCATCCCAAAAACACAATAAAATCGTCGATTTTCCTCTCAATCCTAAAAAATCCAACCTACCAAATCTAAAATTAAACTAACACAAATAAAAATCCTAATCTAATATGCAAAAAATAAATGGAGATCATGCCCGAAGCATCTAATTATTTACAAATACTTGTTCATTCGCCACAGACGATGAGTTAAAAAGTCAACTTCAGGCGGACAGTCACACCATTGAAATAAAGTTTCATTGGTGTCTTCGACACTTGAACTCGTCGTTTGTTCAACATCCAACCAATGCCTCTTGAGATTCATATTTTGTAACATCCTGTTTTTAGTAAAATCGAAACAATAGTTTCGGGACCACAAATCTGAAGTCGAAATAAATTTATTTTAATATTATTTTATGGTCTACAGTATGATAGAAAATATCGTATGAAAATTTCGTTAAGAAATTTTACTGATTACATGTCTAATTTGATGAAAAGGACCAAATTGCACAAAGTGCAAAAGTTGAATTCTAGTAGCTAGAGGTATCAAATAGCTATGGAATTTAAAATTTGAGGTCTTTATATGGCAAATAGACCATTTAGAGGAGTTAGGAGATAAGGATGATTATCATCAGTGGAAATTGAAGAAATATTAAGGTTAATTTGGGAAAGATGATAAAATAATGATGATAAATGAAATAAATAATTAAATTAATATCATTTTCATCATCTTTCGTAAAACAAAAACATGGAAACCCTAGCCATGGAAGTTGAGTTCTAGCAAACTTATTTGGCTTAATTAGGTATGTATTCTTGTCACGTTTTTAATGATTTTTATATTTCTGAGATCGTAATAGCTTAATCTAGCTGTCTCAGGGATTAATTTGCAAAACTATTAAAGTGTTAGGGTTTTTCCATGGATGATCATAGTTGAATTATGAAGTTTTATGTTAGAAAATGAAAGATTGTTGATAAATAAACAACTTTTGTAATGAGAATTTTGATGAAATTATGATTTAGGGACTAAATTGAAAAGATGGAAAATTCATGGAAAAATCCTAAATTTTATGAAATACATGGACTGCTATTGTTATATAAGAAAATCGGTTAGGTTTGGAATAACGATTAAATTGTATGAATTTTATTTTCCGAGCTTAGAGATAAAATTATAATTAATTAATAGTATAGGGGCAAAATAGTAATTTTTTCAAAGATGTGTATTGGATTGAATTGAATGTGAATTATTTTAAATTGAGCTAAATTCATTCGTATAGATCCGGATAGACCTAGTACGAAATTGAATCGAGGAAAAGAAAAAGTATCAGATTAGTAGCTTACAAATCCTCGTATACTTGTCGAGGTAAGTTCGTGTAACTAATTTGTATATTTATATGTTTAAATTGAATGATATGTATGTGAAATGTATGATTGTCATGTATAAGTATTGATTATATACCCGACAAGTACCGAGTCCCGTTTTAACCACAGAAATTCGAAGGATACAAATGACATGTCATTAGGGTTCCTGAATTGGTTGTGATCCTACATTTGTTGCAGACACACCACAGCTCTTATGAGCGTCCCGATATTTGTCTCTCGTGAGGTTCCCAATACTTATCTCTCACGAGCTTCCCATTATTTAGCTCTCATGAGCTTCTTGATTAATAGCTCTCTTGAGCTTCCCGTTTATGGCTCGTATGAGCTTCCTGATATTTGGTTCGCAAGAGCTTCCTGTTATAAAACTCACATAAGCTTCCTGTTATATTGCTCGAAAGAGCTTCCCGTTTATATGCTCATATGAGCATACCTGTACATGAATTGACGAATTATAGTTTTGTACACTTTGTGTGTACTACCCGTGTATCCAACGATATTTTAAATGGTTCAACAGGCAAAGTTCTGATACATGACAATATGAATTCGAAATGAATTACTACGGGTATCTATACTTGAAATACATGGATATGATTTGTACATGTTATATGGACACATGATGTTGAAAGTATATGTACATGGAAATTTGATTATTGTTGAGCTCAGACATGTTTCTTGTTTTTCATATGAAATATATGACTAACATGGTTGATGAGTATATGTGTTTAGGCTATTGGCCAAATTGCTTTTGATATATATCTTGTATGCTTACCTTAAATGTAATTAAATGGTAAGTTAAGTTCCATGTTATATGAACTTACTAAGCTTAAATGCTTACTTTGTTTTATTTCCTCTGTTTTATAGCAACTCAGAAGCTCATAAGGGTTGGAAGCTAGTCGGAGCTACATCACACTATCCATCATCCCATTTCGGTATATATAGTAAATTCATTTTGGTTATAATGGCATGTATAGGTTCATTTGGCCAATGCTGGCATACAATTGTTTTGTTGTGATTAGCCATTGGAATGGCTTGAATTTGATGTATATATATATATGTGGCATTAACATGTTTAATGTCTGCTTGGCATGGTTGAATGATGAATAATTTATAAGCATATAGATGGTTGGATTGGATTGGTATATTAGGTATAAATATGCTTATCTATGTATTTGGTTAATTTGGTAAATATGGATTCTTGGATATATGTGATGATATATTATGTATAAGACTTGAGTTTGGCTTGTTTTAAGTAGTTTATATGGTTTGATGATGTGCAAAAGTGTTGATGTAGGTTGAAGACAAATTGGGTGAGAAATGTGGCTAGAAAAATGTCCTATTTCGTCCACACGAGCAGAGACACGGGCGTGTGTGACACACAGCCAGGTGACATGGTCATGTGTCCCATGTATCTTTTAATTAGTGCAAAACAGAATGCTCACATGGCCTAGCACACGGGCGTGTAGCTTGGTCGTGTGACCATTGCATCTTATTAATGCAAGTCAGTATGCTTACACGGCCTAGCACACCGGCTTGTGGCTTGGTCGTGTGACCCAAGTCAATAAGCTCACATGTAACATCCCAATTTTGACCCTAATCGGAACAGTGGTTTCGGGACCACACATCCGAGTCTGAAAAATATTTTAATATTTTAATATTTTACTCTGTTTTTATTATGTGTGAATTTACATGTGTGAAAGTTTCGTGAATTTATTTTATTGTTTGAGTGCTTAATTTGATAAAAGGGCTTAATCGCGTAAAATAAAAATTTAGTGGTTAAATATGAAAGTGTCTAATTATTGTTGTCTTTTAATTTGGAGGTTCTATGATGCAATTAGCCCACTATATAAGTTAGTGGATGGAAATGGTCAAGAATGACCTTATATTATATGTTTTGTATATTATTATTGTTGTGTATATATTTATATAAGAACAAATTAAATCTAGTTAATGTAACATGGTTGATATATGTGATTGTGCATATTCGAAATTTATAAAAATAATATGTTTAATAGTTAGTCTATGTGATAATTGGATTGGTATTTATTCGATGCATGAAATGTAAGGATTTTAATTAAAGCATGTTTACAGGAGGTAAATGTCAATATTTGAAGTCATATAGTTGAATATTATTACAAACATTAAGTTACTGCTAATTGATTTGTTGCACATTACTTATTTCATTAATGTGAATAAATAATGGACATTGACATGTTTTAAATAAAATTTTAAAACATGAATTGCATATGAATATTAAGTTGTGAGGTTTATTGAACTTTAGTTAATTAAATAAAGTTATATGTTTTTTTTTATAACTAATTGCATCTGTTTCAGATTTATAAATTATATTATATTATTATTAAATGTTCTTCTGTAAGTATAGTGACAAGATTGAATTATGAAACAAGAAAGACAGTAAATGCTTGTTTTGATTTGTGATATGTCCAATAATACCTTGCACCCCTAATCCGGCGATGGATGCGGGTTAAGGGGTGTTACATCACAAGTTTGGACACTGGCTGAGGCACGGGCGTGTCTCTTGACCATATGAGACAAACGACCTAGCCACACGTGCATGTGTCCTCTGCACATTTGAAAGTTTTTAATGTTTTTTGAAAAATTTTCTGAGTACTGGGTTTAGTCCTGACTTATTTTTAACATGTATTTTGGGTCTCGAGGGCTCACATAAGGGACAATATGATGGATTTGGATTAGTTTCTGATATGAGTGCTAGATGGTATGAAATGTCTGTTATTTGATCTGTAAATTCTTGTAATACTCCGTAACCCAGTTTCGGCGATAGATTCGAGTTAGAGGTGTTACATATTTTCTTCCTTATCCTCGTTCGTTTCCAGATTCTTTTACGTGGCCTACAAACACCTGAAAAATTGCACCATTCCATGAAAGTTGCAAATTGGTTAGCATGATAGTGTTTCGTCTCAATCACTATGAAATTATACTCGTGTAATGGTAACACCTCCTCAGACCTAGACTCGGGCTTGACACATTTCAAAAATTCAGTTTCTCCCTCGATGTCCGTATTCAATTCTCCCCGTCCTACATTTATGGTGGCCTTAGATGTAGCTAAGAAGGGTCTCCCGAAAAGTATAGGAATTTCTAGATCCTCCTAAAAGTCAAGCACAATAAAGTCGACAGGAAAAATGAATTGTCTAACCTTAACTAACACATCTTCAAGGAATCCCTTATGGCATACTAAAGATCGATCAGCTAATTGTAAGATGACTTCTGTTTCCTTATGCTCTCCTAAACCTAACCTCCTATAACTTAACAATGGCATGAGGTTGATATTAGCTCCTATTCTTCTCTGACGAGACATTACTCCCCTAAGGAACTTAGCATATTTGGGCATCTTCTCAAAGAGTTCGAACAAAGGGAGGTTCACATTCAAGGCATTAAACATCCTGAGAAAGTCTATGAACTCATCATTTCTCTTATTCTTCTCCTCTTAAATGGCTTAGAAAGGGTACAGGTTTTGGGCTAGGTGGTGGTGGTGGAATAGGTCTATCCTCGATTTTAACTTGTGTCGTTTCACTCTCAAGTTTTTCCTTCTCAACTACCCCTTCTCCAACACTAAGAGTGCGGGTGCTCTCGTCCTTCTCACCTACTTCATTCTCCCCACAATTTGGTTGGATAGGTTCCTTAACCACAACCCCAGATCTAAGAGTGATTGCCTTTGCATGCTCCTTTTCTTCTCTCTTCAAATTTGGTTTGGTATTACTAGGTATGCTAGAGGCTAAACTATTTTGCAATAGTTGCAAAACCTGATCCAATTGGCTCCGAATTTGGTGCACATCGGCCATGCAAACCTTCCTCTAATTTACTAACCCTAATCGAAAATAGAGGGTTACTACTATAAGCTAGCTTCCTTTCTTGGTCCTGGGGTACTCTAAAAGGTAATAGAGGTTGGTATGGTACGTTGGGTTTTAGAGGGTTAGCATTTTGGTTCCCTTGATTTAGAGGTTCCGCTTGGTTCCCTCCTCATCTAAGGTTAGGAAGATCACGCCATCTAGGGTTATATGTGTTGGAGTAAGGATTATATCATCTATTCCCTAAAAATTAGCTTCCATACGGTTGCTTTAATCGCCGTGCCCTACATTAAAATTGGTTAGATTGGGTTTTTTTTGGACTTGCACCTTGGTCGCATTCATCTCCAATTAGTTAAGCCTCTCGAGGACCCGTTGATACTTATCTTCGCTAGTGACAGTGTTTGCTCCCGCATGTTTGGCTCGATATGTGAACCACTCAGTCGGCCACATGTAAGAGTTCATTGCCATATCCTCGATGAGTTGACAAGCCTCGGCATAAGTTTATTGTAGAATACTTGAAATTGCAACCAATCTTGTAAACCATGGTACGAACACTTATGCAACATCAATTTGAAGTGCTCCCAATCTCGTATAATGACTCTCTTTCCAATTATCAAAAATTCATAATGTCCATCTGAAGTTTCTTCGTCTTGCCTGGTGTATAATATTTTACCAAAAATTTGCTCTCTATCTCCTTCCAACTGTTGGTTGAATCTACAAGCAGTGAATCTAACCACATAAAAGCATCGTCAGTAAGAGAGAAAGGGAATAACTAAAGACGAATAACGTCATCGAATATCCCATTATATTTGAAAGTATCACAAATGGTTAGAAATCGTTTAAGGTGTTGATTGGGATCCTCATTCATTGACCTTCAAAATTGAAGGTTCGATTGTGTCATTTCTGGTTTAATTTCGAAGTTGTTAGCATTAATTGGGATTAATGTTACCTTAAACAATGTCTAAGTTGGGCATCCCATAGTCGCGCAAAGTTTTTTGCTCCATGGGTAGTTGTGTTAGTTTTCAAATTTCTCATTGCAGATCTTCGATAGGTTGCTCTCTTGGTGGAAATAGAATGTCTCTCGTAAGTTACGACCTCCTTACGTGTATGATGATACGTTCCAGTTTCGGCTCAAATGGTAAGACACCATTACCGGTTCGAGTCATACAATGTTCCTACAAGCACGAGAGATTGAAGAAAATGAACTAAAAGTTGAATAACACAAAAATAAATGAAAAATAAAGTCGTATTTATAAATCCTACTTTGGTTACTTATCTCTACCTAAAAGTGTACACTAAAAATGACTCAATCTTATATTGTCTTCCTCGACAATGGCACCAACAACATGACTAGCTATGAGCTTGCGCATTAAAACAACGAATTTTTACAATAATTTTTAAAGCCCAATTTTACTACAAGGGTATAAGTCAGTTGTAATATTTATAGTGTTACAATGAAACACCGAAGAATTCCAAAGATCAAATCTGAAGGAAGTGGCAATTGGGTAATAACTAGTATATACAATAGAGGTTAAGTGACTACTAATACGATTTTATATTACGACAAGTTATAAAAGATCAGTTTGCAAGAAAATTAAATATACCACTCTAGGGACTAAATGGGTGTTGGTTGACTTCGATGTGGTTCACCAAATCTCGGGCTAGGGACATAAATAGCGTAAATTACCAAGTGGCTCCATTTTATCTTTCGATCTCAATTTTATCGACTTAGACGAATTAGGTCTGGTTTATCTTTCGATCTCTCCAATTAATTCAAGACTAATGAACGAGTGCACAACAAGATTACCTTTCAATCCCACTTTATCTTGATATTCCTTAAGGGCATCATTACTTAAGTTCCTAGTTTTATTCAAATTAGTCCAATTTTTATGATTTAGTCATTTGTCCAAAGATTTTAGTTAATTCACTTCTCCATCAACCAACTGTTGGATCGCCGGCACCCCTACGGCGCAGCGAAAAAAAATAAAATTGGTGACCCTAACCATGGATCCATGTGTGAGGAACGAATCGAGGTGATCAAGGTTACGAAATTACCTAATGTTTATTCAGAGTAGACAACAACACCTCAACAACGAGTAGTCTGATCTGCTGTCGAACCAAGCCGCAATCTATCGTGATCCCGGCCTCTACGTAATCCACCCAGTTGACTACGAACGGAAGGAATCCCCAAAACAGTTTTGAAAGTTATTTTTCTTTGACGGCTGCTAGGCTCAAACAAAGAAAAACGGGATTATATATATATCCTTTTGTTTTAGGGTTTTTAGGAATTAAATAAATATAATAATATTTTTATACCGAAAATTATAATTACATTAATTATAATATAAGTTCGGTAAACCATATATTTATTTGAATTCTTATGCTAACCAAATTCATGTCGTCATTATACATACAACAACCTTGTACATAATGTGTTGGAAATTTGATTACCGAATTAAATTAATTCTATAACTAATTTAATTCAAGCGACCCCAAAAACAATACCAACTATGGTTTATTCCGTTCATATCAACTATAAGGTGTGACCCTGTAGGTTCCTGTAACGTTAGCAGTAACACTAGAACGATTCTAATGCTACAAACAATGAGTGGCATCTAGCAATGCATCATTGCTACCTAAGTCACAAGAGATCATGATTCGACATAATCTTTTTTTTTTATGATTAACCTTTTATGCAATAATCCTTAAGTCCTTTATATCTGGATTGGACACAAGTCATGGAATAGTCACACTTGCATTGTCCATTCCATGTTCCTTGATATCTTAAGCAGACTACGATATACAAATAAGTATGACATCTAATATCAACTTATTTGAGCATGGCCATGCATTTCTAGTCTCACTTAATCAAGTGGCCTAAGATATTACTCCTATTATGTAGGAGGACTTATCCTATATCGACCAACCATATCCTCTACATAGATTGTGGTATATCCAACATCGGTCTTTATAGAACAACCGATTCTGATTACGCTTGATCGTATCAAAATATACAACTCACGATGTTGGGATTATGATGATCTCAAGTCGAGGATCATATAAAATTAATCATTATGAGTAATGTCGTGACAATTACATAATAATCCAAGAAACATACTCATAATGGGTCAGTCCAATATGTTGTTCTCTAACACACATATTCATGTAATGATTCGACATTCCATATCAATGACAACTCTTTATCATCAATCAACTACATGTTAGTCTTAATGCATTATCGTTGTCATATCCAACAATAATACTTAACTAAGGAACTTTTAAGAATAATCATATTATTCTCAAGACATTATTATAAAACAGTTTATTTATATACACAGAAAAGAAACTGAAATAATAATGGTAACGCCTTATATTAATAAACATGATAAATCTAGTATGTTATTACAACCATCTCATGATTGATCTTTGGGCATACTCTAACACCAACCTCCTTAAAAGTTTAGCTACACATGCTCAAACTGAAGAAAATAAACATAGAAATGGAAAACAAGGCAACTATGAAAGTAAAACTTCAGAAAAATATAAAAGTTAATATTTTTATGCAAGAAAACTTAAATAGCATGAAGCTAAAAGCATTTAGTAGAGAAATCTAAATTAACTTTGAGAAATTTAGTAGAGAAAACTTAAATAACATAAGAGGAACAAACTTTTACATATTTAAAGTAAAATAAACTGAAATACATTAAGTTAAACCTTAAAGAGTCTTGAAAGTAAAGTACATGGACTAGAAATGTAAATAACCCTTAGCTACAGTGTTAACCAACTTAACTAACATAAAGAATAACAAGAAAAAGACGTAAATGCAAAAAAAAATAAACTCTAATCAAAGGTAGAAGAATAGAAAAATAAAAACCCTAAAAATAGTGCAGAGAAAACTAAATCTAAGCTAAGCTAATATGTCTCTCTTCCTCAACAATTTGTGGCTATTTTGAAGGGTGTTCTGATGAGTTTTTGACACCAAAATTGCCCTTACACGGGTCTTATGTGATTGGTGGGTCACGTAGACAAAGGTTGCCCTTTTTGTCCAAGTTTGTCTCTCTAATGAAGGCGATATCGCGATATCCAAAAGAGGATATCGCGATATCTCGGGCAATATTGAACTTAGGGTTCTTCCTTGAGAGGTGGATATCGGGTTAGCCAAGGAGGATGCCGCAATACCACTGAAAGGTCTCATTGGTCTTCTATACTACCGGAGGTATCGCGGTTCCAGGGGTTGGATATCGCGATACCCTTGCCTTAGATGTCGTTCATGCTCATTTTTTACCTCCGACATGTCCCTACATAACTCAATCAAACGTTAGACCTCCCAATGGCACTATTGACCAATTTGGGTAAAAATTAGACAAAAACGAGAGGTTTTCACTTATTACCCGAAAAATATAAAAATATGAAAATAACGAAAACTAAGCTAAAAACTCTATTTTTCTCGAGAAAAAGCTCTTTAAGTGTGTCAGAAAAGCCTAATTTGTCACATCGGTTTGTGGTAGATCAATTGTTATTCTGCCGAAAAATAGAAAGAATTAATTCTCAACTATTAAATATATTTTTCTAGAATAACTATTCTACCGATTTCGGTAAAGAAGAGAGAATTCTCGTTTTCACCCCGAATGAGAGAACAGTTTTTCTAGTTTTGTGTTTCGATTCAATTGTTTCGAGCCTACACTCGAAGTAGTTCGTGGTATGTGTAACACCCCCAACTCGAGTCTGTCGCCGGATTAGAGTTACGAGGCATTACAGATCAAAACCCAACTCAATTTTTTTTTTTATAAATTATACTAACTCAACCACGAAATTTCATTCCATATATATATACATATATATATAAACACATAACCAATTAAAATCAAACATGCATCATAAATCAAATTACATATACTAACCATGTCTCAAAATTTCAACCATATCATTATCATTTACCTAATCAAAATTTATTATCATTCAAATTCTTAAAACATTTCCAAACATATATGATTATATATCAAAATCCAAGCATATATCCAAACATTTATTTGTACACATATTTCATTTCAAGTTACTAACTATACTACATATTACAACATAGGTGGTCTACCCTATTTGGACAATTATTATACTTCAATTTGAACAACATTTATATACCAAACTAGATAGCATTTTCACACCAAAATTTGGACTACATTTATACATCAAAATTTGACACATATACATAAATAATTGGACTGCATTTGTACATCAAAATTTGACAAGATATACATAAATAATTGATTGCATTTGTACATCAAAATTTGACAAAGATATACATATATAATTGATTTGCATTTGTACATCAAAATTTGACAAACATATACATTCATTTACTCTATCAATAAGCCAAACGTAATTAATCACTAACATTTACAAGCATACTTCAATTTATAAATCATCCCTATATTCACTTAATTACTAAATCCAACCAAATCATATATATTTCATATATAATACATAACCTAGACACTTAACTTAACATTACTTATCTTAATGAATATAACAACAATCTTCAACCACATAATTACCAAAACACTTGAATGAAATCACCATGCACATATATATATATACATTACCATATAAATACTAACCATAAAATACTAATCCATGATTAAAGTATGCTTAAACCATAATTCAGCCCAAAACCGAACACAAACAAGAAAATTAAGCCATTTTCGCATGGCTTAATATTACATAATCTAAATTCAAGCATTTCAGCTACGCTATACATGCCATACGATCAAATTCAAAATTTACAAAATACCGAGAGGAGTCGATAGTGTGATAATCTTCTCTGACGACCCCCGAGCTCGTAACCAACTTCCAAAATCTATAAAACGAAGAACAGCATACACACAGTAAGCTATTTAAGCTTAGTAAGTCATAAGCAAACATTATTCATTTTAACATTAATATTAAACCAACCAAATCAAATATAAATAAACATTTAATTTTAATAGCTTAATGCACAAATACTCCAATTATTGTATACTTATCAAAATATAATTTAAAAACTACAATAATAAGCCAAACTCCCAATCACTTATAAGCACAAACATGCTCACATATTGTTCATATATCAAATAACCTTGTATCATCAATTCAATATACAACTTACCTTAATTTCATAGCATGATATAAATACATACCTGCACACTATTATTGTTTCGATTTCACATTCGGTCTTCACTTAACATTGCCCGTTGAACCGTTCGGAATTAAAAAAGATACACAGATAATTAAAAAACTAGTACAATGCCAACGTCCTAGACGTGGTCTTACATGTAATCACATACCGATGCCACTGTCCCAGACAGGGTCTTACACGAAAACACAAGTCGATGCCGACATCCCAGACGTGGTCTTACACGAAAACACATATCGGAGTCCTATGTCATGACATAAGTATCCTATCTATTCCTAGGGTTCGTACGGGGATTTTAGGCGTTGATTATCGATCGAATCGAACTCGAAAGAAAATTCCTATCTTAATAATCATTTTCGGCCAAAACATATAACAAATAAATAATTTAATTTATCACTTATCATTTATATATGCTTGAATTTAACAACATTTAAATGCTTATCGACTTAGCTCGGATGTCGTCGACTGCTAAATCGGCTACTCGACCACTTTTGTCTTTCCCCGATCCAAATTCGATTTCTTTAATTCTTGATCTAAAAATATTCAAATTAAGCTTATTTAAACACCATTCTATTCAATTTACCCTAAAAACACATGAATGGGCAAATTACAATTTTGCCCCTAAAATTTTACACTTTTTACAATTTAATTTTTTTTGCTCAAAACACAAAATACATAAATTTTGACTACACTCCTTAAGGGCCGAATATTCCTAGTGTCTATACAAGCTCATGCATTTCATTTATTTCACATTATAGTCCTTCAAAAATTTATTTTCTCAATTTAGCTCTAATTACTCAAATTCACCAAAAATTCAAAGACAAAACATGTTAATCTAACAATTATATTTCATATTTCATCAACTAACATCATGAAACTCAAACATTCATCAATGGCACATTTCAAAATCATCAACAATTCACAAAATTAAGACATGGGTTTTGAAGTATTCAAAGCAACGATCTCAAAAACGTAAAAATTATAAAAAAAACAAACAAAATTCATACCTCAATCAAGCTTGCAAGTGCCGAATATATTAAAGCTTTTAAACAATCTTCTTTTTTCTTAGTTTCGGCCAAAAGATGGAGAAACAATGCTTTAATTTTAATATATTAAGCATACACTAACATTAATAATTAGTTTACTTTATTAACCTTTATATAAATATATATACATATCTATATAAGGCTATACTTGTACTTTGCCACCCACTAACTATATTTTGGCCTTATTACATCATAAATCCTCCATTTAATAAAGACAACAACAATTTGGTACCTTTAGATTTAACCCCTAAATTTTCATTTTACGCGATTAAGCTATTTTCTTTAATCAATCTCTCAAACGACAAAATTAAAATACGAAAATTTCACACAATTTAATTCACACATCATAAACACACAAAATAATATTAAAATATTTTTTTCTAATTCGAATTTGTGGTCCCGAAACCACTGTTCCTATTAGGGTTAAAATTGGGCTATTACAGTATGAGAATATCGAAGAAGATCATTTGGTTGAAAACCAAAAAACATCAAGGATCCACTTATCCAAAAACACAGGTACGATATCGATCTAAGGTTTATTGCTATGAATATCACAAACCATGTCGAGTTTTAAATTTTTAATTTTTTACTGTGCAATAAAACTATTTTCAAACTGAATTTTCCAAACAATTGGTATCAGAGCTAGGTTGTGCTATATTTATTGTGTAAACCGAGATTGAATATCTCTTTTTATCTTGTTTGATTACTATTTGATAATATGTGACATTCTTGTAATTATTCACATATTTAGGAGAATGTATGTGAATGAATGCAATATTATATATATTTTTATATAATCATTATTTTTGCCAATGTTGTGGTTTTTAAGAAATAGACTGTGGACTATAATCTTCATGTAGGATTATTTTATTTTTAGAATTCTAGTGTTTCGAAAACACAAATTGGACATAAATGTAATTTTTCCAAAAAAAAAGTCCATGACGATGAGAAGATGGAGCGATGGTGGTCGAAGACATAAGGAATGCCTTGTGGTAAAAAACTATATAATTTTCTATTTTTAATTTATTTTCTAGAATTAGAACCATGGAAACATTGGTTGGCAATTTTATTTTCAAAAATTATGACCGTGTGATTGATTATCTTTCAGGTAAAGCAAAAATTGTTGCTGATGCCTTGAGTAAAAAATCCATTGCTGAATTGAGATCAATGTTTGCACAATTGAGCATTTGTAATGATGGTGCTTTATTAGCATAGTTGATTGAATAGATTAAAAAGGCTCAATAGACGGATCACAAGGTGATGGAAAAACGAAACTTGATCAAGCAAAACGGTCTATGAGACTTTGATATTGAGGACTGTTGATCTGGTGCCTTGAGTGTAGTATATTCATTTGTAAACTTGTAATTTTTTTGAACATATTGGTTAATAAAAAAATTCATTAATTACATTAAAATACTTTGTATAATTGTCATTATATGGGTTTGCATGCAAAGTGAAATGGAAGCAGATGTTGCCAATTTGTTGTCTAACGTTTAATTGATACTAAGCGGTATTACATAGTCGGATCGTAATACGAAAAGATAACTTATTTTAGTAGACGAACGTAAACATGCCATTAGTCTAATCGAAAATGAACAAACTAATTGAAAGACTAATATAATGTCTATCAAGTCCAATTAGGGTGATGTTTTGTCTTAGACATCGGAACAGATGATTCCCCAAGGATAGAGACAAAGATGTGACTGACTGGACTGACAGTACATTGGACTGGACCCCAGAAGAATATATCTTGATTCCTTTATGGGTTATTAACTTGTGAATTTCATTATGTAGCATACTTAAATCCTGAGTGGATGACGTACCATGTATG
Source organism: Gossypium raimondii (assembly GCF_025698545.1). NCBI lineage: Eukaryota > Viridiplantae > Streptophyta > Magnoliopsida > Malvales > Malvaceae > Gossypium > Gossypium raimondii. The sequence goes on along the minus strand of NC_068567.1, from coordinate 52,540,446 downwards.
CATAACTCCTACACTTTGATGTAAGTAAAAGCTTGAGTTTTAATAAATAAGGAACCGAAATTTAGTGCGTTAGGTGTACGACTTCTGCAGTATGCAGCGTTATTCAACACAATGTAATTGATAGCATGAGACATGGGTAAATGGTATCCTCTCATTGGTATTACATGGTTGATGAAATGTAAAAATGGCCACAGGTCATTTGTCTTTTTGATGAATGACTTGATTACTATTTGATAGTAATTGACTTTTCACGAAGGAAGATGTAGTGGTTACCATGAGATAAAATAAGATCATATTGGTAGAATGGATATTGCCCCAAAGAGATTAAGAATATCCTATGAGGATAACACACTTATTGTAAGGTCATTGGACGAGCACTGATCAAGTTGCTTTCGTAATGGTATACTATTCTGTAGAGCTCAGTCACGATAATGGAATGACTTCGTGATTAAATGAGTTTATAATTAATAGGCGAAAAGTTGGAACTTAATTATATATCATTTGAGCCTCAATTGCATATGTCTAATCGATCCCTCATCTAACTCGTTGAAATCAGAAATAAATTGCATGATGAATCAAATGCACAAAAATGGATAGAAATGGTAAAGATAGGGAAATGGGTTACATACGAAAACGATTGTGGTTATCTCACTAAGTATGGAAATGACCGATAATCAATTTATGGTGTTTCAAATTGTTAATTAATTAGTTGAAGTTAGAAAATGGATTTATATTAATTGCTAATTGTGAATCCAATTGAATGTAGAAAAATTAAATAGATTTTCTCATATATTCTTTTACGGTAAAGTTGTAATGATTTTGGAAAAATTAAATAGATTTTCTCATATATTCTTTTACGGAATTAGAATTGGGTTGAAAAAATTATTTAATTGAGAAATTGAATTAATTAGAAATTAATATTTAATTTTGGAAATAGAAAAAAAAATGTATTGGGTTGGAATAAATTATAGAGTGTTGGGTTCAAGTCCATGAAGCACATACAATTGGACTATTGCAAGAGTGGCCCAACTTCCATTATATGGAATACACGGGACAACAAACCCTAGTATTCCTATCTAGAGTTGTCACCCCTTTCCCTAAATAATAGGGAGTTGGAGATTTTTTTATCAAATTAATATTATTTGTATTCTACGACTTCAACCAAGATTCTACCAACTCTCCCTATAAATAGATAGCACTAGTTGGCATCAAATCACACCAATAGAAAGAGAAAAACACAAGTTTCTCTGAAGTTGTCAATATTATTATTCTGGCATAAAATAGTGGAAGTTTATTTTAAGAATAAATTATATTTTCTAGGAATTGAAATTCTACCGGTTTCTATTTAAGATAGATTTACTTTCGCACTAAAAGTAAAAAAAATATTCCTGGTTCTGTGTTTGATTCGGTTTGTTCAAGCTCATGCTCAAAACAGATCATGGTATGAGAATAGTAGAGAAGATTGTTCGATTGAAAGCTGGAAATGACAACGATCTGTCTATCCAAAAACACAAGTACAAATTTGGTCTAGGGTTTATTGCTATAAATATCACAAATCGAATTAGTTTTCAAAATTTTTATTTTTTGCTATGCAAGAAAACAGTTTTCAAACTGGATCTTTTCTAACAATGAAAATGGTTATGTAAGATTTCATAATTGAATTTATGTCTTGGACAATGTTGATTTGAAAAATGAGATACTTCGGGAGGTGTATAACAATCCATTTGCTATGCACCTATGAAGTTCCAAGATGTATCGAGACTTGCAAGGTATTTATATTGGTGTTCAGGTATGGAAAAGGAGATTACAGAATATGTTTCTAAGTGTTTAACTTGTCAAATAGTAAAAGTGGAGCATTAGATTTCAACGGGATTACTTCAGGCTATAACAAATCCCAAGTGGAACTGGGGCAAAATAATTATGTATTTTCTTCTTGGCTTACCTCTCACTCGAAAAAAGCACAATGCAATATGGGTTATAATTGATTGATTGACAAAGTCAACTTATTTTCTACCTTTGAGAACATATTGATCACTAGATAAGCTTGCAGAATTATATATAGATGAGATAGTAAGATTACATAGTGTGCCAATGTCTATTATTTTTTATCTTGATCCTTGATTTATTGCAAGATGTCGGAACAAGTTACATGAGTCACTTAGTACCAAAATGATTTTTGGTACAGCCTTTCATTATCAAACAAATGGTTAGTCAAAACGTGTGATTCATATATTAGGTTTGATTATGATATTAGAATGAATAATGATTGTATTTGTAAAGAATTCTTTCAATTGTAGCTAAAAACAAGATTGATGCTTCAAAGGTAAAAGGAAAGGAAAAGGAGTTGATCAATTGAAAACTTCAGTTTATGCTAATATGCTTGAAATTATCACGTAATGTCATTAAGTAGGTTAGTTCCATTAGTTGAACAAATTAGCAATGTAGAAACACTTAAATATGTGAGTGTGTTTTATAATTTAAATAATTGAATTAGTAGTTACATATTATATATGTAAATATAGTTATCTAATATGTTATTCGATTAAGATTATGAAATAATGAAGTATGATAATGGATTATGATTTAATTATATAAATTTTGAAGATTTCCCCGTAAAATATGATAATGGGTTACGATTTAATTATGTAAATTCTGGTGCCCCGACCCAAGAACAGGTCTAGTATGGCGGCACCTAATGAAATTTTTGGTCTATTTGCATGTTAGGTCTATCCCCTTTTGAAATTAAATTTAAATATCCCTTCAAAAGATATAAGAATAACAAAATAAACCCTTCTAATTTTTTTATTTTTTAAAAACAATAAAATTAAAAAACTATATAAAATTCTTATTTAAATTACCTAATATGTTCCTCAAAAATTTCCTCAAGTTTATTTAAATTTAAACATTTTCAATTCATTCCTTAGCATTTTGAATTTAGACAAACTTGAGGAAATTTTTTGAGAGACATATTAGGTAATTTAAATAAAAATTTTATATATTTATTAATTTTATTGTTTTTAAAAAAATAAAAAAATGAGAAGGATTTATTCTTTTTATTCTTATATCTTTTAAGGCTATTTAACTTTAATTTTAAAATGAGATAAACTTAACATGCAAATATACCAAAAGTTTAATTAGATGCGGTGGTAGCAATTCTTTTTTCAGCCAATTTAAAAAAAGGTAATTACTTCGTCAAGTCCCTGATCGCTTTAATCCTGCACGCTTCAATTCGGTGCCACCAATTTGTTAGGCGGCACCAAAAAAAATATTTTTCTTTTTGGGATTTTTAGGGTGATGCCGTCTGAAAAACTGGTGGCTCCCAACTCTACTGTAAAAATTAAATCATTCTCATAATTAATCTTGAAGTTGAGTCATTTTCATAATTTTTTAAACTTATAGGATCAAATTTCCAAATAAACCTTTTAATTTCAACTTGCTTGGTGGTGAGAGAAAAATTATTTGTGTTGAAAAATACCTATGCCTATTAATTGATTTGAACAAAAAATAGAAAGAGAAAAACTATTTGTCTTGCAAGTTGAAAGCATTATGCGAATTTAGTCAAGGATTGGAAATTTGAAGGAACATATTTTAAGAAAACAAGTGAAATCTCATGCAGCGCTAACCTGCTTTTCGGCCACAAAAATAGCCCTACTTTTAGTTAAATATTAGATTATGTGTCAAATTTTGCCATGTTCGTGAATAATTAAATAATTAATACCCCTAATATTAAATATTACATTATGAGTCAAATAGCTACCCCTAAATTTATACATTACCTTCCTCACCTAAAAATTCAAAACAATTAAAAAGACTAATATATCTATTTCATTATTTTGAAATAAACTTTTCATATGTACAATATTTATTGTTTTCACTATGACAAATTCTAGTCTGTACTAATATAAAAGTTCTACTTTAATGTCATAAGTTAATTAAAAATAAATTCTCTCAAAAAAATTAAATAATAATAATTTTTTAGGTATATGTTACAAATGATGGGGGATAACAATCACAAAGTTTTAACTTCGATTTTTAGAGTGCCAACAAAGATTTAACCACCGCACCCTTAAGATGTTGGTTCAAAACACAAAAGAAAATTGTAATTTCATGTTCTTAAAAAATCTCTATAACAGAACAGTTTATAAAATAACCTAAAAATGTCGAAGATTGTGTTTTGGGACAAAGTTAGGAGGCAAGCAAAGCCTTGCCCCCTTAGCAAAATGAGATAATGCAACTTTAGTCATCTCAAACAATTAGATGTTTTGGAAGTTCGACTTATACATATTATAATTTTGAAGAAATGGCAAGTTAGATTTCAACATGTGCCGAGGGAGCAACATAAGGTTACGGACTGCATAGCAAAAATGCCGACTGGAGATTTAACTGTGAATTGTTATTTTGGTGAGCCATCTGAGTGTGCTCAAGTTTTACTGGAGAATGATATTCAACAGTCTGGAATAAGGACAGACTCTCAGTAGAGTCGTATAGTTAGAAGGTTACTTTTATTTCCTTTTAGCCAAAAAAAAATTAGATATTTAATTTAAGTCATTTTAATCCTTAATTAAAGGAAAAATACATTTTTGACTCTTCTAAAAAATTAATTGAAGTCATTTTAACAAAATTTTTTTATCTTTGCCACTTAAAATTTTACAATTTTATCAAAGTCCCACCTTATCATATTTTTGGCTTAGCAATGCCTTGTGGTTTTAGGTATCTAATATGTTGTGATATATTCTTTGATTATATAAGTACAAATATTGATTTTTTAAGGAGTTTATAAGTGTATGTATAGTGAAAATTAAAATAATATGTCTTATTAATCAAAATTAGAATAAACTCAATGCAAAACACAATGGATTCAAAATCATAATATATCTAAACACGGATAAAATCTAAATTTAATATAATATAAAAGAGAATCCACATATAACATTTACGCTCAAACTTAAATGTTGTCCTTAGCACTTTATGAATATTTTTATACAATACCTAAAACTATTTATTATCTCCTTCTTACCCTTAAATCAAAGGATAAATGTGCTTTAATGCACTTGAACCTATGTCCTCACTTTGTCAATATTCTTAAATCCTTAGTTGGAATACAAATATTGTTTATTGAAAAAAAAAAGACAATGGTAAGTATGAATTATAAGGAAATAAAGAATAACAAACGGTGATTAAAGGACGAAAATAAGCTGCCCCTCCCCATGCCCTCATTCGTGATCCCTTCTCTAAATTAATACACGCGTTTTTTTATTACTCATTTTTTAATTTTATATTAATTGTAAAATTAAGTTTAGTAAAAATAAGAATAATCAAAAACTTTCTTGAACCGAAAACTTACCCTAGCATTTCTTGTTTCAGTCTTTGCTTGTTTCCTTCCGTGATTTGTTGTGTTTTCTTCTTAATTTTTGATTGGATTTTGTTGGATTTGTGTTTCCACTGTGGTGCGAGATTGGTTGAGTTGGGTTACAGAGTATTGCATTGTTGGATTGGAGATGGTTGTTTGATTCAGTGGGTCATCAATCACTTAATTATTTCCTTCATTCGGTCTATGAGGGTGAGATCACTGTGAAGCCACTGGATGAGGTCTTTGAAGAAGGAGCTCGACGTTGGCAACACTCTATTGTTGCTCAGATCATTGGAAAGGCCCCGAATTTTAAGTTGACGTAACGAGTTGATGCTATTCTCTAGGGTACGCGAGGTGAGGTTTCTGCTCATTTAGATGGGGATAGTCTTTTCATCTTTCAGTTTTCTTCTATTAATGCTTATGATTAGGTCCTGGGGAATGGACCCTGGCACATCTAGAACAAACCCTTGATTTTGCGAAAGTGGGAGCCTAGTTTAAAAAAGCTTCACTACACCAAAACAGTCTTTTAGCGGCATTTTTTGTGGCGTTTGATTAACAAACGCTGCTAAAAATCGATCATTAGCGGCGTTAAACCTAAAACGCCGCTGAAACCTGAAGAACTAGTGGCGTTTCTAAAAAAACGCCGTAAAAGAACATAATTAGTGGCGTTTATTGTAAGCGCCGCAAAATACCTTAACCAAAACGCAGCGTTGGTTCAATTGTATATTAGAATTCGTGGCGTTTTTTATAAAAAAACGCCGCGAAAGAATAGTATTAGCGGCGTTTAACAAAAAGCGCCGCAAATATCTTAAGGAAAACGCACCATTTTATCTTGAGGTAGATTAATATTAGTGGCGTTTTTAAAAAAACGCCGTAAAATAACATAATTAGTGGCGTTTATTTGGATGCACTGCAAAATACCTTAACCAAAACGCAGCGTTTGGTTCAATTGTATATTAGACATTGTGGCGTTTTCTATAAAACGCCGCAAAAGAATAGTATTAGCGGCGTTTTCGGTAAAGCGCCGCAAATATCTTAATGAAAACGCACCGTTTCGTCTTGAGGTAGATTAGTATTAGTGGCGTTTTTAGAAAAACGCCGTAAAAGAACATAATTAGTGGCGTTTATTTTTATGCGTCGCAAAATACCTTAACCAATACGCAGCGTTTGGTTTTGAGGTATATTAGAATTAGTGGCGTTTACGATAAAACGCAGCAAATATCTTAACGAAAACGCACCGTTTGGTCTTGAGGTAGATTAATATTAGTGGCGTTTTTAAAAAAACGCCGTAAAAGAACATAATTAGTGGCGTTTATTTGGAAGCGCCGCAAAATGCCTTAACCAAAACGCAGTGTTTGGTTTTGATGTATATTAGAATTAGTGGCGTTTATGGTAAAACGCTGCTAAAGAATAGTATTAGCGGCGTTTTCGGTAAAGTGCCGCAAAACTACTTCAGCCCAACGACGCCGTTTTTGGCTTTTGGGGATTTAGTGGCGTTTTTATGAAGCGCCACTAATACTCAGGGATTTAAAATAATTTAAAATATTTGTTAAAAATGGATAAATTAAAATACTATTGATTTTTAATTTATGTGGTAAATTATTTCAAATACAATTGTAAGAGATAAGATAGTATTGATTTTAAAATATTTAATTTAATTATCATTATAGTTTAGGGTTTAATAAATATGGTTAGGGTATATATATGGTTAATTAATTTAGGATTTAAGACCGGTTTAGGAGGTACAATTTTAAGTTTTATAGATTATGGATTAGGGATTCTGGTTTAAGGGTTAATGTGATTTAAGGTTTATAGATTAGGGGTTAGGGGTTAGGGGTTAGGGGTTAGGTTAGGGGTTAGATGTTAAGAGTTAGGGTTTAGGATTTATAAAATCGGTGTTAGGTTAGAGTTTCGGGTTTAGATTAATTAGTGTGTTTTAAGTATATATTAAATAAGTTTTAGGGGTTAGGGGTTAGAGGTCATGGGTTAAGGGTTTAGGGTTAAAGGTTTAGGGTTAAGGGTTAAAGGTTAAGGGTTAGGGGTTAAGGGTTAGAGGTTAAGGGTTAGGGGTTAAGGGTTAGGGGTTAGGGATTGGGTTATGGTTTAAGGTTTAGATTAATTAGTGTTTTTTATTTTATATATTAAATAAAGTTTAGGGGTTAGGGGTTAGGGTTATGGGTTTGGAGTCGGGTTAGGGATTAAGATTTGGATTAATTAGTACTTATTTAATTAACATATTAAATGGGCAGTGGAAGTAGATATAACATCGACGACAGATCAGAAACTTTGCCCTTTCCAGAACAAAACTTAAACGACAATATCCCTAGTACTAGTGCACAATTTCAATGGGTTCGTCAGGATACCGATGAAGATATTTACGAATAATGATGTAGTAAGATTTTACGATTCTTTATTTATATGTAATATATTATAATTTAAATATTGGTCTTATTATATATTTCAACTGTTTTATATGTCTTGATATTGTTGTAATTAGTTATTAAGTTGTCAACTATTTTATGTGTATTGCGATAAAATGCCTAGAAGAAAAATTCTAAGGGAAGCATTACGAGGAATGATCCTAACTCGATAGAGACAAATAGTCTTGAAATGAGATAGCAATTGGATCTTGAATGTTCGATTACGGTGAGGATCCTCTGAAGTTCAAAGTAATTTTACGTTTAAGTTACATGCGTGTTTCTGTTATAGTTGATTTATTTTTCAAATTCTTATATTATAATATACCATTTGTAGCTGAAAATGGTGGGACGCGCAGAGGTCGAGGACGTACGCTACTTAGAGAGTTATACGAGTTAGATCCAGTCGAGCGTGTCAAAGTTGGACGAAATAGTTTTGGTCAGCCTGTTGGATCAGAAGCTCGACTTTTAGCAGGATACATGGGCATTTTAGCACGAAATGCGAATATGTTGCCTATCAACTACGAGTCATGGCATCAAATGCCCGAAAGCAACAAAAACCAAGCCCTCGATAATATTAAGGTAACAAAATGTTAATGCCATTTGTAATGCTTGGGAAATAGTTTCATTTATATTTACTTTATTAACTTGTGTTTTTTGTTTTTTGTAGGCGAGGTTTGCTTTAGAGGTCTCGGATGCTTACGTAAAGAAAGCATTGGGAAAAAGATGGAGAGACAATAAAAGTACTTTGAAGAAAAATTATTATAAAACAAAAACAACCCTAGATGAGAAATTGCAAAATGTCCCGCCGGGTATGTTGAGGTACCAATGGGAAGATGCGGTTAGATTTTGGCATTCGAAGAAAGGCGAGGTATGACGTACTTCAAACTATTGTAATTATTTTGGTTTATAGTATTTTCTATTTACGTACTAAAAATTTCATAACATAGGATCGTGAACAAGTTGGAAAAGCGCAGAGTGAAACAAAAATTCACCCACACAGTAAGGGTCGAGAAGTTTTGCATGTGTAGTGAGGCGGAGGTATTTTAATTTTTTAATATTGTCGAATATGTATAACTTTCATTAAATAATATTTATACTACCATATTGTAGGGCGTCGTCCGGTCAAAAGTTGGACGCCTTCAACTTTTGAAATTACACATAGGAAGAAAGATGGATCTCCATGACTCTCAAGTCGGTGAAATAATGGTACGTTTACTTAATAAGATTTGACTTATTTTAGTTATTTTAGTGTTTATTTTCTAATGGTATAATTCATTGCTTGTAATGCAACTATTGTTATGTTGCATATGTTTTTTAATATATAATATTGCGTTCCTAACTATGTGATTTATTTATTAGGAAAAACTAAAGGATAAAAAGGCGGAGTACGAAGCGATTGTTTCTAGTGATAGTTCTGTTCATCTTGAAGACATTGATAACCGGATTATTATGAAGTTTTGGGTCTGAAAGGTATGGTCGGGTTCGATTTCAAGGATCTTTTGTTAGCCCAACCCAATATTTTGGATCCAGCTCCCACCAATACATGGCTTCGGGAGTCGAGGCTCAAGTCAAGTTCGAGGTTGAAAGACCAAATGGTTGAGATGCAAGCGACCACGCTTGAGGTTCAAAGGAAATATGAAGAACTCCAGAACAACTTAAAGCAGAGGCTGAACGAGGGAAGCGAAAGCTGCAATGAGAGAAGCGAGCGAGCCAAAAAGTACGACGAACTCCAAATAATGACTTCAGGCTGTGATGAAGATGTTTCAGTTGCAACTTCCGCCTTCATAGTGTATGACATAAATATTTTATCATTTTAACATTTAACATTTTGCAAAAATATTATGAATTTACTTTTATTTATTGATATTAATATTTTTTATTCGTTTAATTTGAAATATTATATAAATTTATTGCTTTTGGTGGTTTAAATCGTTCCTTTTGATTTATTGCTACAGAGGTGAAAAATGAAAAATTTAATATAAAAATCCCAAAAATAGTGGCGTTTTGTAAAAAATCGCTAAACATCATGTTCTTTAGCGGCGTTTTTCTAAGTACCGCTAAAGAACATGGTCTTTATGGCGTTTTTTCTAAGCTACCGCTAAAAAATGGTCTTTAGCGGCGTTTTTCCTAAGCTACCGCTAAAGAACATGGTCTTTAGCGGCGTTTTTTCTAAGCCGCTAAAGAACATGTTCTTTAGCGGCGTTTTTTTCAGCGCCGCTAAAGAACATGTTCTTTAGCGACGGTTTTTTCAAAGCGCCGCTAAAGAACATGGTCTTTAGCGGCGTTTTTTTTTTAAACGCAAACTTTTACGACGTTTTCGTTAGCGGCCTTTTTTGCGGCGCTTCTGGAAGCGCCACAAATACCTTTAGTGGCGTTAAAAAACGCCGCTAAAGGCCTAAAAAAAACGCCGCTAAAGACCTGTTTTGGTGTAGTGCTTGAGCCTAAGGTATCTGATGTAATTGTTGATGATTTTGTTGTGTCTGGGTCTATGGTTGATGGTTCTAATCTTATGGTTGTAGATCTTGGTTCTATGGCAAGTTTGAATAGTCATGTGGCTACTGCTACTCAAATGGATACAGAAGGGTATTTGAGGCCTCACCGAGAGTCTGCTAAAGGGTTACGGGCTTTGGTGAAATCCTTAAAGTCTAAAAAGAAAGGGATTGTGAAGGATAAAAAACTTATGGCAGATTCAGTAGTCAGAAATGGTAATTCTTCATCCCTTGTTCAATGACTCTTGTCTTTTAGAATGTCAGGGGGTTAAACAATCCCAATAAGCTTAAGAAAGTTCTTGATAGAGTAAATAAACTTAGTGTTGATATTCTTTTTCTTCTAGAAACTAGGGTTACATAAGATCAATCTGTTGAGATAATTCAAAAGTACTTTGGGTCTTAGTCCATTACTTGTAACTATAGAGAAGCCAGTAATGAAAGGATTTGGATGTTCGCTATGCAAGGTATTAGTTTGAATGTTTTGAAGGTTACTAACTGATGCATAACCAGTAGGGTGGAGCTCTGTAGGAAATCTCTCTTTCTTACTGCCATCTATGCTTTAAATAGAGGTTCTGAGATGAGGCATATTTGGGCACATTTATTTGAGGTTAGCAACATTGTTGGTGATGTTGTTTGGTTTATTAGGGTGACTTTAATGTCACTCTTTTTCCTAAAGAGTGTTCTAGGTTTGATGGTACACAAAGTTACACTTCTAATATGGAAGAATTTAGGGACTGTGTTAGCTTGCTTGAAGTTACTCATCTTGGAGTAGTAGATCCCACTTTCACATGGTCTAATCTCTAGAAAAGTAATTTCATTGCCAAAAAGTTGGATAAGGTTCTTGTTAACTCATCCTGGTTGTTGGAGTTTTCTCATTCTCATGTTGAGTTTTCGGCTCCATAGGTGTTTGATCATTGCCCTTATGTGGTGTGTTAGATAAACCAGGGTTTCCTTCTCCCAAGCCTTTTAAGTTTTTAAATTTTTGGGTGAAACATAAAGACTTCTTGATAGTAGTTGTCGATTCGTATGGGCAATCAATGTTTAGGAGATCCTATGAGCAAGCTTTTTCTAAAACTTAAGAGGCTAAAGGGAAGATTGAGGGATTTTAACCAAGAGTATTTTGGGTACCTCTTAAAACAAGTGTAGCAAAAACGAAAGGAGTTCGAGGATCTGTAACTTCTCAGTCTCTCTTTTGGGGGTAATGAACGAGTCTTGCAACAGATTATGCTTATTGCTGCTGATCTACAGGCCCTAGAGAAAGCTGAAACCAATTTTTATGGGCAGAAAGCAAGGGTTCAATGGCTGCTTGAAGGTGACTAGAGCACTAAATTTTTCATAGTGCGGGTAATGTTAGGTAAACCAAATTTACCATTCGACCATTGTTGGATGATGATGGTAACCAAGTGCACTCTTTTGATCAATCATCTTCTGAATTTGTAGGTTTTTTTTAGCAATTGATTGGTTCTAAGGATCCTAATGTAGCTCATAACGCTAATATACTTTTTTCATAGCTAATTTCTAAAACTCTTCCTATTCATGTACAGTAAGACTTAATTCACCATTTTCAGATGATGAAACCAAAAGAGTTATGTTTAGTCAAAGAAATGACAAGGCACCAGGGTCTGATGGTTTTTCAGTTTTGTTCTTCAAAATAACTTGGAGTATTGTAGGCCTAGATGTTCTGACAGTAGTGGACCATTTTTCTCTCACTTCAAAGCTACTGTCTGCTTTCAATGCCACTGCTAATGTCTTGGTGCCCAAGTGTGCACAAGCCACTCACATCAAGCAATTCAGACCAATTTGTTATTGCAATATAATATACAAGTGTATTTCAAAGATTCTGACTAATCGAATATCTCTTTTTTTTGTCAGATTTGATCTCTTCTAGTCAATCTGCGTTTATTAAAGGTAGAAATATTATGGATAATTCTCTCTTGGCCCACGAACTCATGAGGGGGTGTGGTAGGAAGCATATTTCCCCCTAGAATGTGCCCGAAAAATTGACTTACAGAAGGCGTTTAATTTTGTCAATTTGAGGTTTATTATTATTATTTTAAGGGCTATGGATGTTCTGAATGTCTTTAAGGGTTGGATTTAAGCATGCATCACTTCTTCACAATTTTCCATCTCCCTCAATGGTGGCCTAGTAGGGTATTTAAAAGGGGCAAATAGGCTTAGACAAGGGAATCCCCTCTCTCCTTTTCTCTTTGTTATAGCCATGGAAGTGCTTTCTAGACTTTTGGATATTGCTGTCACCCATTGAGTTATCAATTTTCATCCAAAGTGTAAAAGAGTGAATCTTACTCACTTGTCTTTTGCAGATGACCTTTTAATTTTTATGAAAAAGGTTGGCAGATTCAGTCCTGGGTGTTTGGTACTTTCTTGATTATTCTTATACTTTGTCAGGCCTCCAGCTCAATGCTTCCTAGAGTAAGTCTTCATAGAAGAGGCTCCAACTGCTGAAGTTTCTTACATGTTGCAAGTTACTGGGTTCAAGGTTGGGTAGCTTCTTGTTCACTATTTAAAAGTCCTTTTGGTTCCTAAACAGCTCTCCATTGCTAACTGCAAGCCCATTATTGAGATCAAGGCATTTTATTTAAAATCCATGCATTTTAGAATAGGCAGTTTTTGTTGCCCCAATCTTTGTTGAAGCAAGTTAATCAATTGTGTGCTAGGTTCTTTTGGAAACGTAGCAACATCAAAGCTGTTGGTGCAAGGGTTACTTAGAGGGATATTGTAACACCTCAAACTCATCTTCGTTGTCGGATCAGGGTTACAGAGTATTATAATAAGATATTAAACATTTAACATTGCATAAAAACAATCATTCAAGTATAATTATAAATAAAAAAATCACATTCAATTCATAATAAACATGCACTTACGGGCCTTAAACTGAGCTTACAGTGCCCTAAAAATAGTTTGGGAACATTCTGGGATCAATTCGAAACAAAATAGAAAAACTAGGAAAAAGTTGAAAATTTTTAAAATAAGGTTCACATGGCCGTGTGACAGAGCCTAGACTGTGTGGCTCTGAACATGGTCGTGTATGCAGACCATGTAACTTACTGTACTTGTGTAACATAAGATCACACGACCGTGTAACTCACTGTGACCGTGTAGCTCAGGGTCACACGGTCGTTTTGTCAAGCCGTGTAACTTTCTATGCCAGTGTGGCTTAGGGTCACATGACCATGTCGCGAGGCCATGTAAGTCTCTGTGCCCGTGTGGACCCACCTGCACTAAAAAAAATAAGACACACGGTCGTGTGACAGCCCTGTCTCAGGCCGTGTGCACTAAAATCTGCTTCTAAAACAAGGCACATTTTACACCTATCTTTGTTACCAAGCAAAACTTAAAACCATCCTTTAAATACCACAAAAAAAACACCTCAAAACAAGTCAATTTCATACAAACTAAGTGTCTAACCAATGTGTCCTCATTAACACCGCATTTTAATCATCATATACAAAGGCATTTAACCATAACCAAAACATACATTCATCTTATATAAGTATATTGAGAACTACCCACCTAATTACCATATCATATCATACATCAACCTAAGCAAAGGAACTTAAATTGTTCACTTCCAAAAGAGCCAATTTCATAGATCATATAACATCAACCATATGCACATGTATTGGCACAAGAACAAAACTTTAACATATTCACATAACATATCTATTCGATTTACACCACTTTCATAATCAAATAGTTATATACAAAATGACATTTCCTAATAATACTAACATCCTAGGAACATGCAAAGACAAAAAGAGAGTACATCCCCTACATTAGGTTCGGGATTATTGCTGGATGTTGATATGAAAATTAAGATAAGTACCTAACCTGCACGTAGAGGAATTTTAACATCCCTAACTCGTATCCATCGCCGGAATAGGGTTATTGAGTATTACTGTATAAACATAAATTAAAAACATTCAATTCCAAACACTATAATAACCATAGCATAATCCATTCATACACATACACATTGTCCTTTAATCGAGCCATTGAGGCCTTAGAAACACTTTAAAAATAGTTCGAGACTAAATCGAGAACATATGAAACATTGAGGAAAAAGTTAGTATATTTCAAGCTGCAAGGGTCACACGGCCGTGTGGCCAAGCTGTGTAACATTTGAAACAAGGATACACAGTCGTGTCTCAACCCGTGTCTATGCCCGTGTAACTCTCTGACTTGGGTCACAAGCCAAGCCACACGCCCGTGTGCCAAGCCACGTAACTTTCGAAATGGCCACACATGCCCGTGTGCCATGCCGTGTGCTAGGACGTGTAACTGTCTGACTTGCAACCTTTAAAAACCTACAAGGGACACACGGTCGTGTCGCATGGTTGTGTGTCACACACAGCTGAGACACACACCCATGTCTTAGGCCGTGTGGACAAGAAATTGGCCAAAATCAAGTTGTTTCTTTCACCCAAATCAAGCATGAACCTACAATACATTTGCACATATAACCAAGACCCTAAATCATGTCCAAACCATGCAAAAAATGACCAAATCCTCATAACAATATCCATACAACCATTATGCCAAAAGGCACCTCAATCAAAATTCAACAAACCTATCTAAACAAGTGCATATTTGGCCATTCATCAACCATACACAACTACTTATTTCCATACCAAAATATAACACAATTGACCATATACCAAATCACATCCTAACTTACCAATTGGTCTTTCAAAACATACATCCACTTAACCAAATCAACACCAACCATCAAAGCATCAAAGTGTCAAAAGCACACCAACCATAATACCACATATACATGCCAATATAACAACTAGATCATTAAGCACAAGTCCACCTATACATGCCATTATAACCTTAATTAAAACATCAAAATCTACCGATATAATCTCTGGATAGTGTGATAGGTCTCTGACGAGCTTCAAAATCGATCGAGCTTCTGATAATCTATAAAACATATGAAAGAAAACAACATAAACATATAATGTTTGGTAAGTTCGTATAGCATGAACATGTATTACCATTTAGATGCATAACTTTAAAATTAAACATGAACCAATCCAACATAAGCTTGGCACAAGCGTAAGCATCATCAACAACACAAGTTAGTGCTTATGCACATAACTCAACAAAATTATCACAAGACAAGATAGATTTCATGGACATAGCACATTTGAATTCATACTTCCCGTAAACATGGTTATACATACTTTGATCAACATCAATTCATACATTTTCATAAGTTCATAACTTAAACATTGGAACACTTACCGTTCCTTCCCTTTTCATACTCATTGAACCACTTAGAATAATATCAGATACGCGGGAAGCCCACACAAAGTGTGTTAAACATATGGTCGAAACCATTCCTTTCATTTTCCTTTACATCATTGCTTACTCGAGCCATAAATGGGTCTACTCACACAAGCTGACGGTTAGAATGTAGCTACACGATGCCGCCCACACAAGCTGATGAGTATTAGCAACAAATGCCAAAACTCAGCCATCTGTAGGACATTCAAGACCAGCACTCGAAACATGGTAACCCTAATGACATGTCATTTGTATCCTATATATTCCTAATGTTCAAATGGGACTCGATACTCGTCGAAACGTCGTTGGATTTCTGCCGTAACATGATATGATAAATAGCATAATAGCATATAAATCAAATAACATTAAAACATTATTTAAACATATACACTTACCTCGAATACAAAGACGTTGAGATAGGATAACTAATCCGAGACTTCATCTTTTCCTCGATCTAGATTCGTACGAGGCTTAACTTGATCTAAATAAGAAAATTCAATCTATTTAATATACATACTATTCAATTTAATCCAAAATTCATACTTTTTTAAAATTACACTTTTGCCCTTATTATTTTCACTTCTTTACAATTTAGTTCTTAAGCTCGTAAATTAACATTTATGCAAATTCATCCACATTACAAGATAACCGAATTACCTAGGGACTTATACAACCTCATACAACTCAATATTTCTCAATTTTCTCATGGTATTTTACTACTTTTACATATAAATCCCTAAACGATAATTTCACTAAAAATCACTTTACAAAAGTTGTTTATCTAACAACAAAGACTCATAATCTTTCATCAAACTTCAATAACCACACAAATATGTTCATGGAAAAACCCTAAAACTTTAATATTTTGCAAATTAGTCCCTGGGCTAGCTAGATTAAGCTACAACGACTTAAAAAACATAGAAATCATTAAAAACGGAATAAAAAAGCACTCACACGCAAGAAGAATGCTTATTCGAATATTCAAGCTCCATCAATGGAGTTTTTCACCCTTAATTTTGGTGGAAAATATGAACAAACAAGATGGTGCTTTTGTTTTCTTTGATTTACTATCATATATTTATTAAATTACATATATAACATTATTATTTAACATTAAAATCACTTAATAATGTGTCCATATTTGTCCACTCATAAGAATAATGGTTTAATTACCATTTAAATCTCTTAACAAATTTATTTCATAGCTAATAGATACCTTTAACTAGTAGCACTCCATTTTACACATTTTCAATTTAGCCCTTTTCACTTAATTAAGCATGCAAACATTAAATTTTCTTAATGAAATTTTTATATGACACTACTAACATACCGTAGACATTAAAATAATAATGAAATAAATATTTTCACGTCGATTTGTGGTCTCAAAACCACTATTTTGTTTTCACTAAAATGGGTTGTTACAGGAATAATCAAATATCGAATAAATTTCATTAAACTTCAAAAGCTACACATATACTTATTAATCATAATTCTTTTATTCATAACATGCAATGTTCATTACCACCCACTATATTACAAGGGATATATTCAATAATTCTCAACACATCTATTATATAACTCTTTTGCCAAGCTTATTCCTTGGAATCGATTTTACAAAATCAACCATCATATCATTATTGGCACCTAGTGCCTAACGAATATACCGTAGTAAAGTTTTGCGCCCAGCGCTAGTCGAGTATACCGACAATAGTTGTGCCTTGCACTGGTTGGTTAAAAAGACAATGTTTTGCGCCCAGCGCTGGTTGGATAAACCAACAATAGTTGTGCCCTGTACTGGTAGGATAAACCGACGATGTTTTGCACCCAGTGCTAGTCATATAAACCGATGATATCATATGTGTGCCCAGCACTGGTTGGTTATACCAACATTACAAATATTTCAATGTGCCTAGCACCAGTCGATAAAATCGACAAATGCATACTTAATTAATATATATATCTCCACAAACTCTAATAACATAATTCAACCGTTTGAATCAAATGATTATGATAAATTCTTTTATCTATTCCATATCCATATATATATATATATATATATATATTCTCCATAATTCTTCATTTCAATTACTAATCAATCACATATAAAATTAACCTTAGATATTAAAATAACAATTTAATTAATTAAAGTAAATAAATAAAGTTTGAGTTCAAGAACTACGAACTTACCTCAATTTTAAACGGTTCTAAAACAGCGTTGGCAACTGATTCGAGACTTTGGTTTTTCCTCGATTTAATTCTAGTTGACGAGTTCCTTGATCTAGATGATAATTTCATTCAATTAATATCATTCCAACAGTCAAATAAACATTACTATACAACTAGACCCTTCCATCATCAAAACCCCAACATTTTACTTTTTTATGCAATTTAATCCTTAAACCTTAAACTTGAGAATTTATCCCATTTACTCATTATTCATGTTGACCAAATATTCTATGGACTTATTACAGCCCAAAATTACCATACTTTTACAACAATTCCATGATGTTTTGGCATTTACACAATCAAGTCCTTATACCTTAAAAATTATTAAAAATCACTTAACAATATACTTATTTCTAATTATCACACCCATGAATCCTTCAACTAAATTCACAAACATGCTTAAACACTTCATGAAAATCCTTTAACTTTTAACATTTTAACAATTTAACCCCCGGGTTAACTAAATTAAGCTTACATGGTTACAAAAACATGGAATTCATTAAAAATTAAGCAAGAAATACATACCATGCAAGACCAAAAGTTTAAACCGAAGCCCCATATTCTTGGCTATGGTGGTTTCAATTTTTGAGTGGAAAAAGATAAAGAAGATGGCCTATTTGGCTTTTGTTTTTACTTTAATTCTTTTATTTAATTAATTACTCTTTTACCCTTTATTATTAACTTAATAATAACTAAACCATGTCCATGTTTGTCCACTAACAATTCATATGGTATATTTACTATTTAAGTTCACCTAATTATCCTTCCATAATCATTTAGCTATAAATTCTAACTTCGGCAACCTTTACAATTTAGTCCTTCTTAAATAATTAGCTATCTAAACGTCAGGATTTCCTAACCAAATTTTTAATACAATTTTCATACGACCCTATAATCATTAAATAAATAATAAAATTCTGACTTGTTTGACGAAAATGGGATCTCAAAACCATACTTTTTGACTCCACTGAAAACGAGATGTTATAGATATTTGCTTACCCAAGTCTGAAGGAGGACTAGGATTGAAATGTCTCGAGGAATGGAACCAAGCTTGTATATTACAACTAGTTCGTTCCTTGCTTTAGAAGGGTCTCTTTGGGTTGCTTGGGTTTAAAATTATGTTTTAAGAGGAAGTTCTTTTTGGTTAGCTGAGCCAAATTTAGCCAGTAGATGGAATTGGAAAAGGATTTTAAGTTTTAAGAAGCTTGCAGCAGCCTCTGTTAGGAGCCTCCCTATAGGGATTGTTGTGTCTTCTAGGATGTTTTGGGAGAATATAAGGAAGGAGGCAACTAAGGTTTCATGGCACAAATTGTTGTGGTTCCCCCTTCATGTGCCAAAACATTCAATAATTTCCTAGATGGCTATTCTGAATAGATTGCCAACACGTGATAGCTTGTTCTCTCATGTGGTTATTTATAAAAGAAATTGTCTGTTGTGCTCCTCTGGTCTTGAATCTTGGAACCATATTTACTTTGAATGTGAATATTCTCAATTAATTCTAAAATTGTGTAGCATTGGGAGAATGGTTGGTTCGTGGGATCAAGAACTATGCTGGGCAATAACTCATCTTAAGGGTAAGTCCCTTATCTCATGTCTTCTTAAGTTGGCTTGGAATGCTTATGTGCGTTCCATCTGGTGCGAAAAAAATGGTAGATTATTTGGTAGACCTGCAACTTCTGTGGATCATTTGTTAGCAAAATTCGGGAAGTGGTCCGATGCCGTCTTTCTGGAAGGTTTATTAATTCTTTGGATCATTGTAATAGGCAGCTTTGTTTGAACTAGAATTTGCTGAATTGATTTTTGTTTTTCTTTGATTCTTTGATTAGTTGTACAGAACATTGTTGTTCTTAATTCTTTGTAGTAGGTTTACTGTTTCTTGGATAAAATACAAATACTTATCCAAAAAATAAGAATAATAAATAAAAATTAAATCAATTGATTTTTATTATAAAATAAAAATAAAAATAATCAAATATAGTTCTTGAATTAAACTTACATTGAATCACCGGTAATTAAAGATGAAATTAATTTTATCAATATTTTAGCAAGGTTTTCTTGAATTAAAATTATTTTTGTAATTATTTTAATTGTAAGACTAAAATTAAGAATAACCATTTTATTTAAAAATATGAAGTTAATATATGTAGGCATAGGAGAATAGGAACAAAATAGGCAGCCTCAGGATGCTTCATTGCGAAAGCTAATGTTTTAGGAATAAATTACAATATTCGTCCAAAATATATATAGGATAACGGGAAGAGAATATTTCGAGTTTATCACAATGGAACCATTCTTTCTTTATTTGAAAGCATAAACACTTTTCGTTTTGAATTTTTAAATTACTTTAGTTATTTAGTTAAATTTTTGTTTTCTTTTATTTTTAATTTTTTGAATTTTTTGTAGAAAGAGATTTGACTAATAAAAAATTTTCAACGCGACCAATATTTTCTTTTTCTAAATCACCTCAAAATAAATGAGAAGTTAATATTTTTAACTTTACTTGACATTGAATATATGTGGACTGTCACGTGGATAATTTGTTTAATTAGTTTTTATTTTAAAAATTAAAATATATATATAAACTATTTTTAAAATTAAAAATCATTAAATTATTAAAATTTTAATATTTTAAAATTTAAAAAATTAATTAAATGTTTCATCTACATAACAATCCACATGTGTGTCATGTCAGTAAAGTCAACAAGCGATAAATTTTCTATCAATTTGGGGTAATTTGACAAAAATGTAAATGCAAATACCACAAGAGACGAAAATTAAATGGAAGGCTAAAAAAATTTTTGTAAAGTTAGAGGGCCAAAAAATCATTACACATGAAAAAAATTACTCGTGTTAATTTCTATGGAAATTTCAATTAATTTTCTAGTTTTAAATTTGGTATAATTTTGGTTTTCAATTTAAGAGAGAGAAATAAAATAATTCATAGGAAGAAATTAAAAAGAATTGTGAATTTTATGATGAACCATAAAATAGAATGATTTTAATTAAAGTTTAATTTGATGAACTGATTTTTCTATATAAATAGATAGATAGATAGATACAGATACCAACCATGGCAGATCGAGGTTTAGATCTCATTTCGGACCAACGTCTAATCTGACAATTCAACTTCCTAACGCATTCTCCATTTTTTTCCCTTTATTTTATTTTTAAAATATTAAATGTGCAATATTTGTTTGAGAGGAGAAAACCATTCTATATTGATTAATCAACTGTTCATGGTGGCTCAAATAGGTGAGGGTTTCCGTCCTTACTCCTTTTGGCAACGGCGGTATGCGGAGGAGAAGCCGGGGGCTGGTAGGGCCAATCACTTAAAATGAAAATTTTTTATTTAGGTTTTTTATAATTTATAAAATTTTAAATTAATAATGATAAAATTATACTTTAACATCCTTAAAATAATAATAAAAATTGATTTAATCTTTTGAAATTTATAAAGATATAATTTAATTCTTACCCAAAAAAATGGTTACTTCACCTATTACAAGCAGATTTGCTCCTTTGAATTTTGTGTTTGACTTTTGTAAGATTTGTTTCGGGGTTATTGATTGTTCCTTTAATTTATCTTGTATTAATTTTACACTTCTATAAAACTTAACCTTTTCTTGCTTGTTTTCCTTTTTTAATAGAAGATCTCATAACCAAAAACAGAAACTTTTTACTTATTTTAAAAAAATTGAGTTTTACTCATTCTTGTAATTTCAGGTTTATAATTCATACTAAGTATTTTAATATTTAGGTAAATATTAGGTTTCTCTGTATTAATATATCAAATAACCAAATGAGGTATTTTTTAAAATTTTAAAATTTTCCTTTTGGAGAAAAGAAATAGAATATATGCGGTAAACTTTAATTTTGGTAGAGCATGGGCATGGGTGACACTGCATAGATATTTGTACATATAATATAAGGTAGCAAATATCAACGTCTACAGCTTATTGCTCTTTTTTATTATTTTGTAAAGTATATTGTTCTACACGTAGCCGGCTAGCTCTAGAAAACGAACATTTGAGGTGGGGTAAGCAAGCAAGACGAAAGTTGAATTGAGTCCACCGTAATAATTACTTTCTTAATCACTTAATTTTTTAGGTTTTTTTATTTTGATTATTTAAAAAAAAAGTTTTAATTTAATCATCAATGTTAAAGATTTAACGTTTAAATAATTAAAATTATATTTTTTTACAACAATAACTCGATTAAAAAGATATTTTTTTGAATAATCAAGATAAAAACCCCCAATTAGGTTGTGTACCTAATAACAATAATAATATTCCACTTATACAGATTGTGAAAAGAACCGATGGTGTTTGGTCAAAATCCCAAAAAGAAGGAATGGATGGATGAGTTTACGTGGGCGGCGTAATTGGGCATGGGGGTTTTCACACTTTGTAAGTCCATCATCAAATTAAAATGATGAGCTTCCAAGAAATTAGAGCCTGGCAGTCGGGTGAAACACACGCAAGAAAAGATCCATTTGCCATGCAACTGTTGATGATGATGCTGATTTTATTTTTAATTATTATTCGAAAGTAGTAAGTTTCCACGACAACCAACTCTGACAATGTCAAATGATATATCTATCCCCTACCACCAAAGCTTAGCGACCAACTCCTCCACTGACTGCTGTCCTTTATTCGTTTTTGGTCGGCAAATTTGAGAGGGGGTCCCTCAACATGGCTTGATTGCCTTCTTTTTTTACTTTCCTTTCTACACTTGCCTCTCCTCTATTATTCTTTTTCTATGGTCGGTTCAATTTATTGCAATTGTGCCATTTAGATTTTAGGTTTTCTTTTTTCACTTATTTTGACAAACAAAAAAACTCTTGAGCATTATTTGATAATGCCTCAAAGTCTTCAATTCAGTACTGTCATAGATATTATAGATTAATATGTTTAAAATTTTGTAAAAGTACCACAAAACTCCCTATATTATATCACAAATTGTATTTTAGTTCTTCTATTAAAAAAAGAGGTAAATTAATACTTATACATTAGATGAGTGAACAAAACAATTATTCTTTTAAAATTGCACCTAAATGTTTATTTTAATATTTATATATAAAGTATAATAACAAATTTAACCCTTAACATTTATACATATTCAACCATTTTAAATTCCATTTTTTTAGCAATATATTAGTATTCCATATCTTCCTGTTGTGCATTTTTCAATTATTTCATATATTATTTCAAGTACAAAGCTATTTTTATGTCAGTTAATATCTTTTAAATTGAATATCCATATCATTAGAAAACTTTGAAAACGCAAATTGAATCCATAACCAAAAGGAAAACTGGAAAAGTGCATTCAACTAGAAATTTTCAGAATCAGACCGGTGATTGAATCGATTAGATCATCGATTCGATTAAATAAATTATTAAAAATTTTATAAAAATAAAAATTATTAAAAATTCTATTCAATCGATTTTTATCGAGTTCCTATAGATTCTGAGTCAACCTATTTAAAACCCATCACTAGAACAATACTTTAATCAATTTTCAATCCAATCAATTCAACCGATCAGTTCAATCTGATTCAAACAACCTTATCGAACGGAATGCATTACAGTGCAGCAATGCCAATTTTTTGAAACGAAGTGCTACTCTCCCATGGAGAGTTGATGCCAGGGCCCACGCAGCTCATATTTCGAATAGAATGTATCAAATTGGTCACTGAAAAATTGGTGGTGCAAAATAAAAATGAAGAAATATTGAAGAAGATAAAAACAATTGTAGATGTTAAAATCACAGAAACGTCAATTGGAGTATTTTATTAGTTTTTCAACTTAAATTTTTTCATAAAAATTATAGAAATTTTAAAATTTTAATGACTTTTAAATATTTTTAAATTTTAAAGAGTTTTCTTTTATTTTTAAAATTTGTTACTGGGCTTTTTTCTCTTTAGCCTTATTAGTTTTAAAATTTTCTAATTTATTTCTAATAAAAAATAAGGGTTAAATTAAATAAATGTATAAATGTTGATGGCTAAATTTGTTATTACATCTCATGTACAATTTTAGCGAAGGGATTATTTTCCTCACTCATCTAACATACAAAACTAATTTACCATTTTTCTTAATAGAAAAACTAAAAACAATCCACGTATAATACAAATGATTTTGTGATACTTTTTTTATCAAATATTTATAATTCTAAACTTTATATCACAAATAACATATTTACACATATCATTATAACAGAATGTAACTTAGGCTAGGTTGATATTAAAATATTACCTTTTAGATATCCAATAAAAATTTTATTTCATCTTTTAGAGTGTCATAAAAAATATAATAATTATACTATTATTTAATTTCTGATTGAGTATGTCACTAGTTAAAGTGGCACTAATCCAATTAAAAATATTATTTTGTATTTAAAATAATTTATATTATTAGAGTGTATTTTAGTTTTTTATTTTTTTAAATACAATAAAATGCATATTATGGGATTAAACTCACACCAATTGCATACATAAAACTAAGTTTACCATTCAACCAAAGCTCTATTTTGATTTTTTTATATACATTTTAATTTTATTATGCTCACTTTATTATCTCCATTATTTGTATACTTATATTATTATTTAAGTCATTGATTGAGTTGGTGTCACGAGTTAATTGGGCACCAACTTGATTAGTGAAATTACAAAAATATCCTTTCATACATGTTTATTCTAATTTTTATTTTAATATTTTATATATATTTCATGTGTTATTATTAAATAATTTCAAACCATACGTTTCATTATTTATTGTATATTATTTTTAAACATGGTATTCATCTAGTATTCTTAATCGATGTATTAATGTGTTTAAATTATGTTTTACTCACAATATAATCTAATTATTTTATTTTAATATCGTACATATTTTATGTGTTCTTATGATTAATTAGTTCCAACCCAAAGATTTCATTGTTTACCTTATGTTTTTTAAAACACATGACTACATCATAAATCCGTGGTATCCACATGCATATGTCACAAGACGAAAATCAAAGCCTGTGACAAATGCACATAAATCATCTCATGGAGGTTAATTGATTAAATGGGGCTCATTGACCCACTAGAATTTGTTTGATTCGTGAAACCCATGGAGAAGCCCATCTTCTTGAAGTCTTGGTGGCCTAGAAAAATATTCTAGTAAAACTATAGCTACCATGGTTAATGTAAATTCTAAGGGATATGATTGGATAGAGTTTAAACCCCTTAAGACTCTAATCTTGTAGATAGGCACTAGGATCAATTGTTGATGTAATTCAATTTGTACCGTTAGATCTAGGAAAGCTCAACTATAAATAGAGGTATTCCCCTCATTTGTAATCACTTCATCCCATTGTACATTATTCTTGAGTTGAATAATATGTTTTAGAGCATTTACTCAAACACTTGGTGTTAATTGCTTTCTTGTGACTTTTTTTAGTTCTTTCATTGCTCATTCGCTTTTAAGTTTGCTTCCATTTTATTTCAATGCCTTAGAGAACTTCTAGAAAAATTCTCATCTTTCGAGAGTAAGTCTGACTTAAGTATATTTGAAACAAAAAAATTGCCTAAGGTCATACAATTTGCCATACTAAAGTTTTAACCTCGTGACACATACGCATATGATAAAATTTCTAATATTCATAAATATCCTAACCAAAACTTTAAGTCCAAAAGCCAATTTTAAACCTTAAATCCTATTTTAGAACTTAATCCTAAACCTTAAAATCCAAATCCTAACCTCTAAATCCTAAATCTAACCTTAAACCTTAAAATCTTTACTCTTGTCCAAAAATCTAAATCTTAGTGAAAGTTCACTATTGCTATAGGTTATTATTTATTTATTTAATTATTATAAAATTTTCCTTAAATATTATTATAAAATTTAGGATGATTGTAGTGAAAATATTATTTAGAAAAATTAATAATTAGAGGCGATAAACAAAATCATATTTGGTTATTCTCAAATTTAGATTATTTTAAGTTTAGATTTTTTGGGTTTGGGTTTTCAAGGTTCAAACCTTTTAAGATTCAAATTTTTCAAGCTCGCAATATCTTGAATTTAGACTAATTCAAATTGGATATGCTTATACAAATTCAAATGATTTTGAAGTTTTATAAATTATAAAAAATCATTTTGAAAGTATTAATTAATGTTACTTTTATATAATGATAACACAATCCAAATTCAGCTCATAAAATTTTTATATATTCTATTAAAATAGAGGTCTTTTATATAATATAACTAAAAGTGCTTGTTATATGTAATATTTATGATTATATAATATCTCTATAAATTTTATATATTTGAATATCTATAATATATAAAAGTGAGAAAATAAATTATCTTATTTATTATAATATTATATTGAAATTTGAATATTTTTATTTATATTGTTAAAAATTAAATATTAGAAACCTATATTCTAAGGTTAACCCAAACTCATATTCTAAACTATTTATACCCAAGCCCAACATAAACTCACTATCCCAAATTTGAAGCCCAAATGTACATAAAAGAAATTGATGCCCCAGTATAAAAAGTAAAAATTTAGAACTCAATGCAAAATTTAGTTTAACAAAAATAAAATTGTAGACAAATTAAAACATTAAGAATTTGTGTACATTATATTATGTATACCATATACCATAATTATGTTATGTATTTGTTGAAATGTCTTGTCAAAATACTAAAAAGAGAGATTGTTGAGGCTTTAGCTACTTTCGGTTTAGTTGTTGTATGATTTATTCGAACATCACTTAGAACAATAAAATTGGACAATTAAAGTGCAGTGAATTTTGTTGGCAGTTTTTACTTGGATAATTTTAGTTAGTTTTCTATTAACAAATTATCTTTGATTCGGGTTGAAATTATTTTTATTTTTGTTGGAAGATTTATTTTTATATGGAAGAAGGAAGAGGAGTAGTTTATTAGCAACAAACTTTATCTTTATTTGGTTCGACTTGGTTTTACTTAGGTGATGAAGCTGATTTGAAATTGCTTGGAAGTGAAGGCTTTATTTTAAAATTTGAAAAGGGAGATTTTGTTGTTTGAAATGTCTATTTATCTTATCAAAATTATTTGGATAACTTATCGTTCATAGCCTATAAATAGGCGGCCTTGATGTTGGTTGGTGGCGTTGTGTGAGTGCTTTGTTCTTCAGCTATCTTTATTGCTTTTATATTGTATTAGTTGTGCATTGATTGCACTTCGACTTATTCATGGCAGGATCGGATTGGATTTTGTCAAAATTTTAGTTCATTTGCTAGGTTGGAGCTCCGCTCAATTTGGTTTGATCAAATTATTTTTTATATAAAAATTTAAAAAATATAATACTTTAAAATTACTAAAATATTAAAATAAATATTTTCCAACAAATTAAAAATAAATTAAAAAATATTTATACTTAAATAGCACTAAGATGTGTGTAACTTAACAAGAAAATACCTCTAAAATAATAACAAAATTAACAATAAAACAAAAGTTATAAAATAGTAATAACATAATAGTGAAAAGGTAGCAAAATAGTGAGAAAACAACAAGAAAATAATAGTAAAACAACAAAAAAAAGCAAGAAAATAACAATTTTTTTTTATCTTTGTTAGAGTTGTGTGACCCAAATTCTAAGAGATTGCTTGCAAGTCAAGTTAAATAAAAATATATTTTCTTTCTAGAAGATTTAGTATTTATTAGTATAATATATTTAGCATTTATTAGTATAGTTTATTTGACTTACTAATTTAGCCTATAAATAGGCTCTTTTACAATCTTAGAAACACACACCCATTAGATTAAAACTCATAACACATTCAGAGAATTTTGTGTTTACGTTTTGAGGGTTCTTTGTTTTTCGAGTTTTCGGGTTTAGTTTTTATCTTCATCTTTTGTACTCTTCATTTTTTTACCATTATAGTAAAATTATCTTTACCCGTGGTTTTTTATCCTCTTTGGAGGGGTTTTTCCACATTAAATTTGTGTGTTCATCTTCTCAATTTCTTCTGCAATTTTTACTTGTTTGTTGCTTAATCGGAACGATCCTAACAAGTGGTATCAGAGCTAGTTCAAATTTCATAGATCAGCCCGTTCAGAAATGGCAGCAACAAGGTTTGAAATTGAGAAGTTCGATGGTGAGACAAATTTCAATCTATGGCAAGTTTGGATGATGGCAATTTTAGTTCAAAATGGCTTGAAAAAGGTTGTTATAGAGAAAAAGCCTGAGAATCTAAATCAAGCAGAATGGGAAGAGCTTGATGAAAAGGCCTTGTCTGCAATCCAGTTGTGCCTCGCGAATACAATATTGCAGGAGGTATTGATGGAGAAGACCTCATCCGCCTTGTGGAAAAGGTTAGAAACTCTTTATGCGACTAAGTCTCTGGCTAACCGTTTAGTGTTGAAACAACGTCTATTTACGTTTCGCATGAACGAATGTGACTTCTTAGAGATCACATCAGTCAATTCATTACTCTTTTAAATGATTTAAAGAACGTTGAGGTTCATATTAACGATGAAGATCAAGCTATGCTATTATTGTGCTTTTTACCCTCTTCATACAAGTCTTTCAGGGAGACCCTAATTTATGGCAGAGACAAACTCTCGTTCGAAGATGTGAAGGGTCATTTGTTGAGTAGAGACAAACTCGACAATGAGTTTGGTTTGAATAGCAAAACAGATAGACAAGCTTCCGTTTCGGTAGCATCAAAGAAACGAGACAAAAGGTGTCGCTATTGTAAAAAGTTAGGTCATGTCAAAGCAGATTGTTATAAACTGCGAAATAAAAGAGCTGCTAAGAGTAACGAGGAAGATGTAGCTGGTGCTAATTTGGTCGATGAAGGCGGTGATGATTTCTTGTTAGTGTCAATGAGTGATAACTCCAAACTTATGTCTGAGTGGATCCTAGATTCAGGATGTTCTTTTCACATGTGTCCCAATAGAGAATGTTTCTCCACATACAGTTCAATTGAAGGTGAAGTTGTGCACATGGGAAACGATTCATCTAGTAAAATAATCGGTATTGGTACTGTTAAAATTAGGATACATGATGGGACGATTAGGACACTCTTAGATGTCAGGTATGTACTTGATTTACGAAAGAATCTCATCTCCTTGAGTATTTTAGACTTGAAAGGATGCAGAATCAACATCGAGTCGAGTGACATTAAAGTATCTCGTGTAGCTCTCGTTTTGTTAAAAGGTAAAAAAACTGGCAGCCTTTATATTTTGGTAGGTTCTACAGTGACCGGTGAAATCGAACGTCCCTCGTCCGTTACGGAGTCAAAGTCAACTTGTTTGGAGCGGAGGCAACTTGGTCATAGGAGGGAAAATGTATGACCTTTTCGTTGAAGAGAGGTTCTCTTTTGGATGCATGTTTTGAAAAGTTAGGGCACTGTATTCGTGAAAATCATACCCGGGTTAGTTTTGATTTGATAGTGCACAAGTCGAAGGCTAGAAGTCTTCCAGCTTCTAAGCATAGGTTCGACTCAGTTAATTCCCTGCATAGTTCAAGATAGGCCCATGGCGGGTTTTGGCAAAGATGGCGTTGAAAGAATTCGTGTCAAGGTGGAGATTGTTAGAGTTGTGTGACCCAAATTCTAAGAGATTGCTTGCAAGTCAAGTTAAACAAAAATATATTTTTTTTCTAGAAGATTTAGTATTTATTAGTATAATATATTTAGCATTTATTAGTATAGTTTATTTGACTTACTAATTTAGCCTATAAATAGGCCCTTTTACAATCTTAGAAACACACACCCATTAGATTAGAACTCATAACACATTCAGAGAATTTTGTGTTTACGTTTTGAGGGTTCTTTGTTTTTCGGGTTTAGTTTTTATCTTCATCTTTTGTACTCTTCATTCTTTTGCCATTATAGTAAAATTATCTTTGCCTGTGGTATTTTATCCTCTTTGGAGGGGTTTTTCCACGTTAAATTTGTGTGTTCATCTTCTCAATTTCTTCTGCTATTTTTACTTGTTTGTTTCTTAATCGGGACGATCCTAACAGTCTTTTTGCTAAATCAAGCCGGCTCAGCCCAAAAAGCCATAATCGAGGCCTGGTTCATTTTTTAAACAGATTTTATTTTTTTGCCCAAACCCATTTTTTGGGCGTATATTTTGCCCAAACCCTCTCACTTTTCGAACTCGACCTAACTCATGGACAGGTCTAATTGCACTCTAGTTTTCAGGGCTTCTTTTAAAAGTAAATATTGTTGTAAATGAGGTTGCTTGGGATGAGTGATTATAACATTGGAGTTCTTTATTAGGGCTAAAATTATCCCATGGCGTAAAGGCAGATTAAGCCTTAGCAATAGAGTTTCTAATCCATTATTGAATAAAATTATTTCCTCAATAAGGCTTCATAGAGTAGGATTGTTAACCAAATTGCGTTAACAAATATTTTGTGCCATTTGTTTATTTGATTTACTCACTTTCAATCTGCCTATTAATCTATGTAGTTCCAGGCTATTTTGGAACATTAGTTGGGATGTCAAGATAGAACATAAAATAAACTAATTCCTTTTTTACTCTCAAATAGTATCGTACTCTGCGATATAGTGTAATAAAATTTTTATATTTGCATAACCAATATCTACCACATAATATTTTTTTCAAAAAATAAAATAATTTGAATAATTAATAAGAAAAATAAAATAATTAACAAGAAGGTGACAATAATATTAGTGGATTACTAGATGCAATTTTTAACCTATTTTGGAATCTTTTCTAAACAACATTTCGTACCAATTTGGAATTTGAGGCGCAACCCAACTTTGTAATCATTTGGTTATAATAGCTTTTATAAACCTAATATGTGTTTGACTTGTGTCAGGATATCCAATAACACACCAACTTCATAACCCTTTTTATAAAAATTTGATTGTGTTAGAGTTGTGTGACCCAAATTCCTGTTAAAGAAATAAAATACAGTGGCACAAGTGGAATTCGTATAGAAATATACTTCTTCTATTTGATATTTATTAGAATAAGGTGTTTCAACCTTACTACACTGTTTCTATTTGATGTTGATTAGAACAAGGTTTTTCAACCTATAAATAGATGTAGTCGAAACTCCTCTTGTATCATTTGAATTCGACATTAGTGAATTCTCTTCTCCTCTGCCCGTGGTTTTCCCGAAAGGATTTTCATGTAAAATCTGTGTGTTCTTATTTTTTTTTCTTTCTTTTTGCTTTGCGGTCGTTCTATGTTGTTATTATCGGCGTTCAGGTAAAAAAATAATATAAGCATTATAATATAACCTTTATAACAAAAAGGTATATTAAGTCTTCAATAGGTTTTATAAAACTTATAATAGGGTTCCATGTAAGAATAATATAAAACTTAGGTTAAATTTTACTATTAGTTCTTGGACTTTGTAAAAGTTGTGGATTTAGTCCTTATATTTTAATTTGATCAATTTTAGTCATTGTATTTTTTGAATTGGTCATTTTTAGTCTTTGTACTTTTTGAATTTTGACTTTTGGTCTTGACTCAGATAATAGCAGTTAAATTCGTTTGTTTAAATTCGATTGCTAGTCCTATATTATGCCTACAATTGTAGGTTTAGTTTACATTCTCCAATTGGATCATTCAAAGTTTCTATACTTTTCGAATTATGAAATTTTAGTCGTCTTGACACAAATAACAATTGTTAATCTATTAATTGAATTTCTAGTGAGTAATACATGGAAATAACAAGCTAACATGGAATTACACATATAGTAATATGTTTGCCACGTTAGATTCTCGGAAATATTAAAATTTAACTTAATGAATTTAATAGTTATTATTTAGTGAGGATTGAAATTTAAATTTTGAAAAGTATAAAGACTAAAAAGACAAAATTAAAATATAAGAACTAAATCCACAATATTTACAAAGTATAAGGACTAATGGTAGAATTTAACTTTGAATTTATAATGTAGCATTTAGAAACCTAATTTGTTGTTAAGCCAAAATTGCGTGAAACACTTGAAGTTAGATGTGTTCAATGGCAAAGCTTTTTTTTTTTTTCTTTTTTATCTAATAATAAATATATGTACAAAATTAAAATTATTTATTATTATGGTATGCAAATAACTTTTATAAACTTGTATGAAAATAAATTTCAAACTTAAAATAATTGACATGTGTTAGAAAAATCATAAGGTAATTGATAATTACCTCAATTCTTAATTTCTCTCTAAGATTTTGTTTGGACATTACATAGTAATTAATTGAAAGTGTAATTAGTAGGGTAGTAATCATATTCATTTGTAATTACAAAGAATTGTAATTTTCTAAATGTGTTTCGTTGATAGGGTGTAATTACATTATAATTCCTCATGTCATGTTAGGTAGTGCAAATTGTAATTACACAGTTACATGTTTTATATATTTTAAAAAATATTAGCATAATAAAAAATTTCTAAACAAACAACAAAAACCAAAGCTAATCATCATATGTATCGTGTTAATAAAAAAGTAGTTAATAATACAATTACTAATAAAAATAAAATAAACATCATATAAAATTTGAAAATAACTTACATAAGGATGATCCTAAAAATAAGGTTTTAGGCACCAATAAAATTTTGCAACATCATCAAATTTTAAAGACATGAAATTATTATTATATACTCATCTATAGAGAAATTATTTTATGGACTCTTCCAACCATATTATTCATGGTCCCTTCTCAATTATTTAATTACATTTCAACCATTTTTTTTCATGTCATTGACAAATGATTTTGATGTTTTTTTAACCCTGAACCCTAAATCTAAAATCTCAAACCCTAAACCCAAAATATAGAATCCAAAATCTGAAACCACAAAACTTTGAACCTTGAACCCGGACCATGAATCATAAACTTGTAACCTCGAACCTTTAAACCTTAAACTCAAACCCTAAACATCAAATCCTTAAACACTGAACTTAAACCCCGAACCCAAAACCCAAACTTGGACTCAAAATCTTAAATCCTAAATCCAATCCTAAACCTCAGGATTTGGGATTCAAGGTTTGAGGTTCTGGGTAGAATAATTACCAAAATTATGTGTCAATGATATTGAAAAATTGCACAAAAGTTATTTTTTAAAAAAAAAATTAGTTGCACAAAAATAAAAAATATTAACTTATGAAAAATGATTAAAATTTGTAAAAAGAAGAAGAAGAAAAGGTGTTTGTTTATAATTTAAAAATTAAATAATTTAAATAATTTAATTAAAGTTAAATTAAATTGGAGAAGATATTAGATATAGATGAGTGTATAATAATACTTTGTTATCTTTAAAATTTAATGACGTGACACTATTTTATTGGTGTTTAAAACTATACTTTTAGGATGATCCTAATATAATTTATTCCCATAAAATTTTATCTAAATTGTTCCAGTGTTTCATATTTGTTGGGTTATTTCCTCTTTAATATAAGCTCATTTTCATCAAATGTTGGTTTTTGACCGAGTTCATTATCTATCATCCGAATTTGTATCATTGTGATTATCAAGATCTCTTTTTTCCTTGTATGTTTCGAAGTATAGATCATCTCAAATATACCTATGAATGAAGGTATGAAGCATGTAATATGCTAATATGATCAGATATTATTATTTTTATGTTATACTAAGTGATGTTGATATGAGAAATTTTTTTAAAATAACAAATGTCCTCTCAACCACATTTCGAAGCCTTAAACGTCTCAAATTAAAGAGTTCTTGAGTCGTCTCTTGTGCTTGTGTCTAGTTCCATTCTCTCAAATGGTATCATACCCCACGATATGGTGCATGAATATTTTTTACATTTGCATAATTAACATCTACCAAATAAAATTTGGGTTCACAGTGCAAATAGTTTGTAACTTTAATAATAAAAACTCATATAAACTTAATTTTAAAAAAGAATTATGTTATATTATAAATTTTTTATATAATATACAAATTAAGTAAAAACAATATAATAATTATAATATATTAACCTTTATAATTTTTTATAGTGTGCTATAATTTTCATAACATTTCTTATAAATAATATAATTTTTGCCATAATTTTATAAAATTATAACATTTTTTTACAAAAAGCATATTATTTTTATAATATATAGCATCGACACATAAATAGTTTATATTCATGTTTTTATCATAATTTTTATAAATAAATATAATATACACTTATATAATCTTAGATTATTTTTATAATAAATTTTACTGTTCTAACATTAAAAAATTAAGACTAAAGCAATATAATTTTTATTATAACTTTATAAAATACACATAAATTATCTTATAATATAATATTTATAATATAATAAATCTTTGATCATAACCATCTTGAACACTTATACATATTCATGCTTATAATATAAAAATTTATAACTTAAACTTGTAACAAAATAAATTTTTAAAATTAAAATTGGGTGCAATTATCCACATAATTACTTGATTCTCACTCACCCTTTAAGAATTGGAGTACTCTAATTACACCAAATTCTCAATGAGATCCGCAAATTACAAGTAATTACACCTAAATTCAATTATTAAATAACTTTTCAAATTAAAAAGAGTAATTCAAATAATCACCAAAACATACCGCACTTAGTGACAAATCCAATTACCGTGGCTTTTCAAATACTACAATTTTTGAAAAAATAGATGAGGAAGAATTTTTTTACCAAGATGGATCAAAGCATAAATGATTTCGGGCCAACATAGAAATAGAATGTCTAGCCCATACAAAAGCCGACTCGATAGCCCATAAATTATTTTCGCTATCGCCCATACGAAGTTTCTTTGTTTATTTCCTCTTCTTTTCTCCGATTAGGGTTCCTTCATTATTCTATTTAGGAAATTTTAATTTTCAACTTGTTTTCGTGTATTCTCTTCGATTTTGGGTTAAACCCTAGAAGGCTCCTCGCGAAAGTGTCAGATGGTTAGTTTTCTTTTCTCTAATTACTCTATTTTTTTTTCTCCTGGAATTTTAACACTTTTCTTTCGATAAAATAATTGCATCTAACTGTCTGTTCTTTTACTTGGTTATAATTTTCAGGCAACTTTAGCTGATTCATTCCTTGCGGACCTTGATGAATTATCAGACAACGAAGCCGATGTTCTGGTGAGTTGAAACTATACTTACCTTTTCTGTTTTGAGTTTCAGCCTCTTTTTTTTTTTAATTCGACACTTAATCTGAATCGTAATGTTCATATCATTCTTTCAGGAGGAAGAAAATAATGATGTTGCAAACATGGAAGAAGATATTGATGGTGACCTCGCGGATATCGAAACGCTTAACTACGATGATCTGGACAGTGTTTCCAAATTGCAAAAAAGTCAGAGATACATTGATATAATGCAGAAAGTGGAAGATGCGCTCGAGAAGGGTTCTGATATATCAAATCAGGGCTTGGTACTGGAAGATGATCCTGAGTATCAGCTGATTGTGGACTGTAATGGACTATCAGTTGATATCGAGAATGAGATTGTTATTATCCATAATTTTATACGTGATAAGTACCGATTGAAGTTTCCTGAGCTTGAATCGCTTGTGCATCATCCAATTGATTATGCTCGTGTGGTGAAAAAGATTGGCAATGAGATGGATTTAACCCTTGTGGATTTGGAAGGGCTTTTGCCTTCAGCTATCATTATGGTTGTTTCAGTTACAGCATCAACTACCAGTGGCAAGCCACTTCCTGAAGATGTTCTCCAGAAAACTATTGATGCGTGTGATCGTGCTCTGGCTCTGGATACTGCAAAGAAGAAGGTTCTTGATTTTGTAGAAAGTAGAATGGGATATATTGCACCAAATCTTTCTACTATTGTTGGAAGTGCTGTTGCTGCTAAACTTATGGGTACTGCTGGTGGCCTTTCAGCATTAGCTAAGATGCCTGCTTGTAATGTTCAGCTGCTTGGTGCGAAGAAGAAGACCCTTGCAGGGTTTTCCACTGCAACGTCACAGTTTCGTGTTGGGTATATTGAACAGACAGAGATTTTTCAAACTACACCCCCTGCTTTGAGGAGTCGTGCTTGTCGTCTCTTGGCTTCTAAAGCAACTCTTGCAGCACGTATAGACTCCACTAGAGGGGATCCTTTGGGGAATGCTGGAAAAACCTTAAAGGAAGAAATTCATAAGAAAATTGAAAAATGGCAAGAACCACCTCCTGCAAAGCAGCCTAAACCACTTCCTGTTCCTGATTCTGAACCTAAGAAAAAGAGGGGTGGTCGTCGCTTAAGGAAGATGAAAGAAAGGTAATTCTGTTATTTTGATTACTATTGAAATCTTTGTTTTTCCTTTTAAATTTTTTTTCCAGCAATTTGTTTGTGCATTCTGCATTCTGCATTTTGCTTATATCTATATATGTTATTTTCAGGTATGCTATAACAGACATGAGGAAGCTAGCGAACAGGATGCAATTTGGAGTACCTGAGGAAAGCTCTTTAGGTGAACTTAGATTTTTCTAATTTCCGAAGAATCATTTTTAATTTTTTTTTTCTTTAATGATGCTTGAACTCAAAAACCATGTTTTGGGTCTTCAATAGGCTTGTAACCTCTGATTATGCAAATACGATAATGCTTAACTACCTTCTTTAAGAAATGTCTAGTTCTGTATATTCTCTTGAGGAGTTACTTTCATGGAGCAGTTTCTAGAATCTATTTATCAACTAAGAAGAACATAACCTATTTCCCACAGTTTTATGACTGTTCATTTCCCTTTTGATATTAGGTGATGGACTAGGTGAAGGTTATGGAATGCTTGGTCAGGCTGGGAGTGGCAAACTGCGTGTTTCAATTGGTCAGAGCAAACTTGCAGCCAAAGTTGCTAAGAAGTAGGTTCTCCTGTTCTTTTTTTTCCCCTTCAATCGGTTAGCTTAATTTAGTATTTTTGCTGTTTTTCTCTCAAATTCAACCTTGCATGTTGATCTCCTGGGTGATACTCTTTTTCCTTCACTTCAGGTTCAAGGAAAAGAATTACGGAAGCAGTGGTGCCACCTCTGGGCTGACTTCAAGTTTGGCATTCACACCTGTGCAGGTATTTATGGCTTCTTCTAATTTGACCATGAGCTGAAGGGATGTCAGTATATGTTGTTTTTATTATGACATATTTGACGTAGGAAAGATTTGAGAAGTTTGCGTACATGGCTTTTATTAGGTGCAAGAAAGGGTCTTTAACCTAGGAGTCTAAACAGTGTAAAGTTTAGGTTATTACTATTTCTTTTGGTTGGCAATTTTGCATTGTTGACTTAAATTATAAGAAAGAGTTCTGGAGATGTGGAAGACTGAGGGAACAAGGTCAGGTATCTGGTTATGAATGCACATGACATATTTTTAATTTTTAGGTGGTAGCATGTGTGCATGTGTGCGAGGTTTAACAAACTTTAGAGGGTTAACTTCTGATATGTGGCTGATTGGCTTTATGTTTATATGTAACATTGATCATTCTAAAATTTAGGACTGTAATTTGCGATGATTGTTTTCTCTATTTTCTATGTAGAATAGGAGAGGGTTGGCCAAAGTCTTAGTTTGAACTTCTTTTTACATGGATCAAACAGATATTATATTTTTGTTCGTGTGGGTAATGATTGGCATTTTTTGTTCATCAGGGGATTGAGCTCACAAATCCTCAAGCTCATGCACATCAGCTTGGCAGTGGAACTCAAAGTACTTACTTCTCAGAGACAGGAACATTTTCAAAGATCAAGAGGACATAGAAAGGGAAGAAGCTCACCTAATTAGATGACATTTGGTTATGCTGTAATTACGCATTTGATAAGAGTTTTATAGACTAAAGCACAAGTTTTGTTAGCTTAGCTGGCTATAGTTGTCCCTTCTTTGTAAGCTACCAGTCACTGTTTCCCTGTTATCTTCCAGAAACCCCTGTTTTTAAAGAACTGATGAAGGCAGCAATCAGCAGGTGAAAGATTGAAGAGAACCATCAGCAGCAACCAGTGTCATAGGGTCATGACTCTTCTCTTCTCAAAGGACATGTATGATAAGGTATGATAGGATGTATAATGCATCCAGACTTATCCTGTTTTTATCCAAAGTGGGACTAATGCAATTTGTCTACTACTTTTAGAACACTTGGCTAGATATTGGAACTGGGCTGAAAAATTATGCCGGAAAAGGAATGATGCATAACATGACTTTTAAAATACATGCCCTAACCTTGAATGAAAACCTACTGATTTGAGGCTTGAATATTAGGCAGATTTTCAACATAATTGCCTTTGATGTGAAGGAGTGTTGTGCTAAATAGTAAGTTTTAAAATTATACATTATTAGTTTTTTTAGGAGATATTTCATATTACGTTTACAATGATTTTCATATTTTACTTTTTTAGCTATTATATAGTCCAAATTTTCCTATTCCACAATTTTCAGTCATTAATGAAAATTTAATTTTAAAATAAGAAATCATCCAATTATGTTAAGTTCCTTTTTCTGTCGCTTAACTTTTAAAACTTTCAAAATGGTAATTTAATCATGTTTGGTTTTTCTTTTGTCCATTTTATCGTTTAAGTGTTTGACAAAAGGGTGAGATTGTAGTTTAAAGAATTGGTATAATAATAAATTTAGCTTTTAAATTTTTACGTATTGTGTTAAAATATATAGGTCATGTTCGGCATTCGGCAAGTAGTTTTTTTATATTTTATATTTTATATTTTATATGTTAGCTGGGATATATATTTTGAGTTATTTTTTTTGTGTCTATCAGGATATCCATTTGAGTTTATTATAGCTAATGAATTTTATTGAAGGAATCGGAATGTGATTGTATTTGATGTGAAGAATAGAGCATCGAGTCTATTGTGCTGCGTTTATAATTTCATTTGAGTTTATTATAGCTATTTTGATTTATGATTAAAATTTGTTAAGGATTAAGTTGATTGAATTTGTAAATGTGGACTAAATTTGTTGACTTATTTAGAATTATGGCCAAATTGAGGATTTAAATGTGTTATTATACCAAATAAAAAAAAAAAGAGGAAGTGGTGAGTGATGAAAGTTTTTGTAGTTCGGGAAGTATGAAAATTAGATGGTTTATGATTATAATAGAATATGGATTAGAGTTTGTAAGTGGTAAAAACTAAAGAAGAGATTGTGAGTAGTGATGTCCTTTTGAGGGCCCATTTTCAACATTTATTTTTTGAAGGTATCTCAGTTTTATAAACATGGTCGTTAGACTTTGTTCACCATTACTTTTTAAAAACATCTCTGGGTTGGAGCCATGGGTAGAAGGCACGAAAAGAAAAATATACAAGTTGTAATTTGTACATACTTTTTTGGTTCGGAGGACTAGAGATTGCTGTTTTTAACTTTTATATATAATTTATTGTTTTTCTTTTAAAATTGGTTCCAAATATATGACATATATTTTGAATTTGTAAACAATAAATCATTTTTGTATAGTTATTTAGTTCGCAATGTCATTTCTGGAATGGGTATTTTATATTAAAATTTAAGGTCAAATTTTGCTATGTGAATTTGGTTATTGTATTTTAATTTAATTTTTGGAATGTTAGATTAATTAGGTTAAATTTTACTATTAGTGTCAAGTATATTAACTTAAATAACATGATCTTTTGTATGTATTATATGAAAATATAATGAATATATATTTGACTTAAAAGAGTATAGGAATTAAATCTAAAACTTGTATAAAATTTGATTGAAATCTTAAATCGAAATAATTCTTTCCAAAAGGACCTTGATTGTCTGAGGATAAAATGAAATCAAATATATTAGAAAAATTGTAATAACTATGTATATTAAGAATTGATACAGAGATCACGGTATTTTTACTGTTTAAAAGAGGTGGCTTCAATTTAATTAAACAATAATAAAACAGAGACGACATGATTCCCCACAACACTTGTGTGTACATGAATATTATATTACCCACCTAAGCTTCGCATTGTTTCAATTAAAATTTTTGCATCAAATTATAGAGTAAGATACGCTTTACGTTTTAATTTCTTTATGCATTTTAATTTAGTACCTATGCTTTTGTATTGGAAAAACTCAGTTCTTTATTTATTTATTTTAATTTAAAATTTAGGTCCAATTTTAAACTTTGTCTAGTGAATTTGTTAGTGTGACATTTTGAAATTAAAAAAAAGTGAAAGTGTTAACAATTCATAAAATTACATATCAATGATTTCTCTAGAATAAAATATTTTGATTAAGTAATGACATTATAAAAATCAAAGTATCAAATTACGTTGCAAGTGAAGTATAGAGATTAAATATCATAATGGCAAAAATGAAATTTGACTATTATCACCTAATTCTATTAATAAAATACTTAATTGAGTTGGTGTCACGGGTTACTGGATATTAATTCGATTAGGAAATGACTAATATATCTTTGTATTAAATGATTACTTTGATGGTCTATTTGTCTTTTTATACTTTTATGTAGTCTTTAAATAAAATAACTAAAATTTAACATATTTAGATTCATATTTAATGGATTTATAAACAATTTTTTTTTACCGTTACACTAATAATAATTTTTGAATAAACTTAGAAATATAACTTTTAACATAAAATGGTATGTTGCTATTATTATTATTATTATTAGTTTTAGATCTTACATTTCATTGTTTGTTGTATTTTATTTTTAAGTACACATTTATGTTTTAAATATGCGGTTACCACACGTGTATGTCATGGGTTCTGCAAAGGAGCCCGCAACTCAATCGCACATTTTAAGCTCTTTATGTTTCCTTGGAGTCACTTGGAGAAGACTCAATGTCCATTTACTTGGATCCTAGTTAAATTGTAAACTTTCCAATAACTTGTATTTTTACTTGGATAATTATTATAATTCCTAAATGATAAAAATGTACTGAGTTTAAATCTCTTAGGACTGTCATCTTGTATATAGATACTAATCTCTGCCATTGATGTAATTCGATCTGTATCGTTGGAAGTGGAGGATCTCAAACACCTTTTTGCTTTCTTGTGACCTTTTGGTTTGTTTTGTTTTTCTTTGTCTTTTGAGTTTGCTTCTGCTTTGTTTCGATGCCTTAGAGAAGTTCTTTTGTAAACTTTCACTTTCGAGAGTAAGATTAACTTAGGCGGATTTGAAACAAAAAAATCGTCTAAGATAGACTAAAGTTCTAATCCTATAACATATGCGCGTGTGATAGAATTTTTAATATAAATAAAAAAAAGAATGGTGTTAATATTTCTTTTTCAAAGTCACAATTCCTTCTATATAATAATTTAATTTGTTAAATTGTGACTGAAAAAATCCTATATATTCACTTATTTCAATAAGTAGAATTTCTTGTCAAATACTAATTTAAAGTCGAAAGGAAATTTTGATTTACTTTTTAAAAAAATATGAATGATATTTAGAACCATTTTTGGGGTTTACATTAGAACCGATTTTGTGATTTTAAGCTTGTAAAAGAAAATTGCATTAAGAACTCAACCCACAACTTTATTTACTACAAATTCCTCTTCACGCAAAAATATTATAAAACAAATTCAACTTTACAAAAGTATGGTTTATAGATAAGGCAGGACATGCAGAACATGGTCCATCCACCCCATTCATTCCATTCCACCTGTCTCATATTTAAATTAAATATT
Organism: Gossypium raimondii; assembly: GCF_025698545.1. Classification (NCBI taxonomy): domain Eukaryota; kingdom Viridiplantae; phylum Streptophyta; class Magnoliopsida; order Malvales; family Malvaceae; genus Gossypium; species Gossypium raimondii. The sequence continues at coordinate 52,499,072 of NC_068567.1, read as the reverse complement.
TTTATTTAATTATCCTTTTATTATTTCTAAATAAAAATATTGATATGGTATAAAATAAATTTCCGCTCAGTCCGGTTCATAAATACTTCTAAAATAGTAAGCTATATACATATATATTTGATAGAACAATATATAATATTTTGGAACTATATACATACCTTTAGGTATTATATCAAAAGATCGAACTTATAATGAGATTGTTAAAAAGAAAATACATCATCAATTACTTTCATTTATTTAATAATATATTTTATTTTATGAAATATAAAATATTAGTTATCAAGTCTTCATTAAATTAGTAAGTAATAATTAATCTAATCTAATTTTTTATATTTATTCATTAGTTGATATTATTTTTATTTTTATTAATAAAATTAATATTAAAATAATACTTTGAATCCAACACTCTATTATATAATAAATAAAAACATAATTAATATGATTTTATTTAATATTATTCAACTCGATTGTATAGTTAAATGAATAAAAAATTTGTTAAATTTATCATATTATTTCATACGACTTTAACTATTATTAGTTATTAATTAATATTAATATTAAAATAAAAATAAAATCATTTTTAATTTATCTATTATTATTCAACATAGTTTAAATGTATAAAAACTCTATTATTATATTTATAAAACTTTATTCATGCTAAGTAACTTAATATTTCATATATTAATATTATTTTAGTTATTATTACTAATAATTAGTACTACAATAATACGTTAAATGCAAAATTATATTATGTAAAAAAATTAAAATAAAATTTATTTTGAATGTCAAATTAATAATATAATAGATAAAATAAAATATTTTCATATGTTCAAAAGTTTCTTCAAACTTGTGTTTTTATTTAAAATGCTCCATATTTAAAATATATATTAAATTAAGAAAATTATTCAAAGTAAAATAGTAATATTTTAAGTTGTGTTAATTAATTTTTAGTTTGGTTTAAGAGGGTATTAGATTAATTATCCAATGGACTGCCACGTAGGACTGCCGTTAGGGAGATAACAGAGTTTAACAGTAAAGTGACCACTTCGTAATAAAATGATAATGTAAGTGACTAAAACGTAACATTTCAAACATAAGTGACTATTTTTGTAGTTTACCCAATCCAATTCAGACTTACAAAAACATTCAGATTCGACTAATATACAAAATTTTCCTTGTACTTCATCCAATTTATTTTCGAAAATTATTACAATTATCTTATGCTCAACGCATTTCACATTCCCATTATGAGGCTATTTTACCCAAATGACCCGAAAAAATAATGAATTATGTAAATAACCCTAGTTCAAAAACAATCACCAAAATAACCTAAAATGAACAGTAAACTTGGGTTGGGGGTAGTAAATGGCCGGCATTAGAGAATTTTCTAACACAATCATTGTCAGGTGATAAAAAATAATTTTTTGGGTGCTAGGGACTAGATGGCCGGCACCCTGGTATTTTTTTACCCTGTATATACCAGTATTCGAAAAAAAATTTGGGGTGTTGGCACATTGATGGTCGACACTCCTTTATTAGATTAAAAAATATCTTTTTTGGGTGTTAGGACATTGATGGTCTGCACCCTTATACCAGATTAAAAGAAAAATTGGGTGTTGGGACACTGATGCCGACACCCTAGTACCTGGTTTAAAAAAAATTAGTGCTAGGACATTGATGGCCGACACTCTTGTACCAGATTTAAAAACAAATTGGATGCTGGGACACTGATGGCTGGCACCCCAGTACCAGATTAAAAAAATTGGGTGTTGGAACACTAATGGTCGGTACCTTTATACCAAATTTAAAAAAATAATTTTTTTAGGGTGCTGGGACACTAATGGCTGGCACTTCAATACCAAATTTAAAAAAAATATATTTTTTTGGGGTGTTGGGACACTGATGGCCAACACCCCTTTAGTGCTATTGTAATTGGATGGGGAAAAGATTGTTGAGATTACCATCAAAGGAGAGTGTTTGGGTGTGTACCATCAACTGAGGATACCGTATTTGAGAATGTATCATCAAATAGGTGTGATGTAGTGGATTGCAAATGGGAGTGTTTGAGAGTGTACAACCGAATTTCGAGGTTGAATTATATATTGTCATGTTTTAATAGAGTTCAATTATTTACTGTTGTGGTATAAGCACATCAGTACTGCAAAACCCCAACTCTAATTCCTGACTTGGGCCAGTTCTTCCAGTAAGGGGAGGTACATGATGTGGACTTTATTCTGATTTACGTTCGGCATCAATACCCCACCTATGAGTTGCAGAATAAACCCTCTTGCAGCGTAGATAATGTCCATTTGCATTGGGTGGCTCGGTATATGTTTGAAGTTATTTCTTAACCACATGAATTTTAACTTGGTTAATTTTCCTTCCTTATCATCGGGGGGCACTCTTCCTACTAATCGTTCGTAAGTGCCCTACAGATTGAGCACTTTTCCCGGCCTGATCACTGCTTCTCCATTAATAGACAGCCTCAGTTGGACTGCTACGTCTTGCAGTGTTATTGTTGCCTTCCCACACGAGAGGTGGAACGTGTGTGTCTCCGGGCACCATCATTCAACTAGGGCTGATATTAAATCGGCTTGTAGTCAACAATCTCAATGTACGCGGCTACCCCAAACCCTGTGGCATTCAAAAATGGCAGAACCCTCTGATCGGGAAAATATTCTGAATCATAGAGTCAAGGTCTCACAACCTGGTACCGTTCCTACAAAAATAGTAAAAATCATATTATAACACCCTTAACCTATCTTTGTTGTCAAATTAGGGTTACGAAGCATTACTGTACAAAGCAAAACGTTTAACTTCAATACAGAATAATAATTCATCTTACAAAGTAAATAACAATTACACAATTTAATCATGGCAATAATACTCATTTGGGCTTTAAACCGAGCATTCAATGCTCTAAAAATGATTTAAAAATAATTGGGGATCGATTTGAATAAATCAAAAAAATTTGAAAAAAACATGAAAAATTGTGAAAATAAGGGTCACACGATCGTATGGCCACGTCGTAGCCCAGACCGTGTGACTCCAGAAATGGCAGTGTGGCTACTCCACACGCCTGTCTGACTACTCCACACGCTCGTGTGCATAGACCGTGTAACTCTTTGTGACCGTGTGGCTTAGGGTCACACGACCGTGTCGCCAGGTCATGTAATTCTCTATGCCTGTGTAAACCAACCTGCACTAAAATTTTTAAGACACATGGCCGTGTGAGTTGGCCGTGTGTGGCACAAGGCCGTGTGACAGCCTTGCCTAACAAGCTATTTCAAGCCGTGTGCTCCATAATTAGCCCCTAAAACAAGTTATTTCAAAATCAAACCTTGCCCAACAAGCCACTCTATTTGTACATACATTTAATGGACCTAAACACACTTCAAACATTCATAAACATACCAATTTAATTAACCTAAATCTTATAACCAATATGTCATTCCAAGACACCTCATTTAATACCATAATAAAATTAATTAAGAACAAAACTATAATGCCACATCTTAAACACAAAATATAGGTAAAATAGGTACCTATTTAAAACAATTGCCAATCCATTTCACCATTCAAATTAAGCATACCAAAATGACCATATTCATATAGCTTTTAACATGTACAAGTCAACTATTCCATATATGCACATAACCATTTACAAAAGTAACCAAAATACAACAAAAGTATAAATGACATTAAACCCTATACATACCATTTATAACTATAGATCAAAATAACCCAAAACTACCAAAGTGATCGCGGGATAGTGTGATAGGACTCCGACTAAGTTCCAATAGATTGAGCTTCCGATGATCTACATAAAAAAGGAAAAACAACCACATAAGCATTTAATGCTTAGTAAGTTCGTAAAAGGTAAACTTCAACTTACCGAACATCAATTAACAATCCATACAACCATGCTCATTTCATCATTTAACATTAAACTTTCCTATGCACCATAATTCATATGGTTAGTAAAAATCATTAAAACGTAACATCTCATATTCTAGGAAATAAATTCCATACATTTCTTTTTCATTACATAACAACTTCTCATTCGTTACATTTCATGAATTCATACCCATTTTACCTTTTCAAATGAACATTAGCAATAATAGGTTCTTATACATGCCTTTCATTAATCCTTTTCTTACTCGTTGAACTGTACAGAATAGCATCGAATACTCAGGAACACCTTTTCATATAACGTAACCTTTTCAATATTGCTTGTAACACCCTAATTCCAGTCTAAAGGTTATGACTGAATCTGGCGATGTTACATTGTAACACCTCTTACCCATATTCGACGCAGGAATAGGGTACGAGGCATTACCAGAACACATACACTTATAAACATGTTAAACCGAGTTATAAAATTTCATTCAAATTTAACCTCTTCAAATTTTTAACATGCTTTTATAAATCTTCACGTTATAACTTCAAAGAACTATATTTGTAACAAATAGGGCTTCTGAGACCCAATACATACTCATGCAATTCAATACTTCATTTCCATTTCATTTAATTCACGATTCTCATTTTCACGATTCAATTCAATTTCTCAATCCAATATACATTTCAATACCACAATAATTCATTTAATTCAAATCATATCATTTGCAATTTCTATTTAATTCACGTACAATTCAATTTCATTAAGTTCAATACTAATATATATTTATTGTTTAACTTAACGTCCCCTTTTTGCATCATTTTACACTTCAAGCATGAACCTAGTATTTCATTTCCTTTCCACTCCCGTTTCCTATGCATATCACACAAGATATAAACATTACACTCAACCATAGTCGCAAGCTAATCTTTTTGAAGACTAACCACATGATAAAGCATTTTAATAAAGATTACAAACTTTAAACCTTACCACCCTCTTATGATCACAAGCATATTTTCATCTAGACATTTACCATCTCAATGCATACTTTTATAAATTTAATGTGGCGTAATCCAGCCACAACTTGACCAAAGCCTAAGCATACACACCAAACATGCTAGCCAAATAAACATATAGTATAAACATTATAAGCATGGATAAGCACCGCATTTATTTATGTATCAAACTTATTGTAATGACCCAAAAGTCACGGGCATCGGAAAAATATAATATCGGGCCTCCGTCTTAGTAAATTGAGTTCGAAAATAATTATTAGAAATATTTACGAGACTAGTTGTGTGTTTAATTAAGTTTTAGATAGGTGAATTTAGCTTAATTATGAGTAATTCGGAAAAAAAAGGATTAAATTGAATAAAGGGTAAAAGTCTAATTATAGATCAAAAGAAAATAAGAGGGACCAAATGGGCAATTAAGCCACATTGGAGGTTGAGGCGGCATAAGATTGAAAAAAAAATCTTAGATTTTTATATTATTTATTTTTATTAATATATAAATTATATTATTAAATTAATTATATTATAAATATTATGTTAAGAAATAAATTAATAAAGACAAATGTATGGTGATATTTAAGACAAGTGTATTAATAAAATACATACATTTGTAATACTTATATGTAATTATTAAATGAATATTTGTTTTAATTATTATTATATTAAGTAAGTTAAAATAAAAAGAAGAAAAGAAACAAAAGAAGAAAAGAAACAGAGAAGAAACAGGGAGAAAGAAAAAAAGAAGAAAAAGGGAAATAGGGTTTCTAAAGCTTGGAATTTAATTTGGTAAGTCAATTTAGCCCTTTTTCTTAATTTTAATGTTTTAAAAGCTTTAAAACAAAGTTTTGATGGAATTAAGTTGATATTTTGGAAGTTTATAGTTTTTTAGGCATGGTTCATGTTGAATAAATTGTTGGATTAGGGATTTAATTGAATAAATTTCAAGTTAGAATTGATAAAAGGATTAAATTGTGAAAGAAACTATAATTTTTATGTGTTAGGGACTAAATTGAGGGAAATTCGAAATTAAGAAAATATGCTGAAATTTTGATAGTTAAATTTGAGTTTGGATGAAATTTAAATAGAATAGAGTGTGAATTGAATTAGGAAAGTAAGTTTAATTTAGTTAGGATTAAATTAAGAATAAGGAAGAAATTGAATAGAAATTCAATTATTTATTTTAATTTAATGCTGTAATTAATAGCAAAAATTATTATTATTTTCGTAGCTAACAAAGAACCCGAGGCATCAGCATCAAAAGGAAAGGAGAAAGCTATCGAGGACTAAAACGGGAGATTTACGGTTTGTATTACTATAATTCAAATTATTTATTTTTAAATGTTAAATTTTAATTTATGTGTCTAGTAAATGAAATGTGAGGTAAGTATTAATTTTAGTATTAGTATTATTATTATTAGTATTATTATTATTATTATTATTATTATTATTATTATTATTATTATTATTATTATTATTATTATTATGAGTGGGAATTAAATTAAATAGTTGATATGAATTAATATTTGAATTGTTTGTTGATTGAAAGCGGAAATGGATTTGAATCAAATTGTGAATTGTATTAAATTGTATGGAAATGTATTGAGTTGTGAAAATGTGTGAATTTGTGAAATAATTATTGATTGAAAGGTGGAAAAATGATTGAATTGAAAATGTGAGAAATTGTGATTGAATTGAGAATATATGTGATTTAAATACCCTATTAACTAGTCGGGCTGAGTCGGATATAGTTGGCATGCCATAGGATTGGAAGAGTTCAGGGATACTTCGACCTCAAGTCGATGAGACACTGGGTGTCACTATATTTCTTCGGATAGATTCGATGAGGTACTGGGTACCAACTTTCTTCGGCTTTGCCGATGAGACACTGGGTGTCAATTATTACTTCGAACTATCCGATGAGGCACTGGGTGACATACTGGTGTGTTTGGTTGGATCCGTGTATCTGCCAAAGTCCGAGTCTTGTTAATAGGGTAATTAATGAAATGATAAATCGAACGAGTTGATCGAACGAGCTACTGAAATGAAATGAAAAGGTTGAATTGTGAATTGAAATGTGATATGAGATTGAGAAATGAACCTAAGGTTCATGATATGTTCAAATTCAGATTGTGGATATATGATATTGATTGATGAATTACTATTGTTGAGATATTAAATTTAAATTTGTTTATACGATTTATGCATTATATGTTTATTATTGTTATAATTTGAATTATGGTAATACCACTGAGTATGAAATACTCAGCGTACGGTTGTTTCCGTGCGCAGGTCGATAGAAGTCAAAGGTCCCGGTTCAACATCCAGATCAATCCCGACTTCAGCATAACTTTGGTGATGTATATTTTCTTTAGTAAATGTGGCATGTACATAGGATGTGTATAAAGAGTAATATGTTTAATATAAATGGTTAAAATGTTAGTATTATAAGTTTAAGATTTATAATGAATGAAGTTTACCTAAATTGATTTATTTATTGTTTTGTTAAATTTAAATTAATATCATGTAGATTGAGTTTGATTAGAAGTATTTAGAATAGAAAATGAGAACGTGAAATGAATTGGTTGATTTGGTTATATTTGGAAATGTTATGAATTTTAATTGCAGGGGGTTGTCTGTAAAAATAAGCAGAAATGCTGCCGAAATTTTTCTAAAAATGAATGAAATCAATTAGTAAAAATTTATAACAATTTATGAATTATTTTAATAGGATGGTTATTTATTTAAGAATTATTTGTAAATTGCTTGGTATGTCCGGTAATGCCTCATAACCCTATTCCGGCGATGGTTTAGGGTTAGGGGGTGTTACACTTATCAACATGAGTTAATCATAAACCATTTCTGACATTGCTACATACCAAATCATATACCAAGTATACCACATACACATACACATACTATGAAACTTTATTTTCTCACATGAACTTTAACTATAACTAATAATGAACAATTATAAACATCATTTCTTTTCAATCGTTTATCGATTATAATCGAGCATATGGCCAATTATACACAAATCATTCATATGTTCTTCCAATTTTCCTCTCTCTCTCTCCATTCCACATCCTTAATGTGTATAACACGCTTAAACAACATTAACTACAATTTCACTATTCACTCTCATGTATATTCAAAGCTATCTATTCGAGTCAGAGTCACTAAATTATTTTTAACCAGATCTAAAGAACTCCAAATTAAGATCCATAAATTTTCCCCGAAACTAGATTCACATATCTTCTTACCATAAAATTTTCAGAATTTTTGGTTTAGCCAAATAGTACAGTTTATTCTTTAAAGTTTCCCCTATTTCATTGCTCGATAGTTTTGACCTCTCTTTACTAAAAATTAATTATATCATTGTACAGAATTCAGATATTGTTTTTGTTTGTTTCTATTGAAAATAGATTCACTTAGGATTCTAAAATATAAAACTTATCTCATAATTATTTTTTTACAATTTTTGACAATTTTTCAAAGTCAGAACAGGGGATTCCAAACTCATTCTGACTCTGCCTAACTAAACTTCAAATATCTCAAAATATATAACTCTTTTTCTTTCTCTATTTATTTTATGTGAAAATAGACTCATTCACCTTCAATTTCATATATTATTATGCCTCTAATTCAATCTCCACCATTTTTGGTGATTTTTCAAAGTTACACAACTGTTGCTGCCTAAACTATTTTATTGTTAAATGCACTATTTCATAATTCCATTTTTTTCACTTTCAATCACAATCACAATTCAATTCAAAATTCATTTTTCCATTTCTAAGTCGATATTCAATTCAATTCTACACCTATATTCATTATTCAATTGCACTTAGTCAATTTCCCGATGAACACTTCGGAATAATAACAGATACTCGGTGGATTCAACACATAGCAACCACCTCATTAATCAATGATGTCCGGTGGAATCAACACATAGCAACCACCTTACTAATCAATGATGTTCGGTTCACATAGTAGCCTACACATAGTATTACACATGTGATCGTTACCATTCGATACACGTAGTAGTCTGCACATAGTACTACACACGTGATCGAAACTATCCGGTACGCATAGTGGCCTGCACATAGTACTACACATGCGACCTATCATTCCGGTACAAGTAGTAGCCTTCACATAGTACTATACACATGACCATCACTTTCACTTTAACATAGTGGCCTACACACAATCCGTGCCACACAAGTGATCATTTCTGTCACTTCATTCGTATCCCTTTTTATTCCAAATGTTCATTCGGAAAATTTTTCACTTTTTCTCACTTTTCTTTTTATTGATCAATTTCAATTTATCGTCTTTCTTGATTTATAACAATACATTTAACTTATATAACATTCACACTATTCATTCCAGTCCAAAAATCATACTTTGGAAAATTTATGTTTTTGCCCCTAGGCTCGTAAAATAATTTTTATTCAATATCCTTGCATTTTAGGCCTAGCTGAACCATTTTCATAACTATAGCAGTCCACAATACTCACTTATTCACACACTTGTGACATATTTTATAACTTTTACAAATTAATCCTTTTTAGGCATTTTCATCGAAAATTACTTAGTACAAATCATTTATCACACTCCAAACATTCATATTCTTCCATAAAACATCAAAATACATGCATATCATTCATGGGAAAATTTTTAAACACAAACCCTAGTTCAAAACAATGGTAAAAATAGGTAAATCTTGTTACGAAGATTTCAAAAACGTAAAAATCATTAAAAATGGGGATAGAACGGACTTACAATCGAGATTGGAAGCTTGAAAAACCCTATCCATGGTTTCTTCATGCAATTTTCGGCCTAGGGGTTGAAGATGGACAAAAATTGGCTTTTAATTTTGTTTTTAATTCATTTTAATAACTAAATGACCAAAATGCCCTTAATGAAGAACTTTGGAAACATGCCTAACCATACCCATTTTTGTCCACCAACTTAACCAATGGTCTAATTACCATATAAAGACCTTCAATTTAAAATTTCATAACAATTGGACACCTCTAACATATAGAACTCAATTTTTTTACTTTTTACAATTTAGTCCTTTTGACTAAATTGAGTGCCCAAACATCAAAATTTTCGAACAAAATTTTCACAAAATCATTTTGTGAAATCGTAGACCATAAAAATATAATGAAAATAAATTTTTTTCTCGTCAAATTTGTGGTCTCGAAACCACTATTCCGACTAGCCCCAAATTCGAGTTGTTACATTGCTCACATGAGCTGTGAGATGGGCCTGCTCACACGAGGTGTGGGTCAAAATGTTAGCTATACGATGCTGCTCATACGAGCTGTGGAGAATTCGCAACAAGTGTAGGACCTTAACCATCGGTAGGACATTCAAGACCAACACTCGAAACATATAATCCCTAATGACATGTCATTTGTATCTTAAGTATTCTCTAGGTTCATACGAGACTTTTAAGCTGTCAAGTACTTCATTATCGTATTGTTACTGAAATAATTAACATATCATATTCTCTAGGTTCATTATCGTATTGTTTCCGAAATAATCAATCAAACAATACATAATAAGCATAAAATGCATACGATTTACAAAACGTAGGACTGTCGTTAGGGAGATAACAGAGTTTAACGGTAAAGTGACCACTTTGTAACAAAACAATAACATAAGTGACTAAAATGTAACATTTTAAACATAAGTGACTATTTTTGTAGTTTACCCAATCCAATTCAGACTTACAAAAATATTCAGATTCGATTAATATACAAAAATTTCCTTGTAATTAATCCAAATTATTTTCAAAAATTATTGCAATTATCTGATGCTCAACGCATTTCACGTTCCCATTATGAGGCTATTTTACCCAAATGAACCGAAAAAATAATTAATTATGTAAATAACTCTGGTTCTAAAACAATCACCCAAATAACCTAAAATGAACAGTAAACTTGGGTTGGGGGTAGTAAATGGCCGGCGTTAGATAAATTTCTGACACAATCATTGTCAGCTGGTAAAACAATAATTTTTGGGGTGATAGGGACTAGATGGTTGGCACCCTTGTATTTTTTTTGACCTCGTATCATACTAGTATACGATTATACCAGTATTCAAAAAAAAATTAGGGGTGCTGGCACACTGATGGCCGGCACCCCTTTATCAGATTAAAAAAAATATTTTTTGGGGGTGTTGGGACTGATGGCCAACACCCTTGTACCAGATTTAAAAAAAAAAAAAGGGTACTGAGACACTGTTCATTTTAAATTATTTGGGTGATTATTTTTTAACCAGGATCATTTACATAATTAATTATTTTTTAGGTCATTTGGGTAAAATAGCCCATTAAGACAATAATTATTTTCCACTTTAAATTTATTTTCATTTCTTTCCCTCTAATAAAAATATTTTTCTTAAAAAAAGATGAAGAAAATTTCCTCCTATAATCTACTTATTTATTAGATTTTCTTTTCTTGTTTCTTCTTCTTCTAATGGAAATTGACCTTGGCATAATTGATGATCCGTTATAGCTTCTACTTTTATGAAAGTTTATATATAAAAAAAATTGCTTTACTTTTTAACATGAAAACATGAGTTTGATTAGATTTTATCATTTTAGGCTCGTTTTTTAGGCATGGTTCTTGTCTGACATATAAAATAGATCTAAAATTCTATTTAAACCCGAACCTGCCTGCTCGTATTAATTATTTTTAGAATTTTTTTATATAAGACAAAGTTAAAAAATATAATACATCAAGTATACTAAAAATATTAAAATAAATGTTTCCCAAATCCCAACAAATTTGAAATACATTTGTCGAAACCGTTTTTTTGAAAACAAAAATTTTAGTTGTCGACTTAAAAAGAACAAAAACTGGAGTCGCCACTGATCCTTGATTGAGGTGTGATCGGCTCACCTTAAAAACAATTTCGGTCTACGAATTTTGAGAAAAATAGGTTCGGGAGTTCAATTACGCACGAGGAAGGATTAGCACCCTCGTAACGCCCAAAATTGGTACCAAATTGATTTTTTTAATGCCTTGGTGTCGAAAATTTGAAAAAGATTTTAAAAGGAAACTTTTTATTTCATGAATGGACAAAATAATAAGGCAATTCTTATTTCAAAGAAATAAAACACCACACCCAGTGAGTTAGGGCACAATGTTTTTAAATCTTCAAAATACCCGAATATTGCCCTTTTGTTTTTGAAAATTCTTATTTCGAGAAGAAAATGTCATGACCAGTAAGTTAGGACCCAACATTTTGAATTCCCGAGAATAAGCTTTTATTTAAAATTTGCGAATTTATTGCAAAACAAATACTGGGCTTTCTAAATTCATCGAAAAATAATCGCAATCCAGTAAGTTAGGGCACAATCTTTCCCGAGAATCATGAATGCCAAATATTTTGAAAATTTGTAAAAATATGATAATTTTAATGCTTCGATAAAACCAAAATATATTTCCCGAAAGGTATGTTAAAAGTTAATGTATAATATGAAACACAACCTTAATTTCAAACATATATGAATAAATATTTACAAATATATACAAGTATAATATACAAGGAATTCACAAATATGTGCATGCCTATATTTGACACATATGTACAAGGATACATATAAAAGATAGAATAGAATATATCAATAAAAAACTAAAAAATGCATGTATATGCATTTGAAAATCGTGGAAAAAGGATAAAATACAGAAATATGTATATGTGTATATATTTACAAAAGTAAAAAGTTTGAAATTTAAATATAACAGTATATATATAGAAGTTTTTTTAAAAAATGAAAAAATATATGTATAAAGTATAGGTAGACGTGTAACCTAAAACATGCATAGATATATATATATATATATATATATATATATAATATATATATTATATAAGAAAACATTATGTGAATACTATAAATATATGTATATGTACATATATATATTATATATTAAAAATCCATGCAAGTATGCCAAAAACGTGCATATGCACATGTACAGGAAGTAATGAAAATAAAATAGTAATAGGATATATATATATATATATATATATATATATATATATATATATAGGAGAATGTACATGTAATTATAAAATTATACATAAGAGATGCGTGTACATGTATAAAAATAATGAAAATAATAATGATGACAAAAATAATAAATAATAATAAACAAGTAATAATATAATATAATAACAACAAATAAAAAATAATAATTAAATAGTGAAATAGTTTAAAAAAATTAAATTGAACAAAAGATGAAAAAAACGGGGCAAATTTGAAATAAATGAAAAAAAAAACCAATTTGAATGCGCAGGAAATAATGGAGGACCGAAAGGGAAATTATCCCTGCCTTCCCAAAACGCTGCGCAGATATGGGCCAAATTGAAACAAAAACGAAATATGCGGCTAAAATTAAAAGAAATAAAAATGAATTTAATTGAAGTGCGCCACAAAAAGGAGGGACCTGTAGCGCAAATCTCCCCAAAATTCAAAACGCGTGGATCCTCCCCGGGTCGGGTCAACACGCGGGTCATGGCCACCTAAACGGCGCCGTTTTGAGCATTATTTAAATAAAAAATTTTCCCTTCAAAAGCCATTAGAAAACGAATGAAAGAAAAAAAAAAAAAAATAAAAAGAACAGTGCTTTTCTGGTGCTCTGCTAGGGTTTCATCCCTAGCGTCCTCGCGCCACCCCTCGGCCCACGCCGGCGCTCCGATCGCGATGGGTACGGCGACGGTCCGGCGGCTTCGACGACAGAGGTAAGATCCCTCCTTTTTTCCTTTTTATTTCTTTAAAAAACATAAAACGCAAAGGGAAAAAAATAAAATAAAAAATAAAATGAAACTAAAAGAACCCGATTCACCTAAAAAAAAACTTTGTATTCTCTGCTTTTCTTTCAATTTCTTTTGTCTATTTCTCCGTCTATTCAATATCCCTCCCTTATTTTACAGATTAAATGACCTTTTATAGGCCGAAAAGAAAAAATAAAATATATTTCGCTTGTTTTTTCTCCTTTGGACTCCTTGAGTCCGTTTTTGCAGGCGTTCGTGGAGAGGTCGGCGCGCGTGGAGAGGGGTCTACCCCGAGTCGTGCGGCACTTGGAGAAGCTGTTGGAGGCGTTGAAGGCGGCACTAAGCAAATGCGGCTAGGGTTTTTTTTTTTTTGTGCTGGGTTTGATTTAGGGTAACTTGGTTTGGGCTATATCAATGGGTTATTGGGCCGTGTAAAATGTAGGCCTGTTTATTGTTTTTTTTTTTGTTTTGGTTTATTATGTGGGCCCAGGCCGATTGGGCCCTATTACAACATTAAAAAAAAAAGAGTCTTTATACTTAAATAACACAAAGATAGTTACAACATAGCAAGCAGATGCCTCTAAAATAATAGCAAAATTAACAATAAACACAAGAGTTATACAATATCTAAATAATAATAAAATGACAAGAAAATGACAAAAAAATTTAGGGTGATTCGGGTAGGGCCCGAGCAAAAAATTCTACCTGAGGTCCGATCCATTTATAAAATGAGGCTTTTTTTTTGTCAAAGTTCATTTTTTGGGCTTATTATTTTGCCTAAACTCTTCTACTTTTCGGACGAATCTTTAGAGCTTAACAGTCATGATTAAAAAAACTTAGAAGTTGGAATAAAAATTACTATTTATTCCGAAATATTAAGTAATGGAATTATAAAAGTTGAAGTTAATACTTGTCAAATAATAAGACATCAATTTTAATGTATTACGTTTGTTGATGTGGAGCTTTGATATGTTTATTATTTATTTTAATGGATAAATATATAAAATTAGGGTTTTTACATAAATAGGTTGAAAAAAATTTATTGAAATAGGGTGTCGAAAAAATATTTACCAAAATGGGTTACTTTTTTCATTGGAGCCTATTAGATAGGCGCCAATGAATAAAATAATAATAAATTTTTTTTGAATAAAATATAATTTTATACTTTTTCGGGTTAGTATAGAACCCGTATAATACATAGTATTGGCACTTATCTGGGAGGCGCCAATGGGCCGGGCCGGGCCGGGCTTGGGCCTATGATTTTTGCCCGGGTCGGGCCTGGACAAAATTTCAGGCCCATATTTTGGGCCGGGCTCGGGCCCGGGCCTAGAAGTCGGGCCGAAAATATTTTTGGGCCCGGCCCGGCCCATGGACAGGTCTAGGCGCCAATGAAGGCCTCATAAATTTAGGATTATGTTATAAATTTTTGTGTTTGTAATTATTTAAAATTTAATTTATTAGTAATAAATTACTAAATTACTAATAAGTTACTAATAAATTTATAACATAATCCTAATTTACTAACAAATTAATTATAAAATAATTACAATATTCATACAAAAAATTACAATATTACAATATATACCGACATTACAATATTCATACAAAATTATAATATTACAACATTCATACAAAAAAATTGCAATATTCATACAAAATTATAATATTACAATATTCATACAAAAAATTACAATATTCATACTAAATATAGATAATTTATAATTAATAATTAATAACAAAAATATTGCAATTTTATATGAATATTGTAATTTTGTAATTTTGTATGAATATTGTAATATTATAATTTTGTATGAATATTGAATGTCGGTATATATTGTAATATTATAATTTTTTGTATGAATATTGTAATTATTTTATAATTAATTTGTTAGTAATTTAAGATTATGTTATAAATTTATTAGTAACTTATTAGTAATTTAGTAATTTATTACTAATAAATTAAATTTTAAATAATTACAAACACAAAAATGTATAACATAATCCTAAATTTATGAGGCCTTCGGCGCCATAGACTTGTCCATGGGCTGGGCGGCCCGGCCCGATGGCCCGCCCGAAATATAGGAGGGTTCGGGTAAAAATATAGGCCCGAAATATGGGTTTGAGCAAAAAAATTAGGCCCGTTTAGAAAACGGGCCGGGCCTCGGGCACAACTTTTTTGGCCCGGGCCCGGCCCGGCCCGAATACAATAAATATATTTTTATTTTTATTTTAAAATACTTTTTTTAAAAAATTTGGTGTTTATTTAAAAATGGGCGGGCGGGCTTGGGCATATGATTTTTCCGGCCGAGCTCGGACAAAATTTTAGGCCCATATTTGAGCCGTGCCTAGGAGTCGGCCGAAATTTTTGGGCCGGCCCCGCCCATGGACAGTCTAGTAATGGCGCCTCTCTATAAGGCACCTTCATTGGCGCCTCTATGAGGCACCTTCATTGGCGCCTACGATAGGCGCCACCCGACCCGACCCGACCCGACTGCTGACCGTATTTTGACCCGTATTTTTTTAAAAATTATTAAAAAATATAAAAATATTTTATTCAAAAAAATTTATTATTTTTTATTCATTGGCGCCTATCTAATAGGCTCCAATGAAAAAAGTAACCCATTTGGTAAATACTTTTTCGACACCCTATTTCAGTAATTTTTTTCAACCTATTTATGTAAAAACCCTATAAAATTATAACATGTTATACATATTTTTAATTCAAATTTAATATAACGGGCTTTAGCGTTGAAAACCAATGTCTCCAATTACAACTTCAGGACTATTTTTAAAAATTATTTTATTCGGTTAAATTTAATTATTTGTTCATAAAATTTTTAAAATAATATGTCATCATTTTTTTATTTTAAAACTTACTGGAAACTTTATTTTATACTTAATTAATTTTAGAATAATAGTGGAAGTATAATCTATGTAGTAATACACATCAAATTAAAATAAATGTAATAAAAATTATAACGAAAATGTAAAAGTTTAAGCATAAATAAACTAAAATATTGTGATAATTAATTAATTTATTTCTTAAAAAAACATATTTATTTATATCCAATTTAAAAACACTAATCCAAAAAATTAAAAGAAATGGGAATAGTCGTAGTCATAGTCGACGACGCCACACGCAGTAAAGCAAATCTGGTTTTCAACGGAGAAAAAAAGCGCCACTTTTGTGGAGATTTGTAGCCCTAATTTTTGGATTTTAATCAAAGAAATCACACCACCCTTTCACTCCACGTGGCACTAATTTAGTTGCTTAGAAATGTCACCCAACTACTTTGATCTTCCTCACCTTCCGCCTACTTAAATCCAATTCCCCGTTTGATTTCTATGTTATCAAATAGTTCAGCGAAAACGTAACCACATCGTTTCTTAGATAATCGAGGATGGCGGCTAGGAGGATTTCTTCATTGCTTTCCTGCTCATTGTCTTATTCTTCCCTCCTTCCTGAAGGTATTTGTATTTGAATGGATTACTTCATTGTTTTGTGAATGTTTTTTCTGTTCTTTTGAAAAACGAAATGTGAATATTGATGAAGATTGATTAGATCAATTTTTGTAACTTATTATAATGCTTCACGTTGATTGAAAATTTCTCGCAAAACAATAGAAAAATTAAAATTTGATTTTAACGAAATAGAGATGGTGATTAGAATTTATTAGATCAATTTTTATAATGTATTTTAACGCATTTTGTTACGTATAATAAAAGAATCAAAATGTGAATGAGAGATTATTCAAATTTGAAACATGTCAAAAAAGAATTTAACATCAATTTTACTTTTTGGTTCTAGAATCGTAATAATATAAATAATACGTATGTGTTATGCCCTGTTAATATTTTTTCTGGTCGCTCAAAGCTTTTCTTCGTAGTCATAATTCATTAACACTTTGCTAAAGCCGAGCCTACAACGAAAGCGATTGAAAGAGGCATTTGCTGTTTTTTTTTCAAAGGAAAAAGAGCCTTTTTTTCTGTTGGTAAACAATAAACATGTTTTGAGTTTATTCAATTATGATATCGTAATAAAATAAATGTAATTTTAGAATTAAATAATTTTTATTATTTTTAAAGTAAATCCGAAATTTGTTTTTAATAAGTTTTCAAAATAAATTACCCTTGCATATTTACTTATATTTTTAATACTGCTAATCTATTCCATTGTTGTTAAAATAATTTAGTAAGCATAATTTTTAACATGATGTGATTTCTCAATATTCTTTTTTATAACATTTTTCACAATAATATGAAACACTAAAAAATTTCAATTTCATGATTTTTACAACACTTGTTCACAATTTTATCAGCAGTGACAACTTTTCTCAGCTATGTCTAAATATCAAAATCATTGCAAATAAGGTAGTGGCCAACTTCTCTTATGAGCCATTGAGAACCAAGTGAAACCCCTCCTCTCCCAACGCAACTTTGAAAATACCCAAAAAATATATATACAAAAAGATATCCATGTCTTTCTTTTTCTTTTCTTTTTTTTAAAACTGAAAATTAATGCATCTATGGCAACTCAAGAGTGGCACCTAGAAATATGGAGAAAAATAAAACAATCATGATATAGTCTTCCCATTTCCTTGTAGTCTTTTTATGTTTTTGCAAATAATTTATTGGGTACTTTTATTCATCGAAAGGTATGTGAACGTTTGAGAGCCGAAAATCTTGGTGGGAGTTGGCTACTTACTTTTGTTATTTCCTCTTTATTAATGCCGATATTTGTTTTTAGCCTTAATTGTTGAACTTGACTTTTGCTTCCAGGAAGGTTCTGTGGAGTGGGCAGAGTGGTTTCTGGTTACAGCACTTCTGCTGGTATTGAGAACCCGATCAATCCTTCCATCAAAGTGCACTGCACTCAGCTTTTGATTAATGGGAACTTTGTTGATTCGGCATCAGGTGAGCTTTTTGTTCCTTATATTAACGTACCAATTGTACATTGTTGTTGATGTGCTTATAAATGTGTCACATAGGCATGTTATGATAATCATTCTTTGGCTACTTGTTTACTAAATCTCCTAATCTAAAACAGGTAAAACTTTTCCAACATATGACCCCAGGACAGGGAATGTGATTGCTCATGTTGCTGAAGGTGATGCAGAAGATATTGATCGAGCTGTTTGTGCTGCTCGCAAGGCATTTGATGAAGGACCTTGGCCAAAGATGACTGCTTATGTAACTTCATAGTTATTATTATTTCTTCTATCTTATTAAATAATTTTCTACCTGTTAAACTTTGTCTATTGTATTCCAGGAAAGATCAAAGGTATTGTTTCGATTTGCTGATCTCCTTGACAAGCATATCGAGGAACTTGCAACGCTTGAGACTTGGGATAATGGAAAACCGTATGAACAGTCTGCTAAGATTGAACTACCAATGATCTCACGAATAATTCGGTACTATGCTGGTTAGTAAAGTCACTGAAAATCACACTCAATTGGTGTTTTGAACTACCAAAGATCATTTCCTAATATTTTGTTTGATATCTGACAATATTCTTTGGCTTATTCAGGTTGGGCAGACAAGATTCATGGTCTTACAATTCCAGCTGATGGTCCACACCTTGTGCAAACCATACATGAACCAATTGGTGTTGCTGGTCAAATTATTCCGTGGAATTTTCCTCTTCTCATGTTTGCTTGGAAGGTTGGGCCTGCCCTAGCATGTGGCTGTACAATCGTTCTTAAGTCAGCAGAGCAGACACCTTTGTCAACTCTTTATGCTGCCTAGCTACTTCATGAGGTAATTTCTTGACTATATTCCTTATTTACTTATTTCAAATGTACACTTACTTTTATTAAAAGATTGAATCATCAGCGTAGAGCCGGCTTCTAGTTTTCCTTTGCTTTCTTCTTTTAATAAATTTATAACTGAATTTAAATACATTGAATTCAGATACTTTATGGTGGTAAATCTGCAAGTCTTTTGTTATTATATTATTAAGAATGTAAGCTTAGTTGTTTTTCCTTCATGTGTATATGGTTTGGTAACTTTATCATTGAAATCCTAAGTTGTGCTTGATTTATTCTTAAAATATTTAAACTTCATCTTTTAGTCATTCTGAGTGGGAATTGTTTCCAGAGGCTGGACTTCCTCCAGGTGTTCTAAATGTGGTTTCAGGTTTTGGTCCAACTGCTGGTGCTGCTCTTGCCAGTCACATGGATGTGGATAAGGTACTTTAAATTCTTAAAAGAAATAGTCAGTTCCATTCAACATTTATTAGCGTTTTTTTTCCTGCTTATCACTTCATCTTTTCTGAGTTCCCAGACTAATGTCTGGCACTGGCATTGTTTCCTTATATTATCAATCAACCTTGCACTAAAGCTTCTTTATATTCTGTTAGATAGAATGGAATACAAGTAATCCATGAAATTTATATTTCATCACATGACTCTTTTAAATACCTTTGAGACTCAGATAAATGACAGCCATTTTACAGCTTGCATTCACTGGATCTAGTGAAACTGGAAAAATTGTCCTTGAGTTAGCTTCAAAAAGCAATCTTAAGCCCGTAACATTAGAGCTTGGAGGAAAGTCTCCTTTCATCGTATGCAAGGATGCTGATGTGGACAAAGCCGTTGAGCTGGCTCACTTTGCTTTGTTCTTTAATCAGGTAAAAATGCTTTTGTAACACCAAAATTAGTTTCTATATTGGGATTCTTTCGATGAGTTGTAGTTATAAACCATTTGCAGGGGCAATGCTGCTCTGCCGGCTCTCGTACATATGTACACGAGGATGTGCATGATGAGTTTATAGAGAAAGGCACGTGCACTGAAACGTAGCGTTGGTGATCCATTCAAGGCAGGAGTTGAACAGGGTCCCCAGGTAAATAATGGTCAGCCACTTCTTCATGTAGTAGTTATTATGTCACACATACTAATAACAATGAAAATCAGCGTACGTTGTATTGAGGTTCTCTCCTGTACTCTTCCAAACTGATACCAATGCATACTTAAATCAGATTGATTCGGAACAATTTGAAAAGATATTGAGGTACATTAGATCAGGTATCGAAAGTGGAGCAACTCTTATAACTGGAGGAGATAGATTAGGGAGCAAGGGCTTCTATATTCAGCCCACTGTTTTCACCAACGTAAAGGTATTACATTTACAACTTCAACTGGCAAGAATGGTTTACCTCTGGTAATATAGGTAACTGATTAAACTTTCACCAGGAAGATATGTTGATTTCACAGGATGAGATATTTGGTCCAGTTCAATCAATCCTTAAATTCAGGTGAGCAAATCAACCTTGCCTTGTGCATCCTCATCGTGATTACACATGACTTTAAAGCTCAAGTGATGTAATAATGTTTGGTTAAAGGTACATGGATGAAGTTATTCGGAGGGCAAATAGCACGAGATACGGGCTGGCTGCTGGTGTATTTACAAATGACTTGGACACTGCTAACACCTTGAGCCGGGCATTGAAAGTTGGAACCGTATGGATAAACTGCTATGATGTATTTGACGCAGCCATCCCATTTGGTGGGTACAAGATGAGTGGACAAGGAAGAGAAAAGGGTGTTCACTGTCTCAGCAATTACTTGCAAGTCAAGGCTATTGTGGCTCCTTTGAAGAACCCAGCTTGGATATAGACCCCTTTCACTAGCTTTTAGTTTCTTTTGCTTTCTCTGGTCCATTTGGTTAAGCGGGTAATAAAACAAAAAACACCCAGGGGATTCTGGATCTGTTGTATTGTATAAAATATAAACTCAACCCATAAAAGGCACGGATTATTTGTGAAACCATCAAAGATGATTCTAATACTAAATTTGTAAAGAAACCAACATTGAACCCTCATCTGCTTGGGTGTGATAAGGATTATAAACAACACTACACTTGTCTTTTGCAGCTCTGCCACATTGTTTGCCTGCAGCTGCATTTTTGTGAATGGTTAGAGGGACTATTTTGACTTGGAACAAAGATAGGGTGACCAAGCATGCTTAGATCTATTTGAAGGAATTGAGGGCTAGAGAGTAAGCAGCCCCAAGAGTAAAATCTCTGTTAGCCCAAAGCATCATCCATCATGGCAATCATCAAGATTAGAAAAAGGCATTAAAGTTCTGGTATAAGATTTAGTCACAATATTAAAAAATCAATATGATAACAACAATTAAGTTATATTAACATAAATAATTTTGACACGATTATAACATACAAATAGGTGGGAATCTACATTCTCTTACTCTAACAATAATGATGATGCCAATTAAATTAAAACTCAATTAGTATTCATTTCTTATCTTTTTAAATAGAAAAATTAAATAAAAATAAAAATATTCTATTCAAATGTTACTCGGAAAAGAAAACACATTCAATTGAAATCTACTGTTCTTTCTACTCTGATTATTTTTATAAACTTCTCATTATTATCCTCTTTTTCTCTTTTCATCTTGCCAGATTTATATATCCGTCATCTTTTACAGGAATAATTTTTCATCATTCGTCTTATTTTTGTTCATGCTGAGATTTGTTGGAATGAAATTAGTTAAATGAATAACAAAGTATCAGGAATTACCAATGTTGTGATTTTTTCTTTGATTTGTTTTTATTGTTGTTAGCTAATATTATACTTAAAAAAGGTTGGAACTATGTGGAATAAAATCATCGGTTCACTTTGAACATACGACTCTTTTTCCTTTCTTTCTCTACTTGTGTATGCATCAATAGTATTAGAATGTAGATCGACTCGGTTAACCCAAAAAAAAAAAATTAGTTTTGATTTGTCTCATTTTTGTCACCTATTACCTTAAAGAGTAGCTTTGTTCAAGTAATCATTCCTCGTATTGATGGTCAACTATGACCAGTGAAGTATGCTGGTGGAGAATTTCCTCAGAACTTAGGCATAGGGATTTCCTTCAAGAATTTCCACGATCCCTTTTATAATTTCTGCTTTCAAATTGGCTTATTGTTAGTATCATAAAAATATAGTTGAAAATAACGTGGGTTGTTTGCCTCAGGTGTCAATGATGGAATATCATGATATGCTGGAAAGGTATAAATACTGTGTTCCTTGAAAATGCACATTCCTTATCCCAGTGAACTCCAAATAAAGCTTCATCTGATTGAAAATTAAAAAGATTATATCATTCATCTGGAATGAATTGTTGCTAATTCTTCTTTCCATTACCAATATAAGAGCTCGTGTCTCGTATTGAAATCGTTTAGCACTACAAAACGTGCAAGGAATTTTTGTACAAGTTATTTTCTATTTTAAGTCTCATCAGCAAAAAATTTAGATATTGGCTAAAATTTTCTGAGTTTCTATGTCTCTTATGAAGTAGATAAAGTTGCACATAATCGGACAATTCTTCTTATATTTCTTGATGCAAACTCATTTTGTTGGCTTTTCAGCATTTTTAGTCGCTTTAACATAATTGTAAGTTGTATGAATTGTTCAAATAATTCTTGTATTTTTCCCACATTATTTGTGTGCTAAATTAAGGTAAATGTATCATCAAATTAGCTCCTCTATTATTAAATAGGTCAATTTAATTTTATAATATTAAAAAGAATCAAATAGGACCAAATTGAGAGGTTTAATAAACTTAACATTTTACTGTATAAAAATATATTGAAAATTATTTTTAATTGCGTTTAATTTCAAACAAAATATTTCATTTGCAAAATCATAAAAACTTTAATAATATTAAATATGTTAAACAACAATTGATATTTTTAAACCGTAAATGTTAACTCTATTATAATTTAAACTTATTTATTTCTTCTTAATAGTATAAAGGCTAAATTAATCCATTTAACAATAGAAAGCCTAACTTGATCTTGTCTTTATAGTACAAGGATCTCCCATGTACTTTAGTATTACTTTTGAAAAGTTTGGTTTAAGATTTGAGTGTTTAGCATTGCCGTCAAAAATGCTTTTGAGAAATAAAATGTCCATTTTAGACATGATATTATCAAGTAACAAATATGTATTTAAATAATGTTCAAGTTAGTTAATATTATTATATTTTAGTAAGAATATAAAAATAATTTATTATAACTTGTTGTTAATATTTTGATATTTCAATTTAAATAATTAAGTATAACCATTAAATATTTGTTGTTAACACATTTGTATTATTTAAAATTTTTTATTTTTAATTAATAATTTTAACACATTTGTAATTAAGCACAAAAAAAGAAAGAGAAAATGCCATATTGTTGAAGAGGTGAAAAATAATTAAGAGTCAAAATGCTTTTGGTAAAGAAAAAGTTTCTCCTTTCAAAAATAGATGTTATGTGTCAATTGCAAGATATGAAATTTAGATTTTATAGAAAGAAGTATGAAATTTCTTAACGAGATTTCTCTAACCTCAATAGCTAATTTTTGAAGTATGATTCTCTAAAGATTCGGATCAATTAAAACACGGTAACGGAATTTTTCAGAAAAAAAATGAAATGATGAATAAATTTGAAAATTTTATACAGATCTAGAGATCCAAATCATTGATCTGTAATGGTTCTCTCCATCAGTTAGGCATGGAAGAAAAAACATGGGGAAACAGGAAAAGTGTTGGCGGCCCATTAGAAAAAGTTCCCCTCTTTCTCTTCATTACAACTAAAAGTTGGAGCAAAGAGAGGCGATTAACATTAAGAATTGGATTAAGAGATTTCAAAATTAAGACCAAATTGCTAGAATCTGTAATTATTAGAGGGTTAATTTAGTTATCGTTAATGCCGCGTCAGCATTTCGTTAATGATTTGATAGTGGATTGAACAAAAAATCATTTGACAATAGTATTAATGATTAAATTAGAATTTTTTTGAACCTAGTCGATCAAAATAGAAACATACTAATAATTAAGTTAAACACATATTTATGATCACCCTCATGATGCGAGTAAGAAATTATTCAACAAATATATTTATAAAATTGATGATGATAATAAAATCAAATTTTATTTAAAACGATAAAGTTGATATCTTGAAAATCATAATGTCTTAAGTTTAAATTTCATTATTGTGTATATTTTTAGATTATATATAAAAATATAAAAGACATAAGCACCTTTATAATATCATTTTTATTTTATAAAATAAGAAACCTTTTATAATTTTATAACCTGAATTAAGGTATGATTGATGAGTGTCATCACACCAACTCAATACATTTAAATAATAATATAAATAATAAAATAATTCTAAATACAATAGTGTTAATAATGGTGCAATTTTTTAATGATAATAATTGGTGTAATTAGGTTCACAATAATTCATTACCAAGTCCAAATTTTTTTAAAAAAATAAAAATAATAAAAAAGGGCTAAATGATTTATTTTAGCTTAATTCCACGTTATATTAGCCATCCCATGTCGGCTCCCTCTCATCACGTACCTTCGTACCGTATTTTACGACCACGTGCCACCTCACCATTTGCTTATCCACTGCTCGAAACTATCTACGAAGTAGCCTTTCTCATCTTCACGTGCCATGTACAGCCAAAGTTATTACACGTGTCCAAGCCGACATCTCCCAAGTCCCTTTCTCCTTCCTTTTATATATGGCGGACGCCTGAAGCCAAAATCAGAAACTCAAAAATCTAAACGCTAAAGTCAAAATCGAACTTTTTGTTTCCATCTCCTTTGTTTTTGTTTTTTTGAAATATCTGGTAAATGATCCAAAAATCGAGTGGGTCGGGTCGCCGGATTCTGACATACCCGGCAATACATCCCTGCGATTCCATTTCTCCTTCAACTCTTCTAAACTCGCTGATCGATCTTGGTGGAGACATTTGCAGTTACAAATCCAAGGTTTTCTCCGTCAACCAGAGAAATGCGCGGGAAACGTTTCGACAAATTGCGAACCTTCTTCTTTTCCTCCAGGAGATCCGAGATACGACGCCGGATCTAGCTCACCCGGTCATCCTCAGCTTTTCCGAGCTCCATTTGACTTTCCAGAAAATTCGATGCCTTCTGGAAGACTGCACAAGCGACGGGACTCGAGCGTGGATGCTAGTGAATTCGGATCGGGCTGCTAACCAATTCCGGATCGTGATCCGGGGCCTGGCGACGGGTCTGGATGTTTTCCCTCTTTCAACCGTTGACATGTCAAATGAAGCCAAGGATTTGGTTGAGTTAATCATAAGGCAAGCTAGGAAAGCTTCTTTCGAGCCCGACCCGGATGATAAAAAGGCCGTGAAAGATCTCATGCGGATCCTGAACCATTTCGAGGAAGGAATCGCACCTGATCCGATTGAAATCAGACGGATCTTGGACTATCTGGGGATTCATAAATGGAGCAGTTGTAACAAGGAAGTGAAATTCTTGGATTCAGAAATCGGAACCGAGTTTTCCAATGGAGAAAACATAACAAAATTAGAGCTTCTGTGTAGCTTAATGGGATTCATGAGCTATTGCAGATGCGTAATATTTGACACCGTTGACTTCGAAAGTCAGCATCTCAATGGCCAGTGTAGCAACATCAGCAAAGATCTGAAAGGAATCAATGTTGATGATCTCAAGTGTCCGATCTCGTTAGAAATGATGTCGGATCCAGTAACTTTATCATCGGGCCACACCTACGACCGTTGTTCGATTTTAAAATGGCTCAGGTCGGGGAATGCCACTTGTCCCAAGACGGGCGAGAAGCTTACCAGTACGGAACTGGTTCCCAATCTTGTCTTGAAAGGGATGATCCAACAATATTGTGCTGAAAACGGCATCCCAGTCGTAGTTTCCAGGGGAAAGAATCGTGATATTTCGAGGACAGTAATGGCCGGGAGTTCAGCCGGTGAAGGTGCAATGAAGATGTTGGCTGGTTTTCTTATTAACAAACTTGTTAATGGAAGTCGTGAAGAGATGAACAAGGCGGCATTTGAGATTCGGGTTCTTACTAAAACAAGCATTTTTAACAGGTCTTGTTTGGTTGAATCCGGCACGATCCCACATTTATTGAAGCTGTTGTTATCTGAAGATTCCAACACCCAAGAAAATTCCATTGCTGCGCTCTTGAATCTTTCCAAGCATTCAAAAGGCAAATGTGTTATAGTGGAGAATGAAGGGTTGGATCTGATCGTCCATGTTTTAAGAAAGGGACTTAAAATTGAAGCTCAACAACATGCGGCTGCTACGTTGTTTTATCTTGCTTCAGATGAGGAGAACAGGGTTCTGATCGGTGAAAATCCAGAGGCTATTCCAGGATTAGTGGAGTTGGTAAAGAATGAAAACCATCACTGCAAGAGGAATGCATTGGTTGCTATTTTTGGGCTTCTAGTGCATCCCGAGAACCATTGGAGGGTTCTTGCATCTGGGGTTGTTCCTTTGTTGCTCAATCTTTTGAGAGATTCAGAAAGAGAAGATCTCGTAACTGATTCTCTAGCTATTTTAGCTACTCTAGCAGAGAAAATTGATGGCACAGTCGCAATTTTACGCCGTGGTGCCTTGCAATTGTTAGTAGGGATCTTAAATACCTCCACTTCAAGAACAGGGAAGGAGTACTGCGTTTCCATGCTGTTGGCTCTGTGTGTCAATGGCGGACTAGATGTGGTTGCTCGTTTGGTGAAGATTCCTTCTCTTATGGGATCCTTGTATTCCCAACTTAGTGAAGGTACATCTCGAGCTAGCAAAAAGGCCAGTGCAATCATCAAGATTCTGCACCAGTTTTATGAAAACAATAGCTCCTCAGCTTCAGTGACTCCAGTTCTTCCCCGAGAACAATTCGTTCACGTATGGTAATCCGTAATCCAATTTATTCCTGAAATATTTCCATGTAAATACAGATAAGTGTGTACATTGCTTGTTTCCTTTATTAGCTCGGTTTTTTGAAGAGCTAATCCACTCAGCTTCTGCCTTTTTTTATGAAGCTGAGTGAAAAACAACAGTAATTTAGCATTTCAATTTTTTTTTAGGGTTTGTTCATAATAAGGTCGCAAGACTGTAATACAATGATGTAAAACACATTCCATTCGTTGTATTGGAGTATCATGTATAAACTTCTTCAACCGTGTTGTACGTGTCCTTTTTCCATGTTAGTAATAAGATTATGCTACTACAGTTTATCTAAAACAATCTCTACAAACATGAAGACTTATGTCTCTTGTATCTCCTCTTTAGAGCTCTAGTATATGATTTTTCCACGGGATGCAACTGGCTTTGCTTGTATTGAGATATTAAGTGCTTTTTGTAGTCTTAACACCACCTGCTCCATGGATGGCCTTTCCTGCTTTATCCCTATGCATGACAAAGCTAGCTTGAGCACAAGGTCGAAAGCTTCTAACGAGTATTCCCCATTAAGTTTCGGGTCTGCAAACTTGGTTGTGTCCCCTTCCCTGGTGAGTACTTTTGCCTGAGAAGTAAAAGAAAAATGCATTTGGGATCTTAGTAATAGGAAGGATGGACATCTATTATATAAACTTGATAGAGATTGTTGTTACCATTTTACTTAGAGGCAATGGTCTGTGAAGATTCATATTAAGCACCCTCTGCCCTGAAAAAAGTTGAAGAAGTACTATACCAAAACTGTAAACATCCCCGGAGACATTCACACGGTGGTTTCTACGGTACTCGGGATCAACATAACCAAACGTTCCTCTCACTTCTGAGCTCACATGGGATTGGCCTATGTCCATAACTTTAGACAAACCGAAATCTGCTAGTTTTGCTTGAAATTTATCATTGATTAGGATATTTGTTGGCTGACAAAACATGAAAACGCCATCATATACCGTGATCAGAGAAGACTAATGACAGATTAGATTCCTTTGTCTTGAATGTACCTTGATATCACGATGAACAATGCTGCCTTCTGGGTAAGTGTGGAGAAACCAGAGTCCCCTTGCACTGTCAATTGCAATCTTTAGTCTTTGAATCCATGAAAGACCTTTATCCTTCCCTGTTCAATATCTTTGTGTGAGTGGTTTCTTTGTAACAAAAGCGGTAAATCACATTGATTCCACATACCATATAGCCACTCTGATAGGTTCCCATGATGGCACAGTTCATAGACTAGGAAGCATTCATCTTCATTCTCACAATAGCCAACCAAAGCTACAAGATTCGGATGCTTGATATGAGATAGGCTTCTGACCTCCCTCACGAAGGTTTCTATCTGTCCGTCATTGATGATGTGCTTAATCGCAACGTACTGACCATTTGAGAGAAGACCCTTGTATACTTTTCCTGGTCATAACTGAATGAGATCAGGATCCAAGATCGGCATTTGAAGGAACTAAAAGTAAAAGGCTCTTGTGCTTATTTTCTATGTCAAACATTAGGATTCTAAGAATTTTGTCCCAGGACTTCGTACGTATCCATAAAATGGTGTTCTTAGGTGCAATACACAAATACAACAATGGCTTCTCAATGTTAATCAGCATCAACCCTGTTTTACACTTTTACTTACAGTGTCAATGCGTCTGTGGTTGTTCTTTGAAAACATTGTTTACCGTTCAAAAAACAATCCTTTTTCATGCTTTTCGAACTCAATTTAGATTCCTAAATACTGAATATTAGTTAGGGTCTAACCAGCTATGCCTTGGCCAATGAAGTTTGATGCATTGAAATAGTTTGTTGCTGAATAAAGTTCTTTGATTGAAATCTTCTGAGAGCCAGCATTCTCGGAGAAATCCGATTCTGTAGAATAAGAAGACGATGATGAGCAATGTTGATTAGTAATCTGTTCTTAGGCAGATTGAAAAATTTTGCAGAAAAGCTACCTTTTCCCAGGCTTTGTTCTTTCCTTTTTCTGTAGCAGATCCATGTAGCAATGACTACTATTATCAATGCTCCTGCTAATCCACCAATTAAAACCCAAAAACCTATTATGACCAACAAAATTATACACATCCGATTAATAATTACGTTAAAACATCGACACTTCAAACTCAGACTGCTGATGGTTGTTGTTGAGATTACCTCTTTTATGGATATTACCGTTAGCTGTGCCTTCATGTTCATCTGCAAGTCACAAGGAAGGAGATTCATAAAATAAAAAGTGAACTGAATCATGAAGTGAGCACATATGCATAGTTATATTGATCTATTGCAATTTACATTGAAAAATGTGATTACCCAAGGAAAAAGCACTTCCTCTGAGGCATTGAAAGACTGCATAGACCCAGTTCTCATCCTCAACTCTATTGCTTATCATGGATACCAATGCTGCAAATCTACATATATCATCATCATCCTCACTAGCAGGTTGCTGTTTATAGTCTGATGATCCATTAATCTCTTCCCATCTTCTCAAACATGAATTGCACAAATGTTCCACTACACCACCGGTGCCTAACACCTTACAATCTTCTTGAAAGTTTCGGAATCTATCTCCTAGCTTATCAATAACATCGGTGATGGTATAGTCCGAACAGCTGCTGGCTCCACTTGTTAGCTTCTGAATACCACAGCCGTATACATCTTTCTCGAAGCTCGCCATTGCTGTTAAGCAGTTGCTTTGTTGCGTGGAATTCAAGTAAATGGCTTTTGTAAGGCTTGCTCGCCGCCCAAGTGCAAGAAGGTATTGTTCAAAGGCTCCTCCACAGCAACTGCTATTGATGAACCCACCCCAATTGCCTAATTCGCAATTTGGCTCCGTGGTGGGGGAAGGGTTTTTAATATCAAGAATGCAATTACCTACTGAACCCAGAGAAAAAGCAAAATCAAGTGTGGCAAACAAAACAAAGACATTCATGAAGGGAAATGCTAAATCCATGCCCATTTGAACTGAAAATAAGGATGAATTAAAATACTGATATGCCCACAGTTATTAAAGAAAAGACCAAATCTTTTTTCACTTGGAATAAATGTTGAGGTGAAACTGGAATCTGTGTGTCACAGGGAAACCAAAGAGATGATATTGGAATCATAAATGTGAATAAAATTTATATAATAATATTGAACTGTAGTTGAATGGTTATACAAGAGTATTGGAATGACTAGAGCAATGGATGTACACAAGGTGCCAAATGTCTTGGAAGAAATGGAATTTGATTAACAGACATTTCCAGTATCATTTTTATTTTATTTTATAATATGCTGATTTTCGAAGAAGGGTTAACACATTGTCCAAATAAAGTTTAATTCAACACCATAATTTATGATTAAAGAAATGGTGGTGGTAGCCGGCTTGGATTACAATGGAAATGGATGAACACACTTTTTTCATTGTCATTTTATAGTTTTGTCTTCCAAGTTATTGACCCAATTACAAAACTTTGATACCAGATGTCCATAATGGAATATTTTATTATCTTTAAAAATAGTAAATTGAACCGGTTCGGGTCCTGCTTGGTTAAGATAAGAGAGTTGAAAAAAACATTGAAGGAGAATGAGAAGTGAATGTTGTTTCTCTTCAATGAGTTGACCCAAAGCTTGATTACAAAGGATTGAGTCAGAGGGTGTTCTGTTAAGTGATGCCAAAATGCCAATCTGGAAACGGCATAAGTTCAGTTTATCCAGCTATTAATCACTGTTGAATTGAGACTGCTTGACTCGATAGAGACTGAAAAAATGAAAACCTATTTCACTCGAATTCTAATTCAGGTTGATTAATTGCATCTGTTACAGTTTTTAATTTCAGAAATTGCTATTGGGTCCTTGTTTTAGCTCATCGAGACTGTATATTCTCATTTCCCAAGTTGCTGATTGCATAACAAAAAGTACATTCTTCAATAAATCAATCATTATATTTAACATACAAGTATATCTCAATTCTGATCATGGTAGAGGAGAGATGGGAAAACGGATGTTTAAGAAAAAAGCCACCTTAAGTAGTGGGACATGAATCATCTGTGGTAGCCAAAATGGAAGAGAGTAATGTCAATACTGCTCTTCATTGAGAGCGGTCAAAAAAACAGTTCGAAAGCAGCAGAAGAAAAAAGAAAAAGGGTTAATATTGACTAATATTGTGCTTAGAAAAGTAATACAAACTCAACAAGCCTATTCCCTAGTTCAATCTACATTTAGTTCTTCAAATAACAGAGGGCCTAAAAGAAAAGATATCGATGACTTCCCCCGACGGTGACTAATAACCATGCAATCAAAATCTCAGTCCTGCACCAACACAGGGACCCACGGCGTCACAAGAATGTTAGATCAGGATCTCGACCGCAAAGCCAGGCCAGTTTCTACTTTTTTAATCTCAAATATCAGCATCCTCCACATCTTAAGCACAAACATCTCCGCTTCTTCATCTAATATAGACTGCAGCAGCTCCAGCATTTGGGAAGCCTTAACATGTTCCTGAGTACCCGACACGATGTAATCAACCAGAGTTTTCTCTTCTTCTCCCAAAAACTCCGTAATTTTCTTTGAGATCCAGGGTCTCATTCTCTCATGCAATGCATGCTGTACAAATGCACCAAAACAAAAGAGTACCATCTCAGAATTACAGTCTAGGAAATATAGATACAGACTAATTACAATTTTCTACATTGAAAAGACCAGACAATTCTGCATCACAGAATTCTGAAAATCCTTTAAGACAAAACATTCTATTTCTCATTATTTTGATCAAGATGATAACTTAATTACAAAACTATAGTTTTGGAACACCATATAATTTGCATGTACAATGAACTGACTATAAGTAAAATTATAAGGTGAAGAAAGCTGCCCAGAGATGATTATTTCCAACAAATGCAGGAGAGAAATATAGATACAGCAATATTCACGTTAGTTTTGTGTATGCCAAGGACTAAGAACATGTGGAATGCATTTGGGTGTTGAATTGATTATACTGCTATAATAAAGTTAACATTAGGCACTATGTTAACCAGTTAATTCTGACCAGAGGATAGATGTTTCTCAAAACTAACAGTTTGAAAAAGGACATGTGAAAAGATGATTACCTGATCATACACATTCCAGTTTATCTCGTATGAAAATAGTTCCTCCTTGGTCTTTGGAATCATATCAATTAGTTGTTTGGCATCCAAAAGCTTCTGGTTATCTGTTGTTTTCACCTTATCCTGTCCATGTTCCCTGTCTCTATCCCGATCAGGGATCTTCTCTTTGCTCTCATCTCTGTTGCGACTGTCCTCATTATTACGATCTTTATCCCTACTAGATTTATCATAAGAACGTCTGCTTCGCTCTCTTTCTGCATCAGACTTTTCCTCTTTAGTGTTAACATTTGATATTCGCTTTGCAAATTCAGCAGCTGCAACCAGATTTGGTGCTGGTGCGCCAGGTTGGACAGCCTGCAGTTCCTCAGTAGAGTAATCAATGGGAACCAGGGGCCTCATTTTCTTCTCCTTCTGTGCATCATCATCTTCCTCCTCATGGAAAACAGATGGGACAGTAGTCCGCTTTCCAGATCCAACAAGACCAAAACCTAACTTCCTCGGTGCATTCCCACTCTGCCGTGTATCTGATGCAGAAACAAAGGCCACATTTGATTCATCAACTGAACCATTTTGCATATTCCCATCACCTATCATATACAAACGTAGTTCATTTCAGAAAAATAAATAAAATGAGATGAACACTACAAATAAATTAAGGGGAGAAATGAACAAATACCAGATATCTGGTTTTCATGACTTGATTCGCGCTCATAATGCTGTTCAACTGCCTTATCTTTGCTTTCAGTGCTAGGTTCTTCAGCCAACACGTTCTTTGCAGCTCCATTTGCAAAGCGACCAGACAAAAGCTTTAACGCATCTCGTTGCTGCTGCAATTGCAGCTGCTCCTCCTCTGCCCTTTTCTTGGCCTCAGCAATTTCTTTCTCTTCTTTGAGTCTATCAGCCAAGTCATCCTCCTTCTCCCGCAATCTCTTCCTCCTCTTTTCCTCCAAAACACTCCTACGCAGCCTTTTTCTTGAATCTTCATCGTCATCATCTTCTTCATCATAGCGAATCTCCTTCTTTCGTTTGCGCTCCCTCTCTTTCTCCCTCTCCTTCTCATACTGTCTCTGCTTCTCCTTATCCTTTTCTCTTTGCTCCCAGTCTCTAAGAAATTTTTCATACTCACGCTCTGCCTCCTCAATCTTCCTTCTCTGTTCCCTCTCTTTTCTCATCCTTTCACGCTCTGTTTCTCTTTCTAATCTTTCAATTTCACGCTCCTTGTCCCTCTTAAGATCTTGCTCTCTGTCTCTACTCCTATCATATCTACGATCAGGTGAGCTTGTCTCAGGTCGATCATTTTCAGTTGTCGCTTTGCTCTCACTGGTAGTCTCATCATCATTTTTACCTTCAGCTCCATCTGCAAAATTATGTACTCAATATCAAAATCTCCTATCTTTGAAAAATAATTAGTATCACTATTTCCTCCAGTGTGATTCTCCTTACAATTTAAGGACTTCCATATATATTTTTTGTTGACATGGCATGGTAAAGACAACAAAGAGATCAACAAAACCACAAAGATGCAGCTGCAAAAACTCACCATTTCTCATTAAATCAATATCAGAGTTCCCATCCCTTGATTTAGCAGGCAAATCTGAATTTGATTTCCCAGAACCATCAGGAGCAGTTTGTGGAGGAGGTGGTGGGAGAGGATTGGTCTTTAACCTCTCCTCAATCATGCCAGCAAGCTTCTCTGAAGCATCTCGATCAGCCTCACGGTCTTCATCAGTGACAATGCCAGAGTTGGCAATGTCCATAATATTTTCTCTGTTGCCACTGTCACTGTTCTTCTTTGGATCCTCCACAGAAGTTGTTGAAGATTCATTCTTCACATCACCTACTGCATTTTCACCTTCCTTCTCAGACTCTGCAGATGGAGGTTCATTTAGTTTCTTTGCATTTTCAGTTTTCTTTTCAACATACTTCTCCAGATATTCCTTTGTTGCTTGACTAACGTTTACCTGTTAACCATACAATTAAGTGCAAAATCAAATCATTGAAACAAGATAAGAAAGACAAAAGTAACCACAGGCAGAACTAAATCATTCAAACAGAAGCATCAGCTCACAGACTGAATAATATTACTTAAAGACTCCCACTTAATTCATCTGTTCACCTACCATATCTCCATAGAACATTTAACCAACCTAAAACAAGTCATTTTCTGGTAAAAAAAAGCATAAAACTTCCATTTACCGGCATTTATGTACTTAGAAATGCCTATCTCCTCCTTATCTTCTCCAAATCTCTAAAGTGACCATTGGAAACAATTTTAAAGTGAAAAAAAAACATCAAAGAGCATTCAGAAATGGAGTTAGGCAATATACTAGAGTATAGATCATAATGAAACATATGCACCAGAAAAGCTCAAATCTATCTTACACCTTAATGTTATTGACAATTATTTTTTACCATGTTCAAATATCATCCATCATACTTCAATTTTATATTTTGCTTTTATACATAATTCAGGTTATAAGATACACTTATTTTAAAGTACAGTAAAAGATAGTAGTTCAATTACATTCAATTTCTAAATTTCCAAAATAAACTCAACAGTTTGTCACGTAAATGAAATGCAATAATAGTTTAACCTTCATGATTTTAAATCATAGTGAATTAAGACTTGAACCTGATCACATTTTAGAACAGAAAAAATTTTTCAAGACAATCATGGGGGATCAAAAAGGATAATAAAGAGTACTCACCACTAGTTCTTGTCCATCAATATTAAATTTGCTAAGTAGGCGCACTGCACGAAGAACCCCTTCAGCAGACTCAAAATCACAAAGCCCAAATGCTTTTGGTGTCCCATTAGAGGGGCGTTTCCAACTCTTGACAGGTCCACAAAGCTTCAAGAAGGTGTAATAATAACATTATATAAAGCCAAAACTCGCAGATAAACATAAACAAAGCTACTTAAAAAATGAAAAAAAGAAAGCACATAATAATAATAACCCACACGAAGAAGAGAGAGCATGAAGTCGTTGTCCACTGTTGGTGCTATCTTGCCAATATAAACTGTTGTTTGTGGTTTCTCTGTTGGAGTAACATTAGGAACAGCTGGTCTAATGACAGGAGGAATAATTGGGCGAGCACCAGGAACAGGAGGCCGTGAAACTGTTGGCATCACACCAATAGCTCCAGGTGGGCGTGGAGGGAATGCAGGCCGAATCATTGCTGGGTAAGGAGAGGGATAGCGGAGAAGTCCTGCATAAACAGAAAACAAATATCTATGCAAACATATCAGAGCAAGTTAACAGAATAAACACAGATAAATGTTTTCAATGTAACTAAGCACTCTTACAAGGAAAAAAGCTTCTAAAAGAATAATTAAATGATTTTACCACACATTAAAACTATAAAGAGATGGCACCACAGGCATGGCAACTATCACCAGCTGAATAGCAAACCTGAAGGAAACATCAAGAGAATAGCATCGAATTCATAATCATGACTGTGTAGAGTGCACTTACCTTAGACATCCATTCGTTAATAGCCTTATCCCATGCACCAATTGCACAAATTTGTAGATTGGATAACATGAGACTTCCAGCATCTCATGCTTGCAAATGAATTATTTAACACAAAATTCTAGTTTCATATTTCACCATTTAGATTTATCTCAACTGTTAGAGCCCAAGTGCCACAGGAAAAAACACAAAGAGGAGAGAACGAGAAAGAAAAAATGTAACTGGGAGGATTGTGATACCTTAGAATACAAAGCCAAGGAGCACTCAGTTGTTAACATGGTCTGCTGCTGGCAATTCATAAACCCATGAATGGGAAATTATCCTTATAACTACCAGAAAGTATACAGCCTACTAAAAATGAACACGACAGAGTGCGATATGATTTAGAACAAAATGGCACAATTATGAAGCTATCAAATTCGTCTACACCTTTTTTCACACATGACCATTAAAATTCTAGGTGGTTTTAAACTTGAAAATGATATTTAAAATCTGCATTTCTTTTCTAACTCCAAATGCAATTAAGGCATACCAAATAGAAGTGGGTCTCTCTAAGCAATTTTGAATTGAAGCCTTTCCAACATTTCTCACCCGTACTCAATCAAAGACACTGCAGGACAAAACATCTCATCTGTGCCCCTTTTTTCTATATCACTCCCAAAATTCCTCATTACTCAATCCCTCACTTAAGGCATATTATCAGCACATTCATAACAATTGCACCAGGAAAAAAACAATACAGCAAAGAAATAAACACATGTACATACATATGAATAATCAATAATCAACTTAATGGTACAAATAATCAGATTAAAGAACAACCCTTGAATTGAATTCACAATTATGCACCCACTTAAAAAAAGGAAGGAATAACCCACCCGGAGGAGGCATGGTGCCCGGAGGAACAGCTCCCGGTAGCGCTGCATACCCATTTGGAATCGGAGCAAACGGTCTAAGAGCAGGATTCGGAACCTGACCCGCAGGCACCTGGTACTGCATCAACGGCGGCGGAATAGAACCAGGAGCCGAACTCACGCCGGGCGGCTGCAAGCCAGGAGGTTGAAAATTCGGTAACGGCGAAAACTGCGGGACCGGACGGAACGAAGGAGGCGCCGGGGGGACGGCTGTGGCAGCTCCGGAGATCGGCGGTGGAGGAGTCGAGTAGGAAGGAACGGCGGGAGGAGGCTGAGGAGATACCAGGGGGGCGTTAGGGTTAGGGTTTGGTTGGAGCTGTGTTGATACGGTAGAGGAAGGAGATGGATCGGGTTGGGTTGGTAGTGGATTAGGATTATCGGAGTCGGGTTTAGATTGGGAATTGGTTGTGTCTAGGGCGGCTGGAGACGAGGTAGATTCGGCCATTGAACTAGGAAGAGATCGAAGCGATGAATTCAGTAAAGGTTTTCAAAGAATTTTATTACTTCTAAAATAATTTTCTTAGATTTTTTTTTATTTTATTATAGAACTTCAAATCAAAATCCAATGCTCAGTTAATGTAATCTATGTGCCCTAAACCTATATATACAACATTAGAGAAAGAAATGGAGGAAGCGCGTGAACGTTAAGGGACAAAATTTCCTGCTTGCGGTAGCATGATTATAGTTTCGGTTCGCGCTTTTTCATTGGGAAAAAAAAAATCTATACATGCATTTTTATTTTTTAACTTAAATTTAATTTGGTAATTTTCATATTATTGTTACCATATATTTATGAATATGTCTATTTTTAATTTACTTTGTTTAATTTAAAAATAATACTATTATTAATACGAATCATAAAAAATATAAATACATTACACATAATACAAACGGTAACTAAAATATATATATGTTATGTCTACGATTATAAAATAAAATACTTTAATATTTTTATTTAAAATAATATTAGGAATCCTATACTACGCATGAAAACCATAAAGTTAGAACACAAAATGTATTTAAAATAATATATAATAAATAATGAAACATATGGTTTGAAACTAATTAATAACTAGAAATCCTATCATACGCTGTGCGTGTGGAAACCACGAACTTAGAACACAATGATATGTTCAAAATGATATACAATAAATAATGGAACGTATGGTTTGAAACTAATTAATAATAACATGTGAAATATGTACTATATTAAAATGAAAAAATAGATTAAAACGAAATTTAAACACATAAATACATTAAGTTGAGAATACTAAATGAATGTAATTGTTTATCATGGTATTGTTATTGAGTGTGATATGGTTCGACATTTTTAAATTTCCCTAATTGAGTTGGTGTTTGATTGACTCATGACACCAATTTAGTAAATGACTAACAATATAGATATACAATTGATAGAGGATAATAGAATATACATAATATGATTAAAATGTAAATTTTATGGTAGATTAGTTGTAACAACCCGTTTTTCAGTGGTGTTAGAAACAGTAGTTTTAGGGTCACCAAATCTGACGAGTAAGTTCGTAAATATTATGTTTAATATTTACGAGTTAATTGTGATTTTAAAAAGGTTTTTGATATAGTGATTTTTGTTTTATAAGCGATTTATTAAGTTCAAGTTGTTTTAGAAAATGAGGTATCAGGACCTCGTTTCTATAAATCGAGCCGTAAATACTTTTATAAATATTTACGGAGTGTCATTAAGGTGGTATTAAAATTTCGTTGAAATTTTTAACATTTCTATAGTTAATTAATTAAAAGGACTAAATCGTATAAAATGAAAAAGGTAGGTTCTAATAGCTAAAGGTATTAAATAGCTATAGAACTTTAAAGTGGAAGTCCTTATATGGTAATTAGACCATTAATGTGTTAGTGGACGATAGTGGCTTGGCAATTTTGTAATTTTAAGTATTATAAAGGTTATATTAGTAAAAAGAGTAATTAAAGGTATATTAAATAAAACAAAATTCTAGCATCTTCCATTATTATTTTCTTTTCAACCGAATGTTAAAAACAGGAAGCTATTGTTGAAGCTTCATTCGGCCAATCTTATTCCTTCAAATTAGATTAAGGTGGAGTGAAAAATCGATGTTAATAGAAAATTATCAAAATATTCATGTATTTTGACATTTCTGAAAATTAACATTTGTATTAATTGGTGTTTGATATTATATATATGTTCTATTGTTGGAAATATATTATCGAATTTAATATTCAGTTTGAATTGAATGCGGGATTTGAGTATATTCGTGATTTGGTGTATGACGGGGGTTTGGAGTGGAGATGGTACTGGAGGGAGATATCAGCATTTTACCCAAGTAAACCGGGGTTCAGCATTTGTTGTGAACTCTCGCATTTTACTTTCTGTTTGGCGTAATTCGGGTGGACCAGTTCTTACGAGCTTCTGTTCAACTCTTATGAACTTCTGTTGGCGTGTTTTGGTGGACCAGCTCTATGAGCTTCTGTTGATGATATACTCTTATCCTAAGTCGTTCTTCGAATGAAAAATCTCAATAAAGTAACCTGTTTAATGAATTTTGAAAAATTTGTTATTTATTGAATATTGATCTAAACATAAATGAATTCAATAGTTGAGATTTTGGATGATGCTTAGGTTTATACTAAGCTTATGGTTACACTATATCATGTTTAATATTAATGATATACAATGAAATGGTAAATGACAAAAGTGGGAATATGCTTATGTTCATGAAAAGTGGTATGATTCAAAAGGTAAATTTTCTTATAAAATGGTTTATCATGTGATTGACTCCAAATAAGTTGTATACTTAAATGCACTAACTTATGTATTGAAATGGTGATTAAGCTTATGTCAAGCTTGAGATCATGATTGATGTTTATGCTTATATCGGTATTATACAAATGAAACGGGTAAGAAAAGGTAATGAAACAGTAAGTTCTTTATTGAAGTGTGATATGACGAAAAAAGGATTGATGAATTGAAAGATGTACTTATATATAAGAAATTGCGTATGTTATGGATGAACTTACCTATGATGCGAATAAATATACTAATCGGTGAGTTGATGTTGTTATTTAAGTTTATGCTTACTAAGTGGAATGGAAAGTAAGTAAAGGAAGTAATTCATAGTTCTATGAAAAGGTTAATGATGGTGTATAATGTTTATAAAATCTTATTAAGTTAGGAATGAAATATATACATGATGTTGATAGACTTACTCATTTATAAGTTGATGGTTATGTAGTTGACAAATCTTGAAGCATTGGTATAGGTTTATATTTAATCTATAAAGTTCATTGATGAAATGGAATGTTATGTTTAAAGTTTATACGAGCTTACTAAGTATCCATTGCTTACGTAGTTGTTTTTCCCTTGCTTTACATATTATCGAAAGCTCGATCGGGTTGGAAACTTGTCAGAGCTATCTCACACTATCCATTGGTTCTATCGGTACTTTCAGATGTTTTGATTTTGATTATAATGGCATGTATAGGTATTCTGGTTAATGTTGGCCTATATGTAATATGTTGAGATTAGCCACTTAATTTGGCTTGTTTTGGATGCCTAATCATGGCTTGTTGATATGCATAATGTTGATTGTAGGTTGACACCAAATTGTGTGAGAAATATGGCTTGTAAAATGGTCTATTTCCGTCCACACGGACAGAGACACGGGCGTGTGTCTCAACCGTGTGTGACCCATGGCCAGGTGACACAATCGTGTGACCCCTACAGTGTTGATAATTTTAAATGTTTCCGAAAAATTTTTTGCGTTCCTGATTTAGTCCCGATTTGTTTCTAATGCGTAATTTGGGCATTGAGGGCTCATATAAGGGACAATATGTATGATTTTGATTGGTTTTTGACATGAATGCTATATGATATGAAATGTTTTCATTTTCTGTCTGTTTGATTTGTAAACTCCGGTAATGCTCCGTAACCCTGTTCCAGGGACAGATTCGGGTTAGGGGTGTTACATTAGAGCTTTGACATAGTGATAAATATTTTGTTAATATAAACAACATGGGTTCTAATCCAATCACATTCAATTTTTTGGGGGTTTTTTTAAATAAAAAGATTAAAATACTCTCAAATAACTTATTTTAATTATGGAAAGATATTTTTGTAATTTCCATAATCGAGTTGATGCCCGGTTGATTCATGACACCAACTCGGTCAAGGGCTTAAATAATGTTATAGATAAAAAAAAAACTAAAACACCCTCGAATGATATAACTTATTTTAATTATGGAAATATATTTTCGTGATTTTCCTAATCGAGTTGGTGCTCAGTTGACTCATGATACTAACTCGGTCAGGGGCTTAAATAATAATATAAATACATAAACATATAAAAATGTATATAACAAAAATATTTATTAAAGTTTCATATAAGAATAAAAAAAATTGCTTTAGTTCAAATAGTAAGTGAAATAGTTTTATATACATGGTATCTTTGATTCAAATATCATGGATAAATTTTATTTATTTATAAAAATATAAAAGACAAAAATACCCACATAATCATATAACTTAATAAACAAAATAATTTTTG
Organism: Gossypium raimondii; assembly: GCF_025698545.1. Classification (NCBI taxonomy): domain Eukaryota; kingdom Viridiplantae; phylum Streptophyta; class Magnoliopsida; order Malvales; family Malvaceae; genus Gossypium; species Gossypium raimondii. The sequence continues at coordinate 52,457,624 of NC_068567.1, read as the reverse complement.
GTAATTCCTTAATTGAGTTGAGATCTGGTTGATAAGTAACACCAACTCAATTGTAAGGCTTAATAATAATAAGAAGTGTATAGATAAACAATTCATAGAGGTAATAAATTGTAATAAAATTGTTAAAATAAAATTTGATTTAGTGGTAAATTCAAGGTTTTGCTAACTCAATTAGGTTGAGTTCAAATCCTATCATATGCATATTTTTTGGTTTTTAATAAAAAACTAAAGTACCCTTAAGTAATATAATCTATTTTAGGGTAAACTACATAGATATTCACCCAACTATACCCAAAATAAAAAGTTTACAATTTAAACACCCATGTCACATAGTTCGGTCATTTTGGTCACTCACGTTAAAATCACAAACCACAAGCTGACATGACAGTTAAAAAATCGGTATAATAATAAACTTAGCTATCAACTTTTACATATTATATCAATTTAGTTATAATTATTAAAAATTTTAACCCTCAAAATTCAAAGAAATATATAAAAATACATAAATATTTTCAAATATATATAATTTAAAATATATAAAAATAAATATTTTCAAAAAATATATTAATAAATTAATATTAATACTAATATTTGTATTAAATAAATATAATTATATTAATATTAAATAAAATAAAAAGCCCCCAAGAAAGGAAGGGACGGTGGCAAGGGGAGGGAGGGGAGGGGCAGAGCGAGAGGGATGGGGGGATTTTTATTTTATCTAATATTAATATATTTATCTTTATTTAATATTAATATTAATTTAAATTTGTTATTATATTTTTTGAAAGTATGTACTATATATTTTTGTATTTTATATATTATTATTTCTTGTAAATAATATTTTTAATTTTATATATTTTAAATTTATTATTATATATTTTGAAAATATTTATGTAATTTTATATATTTCTTTGAATTTTTAGAATTAGGATCAAATTGAAATCATTTGTAAATTTTGAGGGTTAATTTTAAAATTATGACTAAATTGATATAATATGTAAAATTTGAGGCTAAATTTGTTATTATACTGATTCTTAATCTCCATGTCACTTGTTATTTTGTGATTTTAACGTGAGTGATCAAAATGACCTAACTATGTAACATGAATACTTAAATTGCAAACTTTTTTATTTTGGATGCCTAAAATGAAATTTTTTACCATTGTTACAATTTGGACTTATTTGATTCTTTTTAATAGTATATGAGACTAAATTAATCTATTTAATAATATAATGACTAATTTGAATCCACCTCTATAATACAAATACCTCCAAAGTGTTGAAAAATCGAAGAATTATCTAACTCTTGCTCTAATTTCTAAAAATAGGATTGATTGTAAAATTATTTTTGAGCACCATAGACCCTTTATTTATATAGACTCAATGGATTGAAGAGTCACAACTCTTTACATTTGATTTTCATTGGATATATTTCTTAGAAAAACATTTCTCATAGAATCAAATGTATCCTTTAAATAAATCATCACTTTCTAATAAATATTCATAAATAATTATGAATTTGTAATCTACAATTTCAACACAAAGTGCTTTGATATTTTTAAAAATATCAGTTAAGTTTTAGATTAATGAACTAAAATGGGTTAAAAAACTTTTAAATACCAAGAGAAAAAAATTGGAGTATCCTTATATAAGCTAAATGGAATTATTATTTAAAATTTTTATAGTTCGATGAGTATCACTATAGTTTACCTTTTTTATATAGTAAATGTTACTATGGTTACAATTTAAATTTATTTAATTTTTAATAATATAAAGATTGATTTAATTTAATAATAGAATAACTAATTTTGTATGAACAAAATTTTATATTCTTAGATACGGAGAATTAAAATCGATCAACTCTCAATTTCACCACCATCTAAATTTTGTATGAACAAAATAAATTATATATTTTTAGATATCAAGAATCAAAATCAGTCAGCTCTCAGTTTCACCACCATCTAAATTTTCTATGAACAATTTTTTTTTCTTTTTTGAAAGTATTTTAGATCAAGAAGTCTTATAATTTCGAGCTGATGGGGGATACTCGCACGATTTTTGTTTAAATTGTCTCGTTTTGTCATTTTTGAGACTTGGCACACAGATGTGCCGCATCTAGGGTTATTTCAAATGGTCCAATTCCAATCGATCAATACTGATCTCTATTTTCAACTCCTAAAATGATATGTACATAAAATTTACTAACGTAAAATTAAGTTGATTGTACTTGGTTGCATGCTTTAACTTAATATTTATTAGTATAATTTTTTATTTGTTTAATGAATTTTTAATTTGATTTAAATATATATATGAAACTTTAATTTTGATTCAATTATACACATTTAAATAAATAAATACATCAATTTATTCTTATATTTCATAAATATAATTATATGTGTATACAATATATAAGCATAAAATGATACTATATAAATAATTGTGTTAATGATTTGTGAGAAATAGATATATAAAATTGTAATGTATAATTTTAAAATTATCCCTAAATATAATTATATTGTTAAATTTAACTTAATTTGTTGAAATAAAAATTATGAAAACATGTAAATAGTTTTACAATTGTGTAAATGAATTCCACCTTCGTGTATTTGTGATAGAAACATTATCAAAAGTAACGAGTTTCAAAGAAATAAAATTATTTACTAGAGGGATTCCATAAATTAATTTCCAGAAACCAAAACCCAAGTACTACAATTCTCGTAAGAACTTAGGGTCTGTTTGATTGCCAGTAAAATATTTTCTGTAAAATGATTTCTGGAAAATGTTTTACTTTTCTGTAAAATTATTTACTGGAAAATATTTTCTGGTGTTTGATTGAATCTGTGTAAAATATTTTTTGCTATTTGGCAGATTTTCTGAAAATATTTTCCGGAAAAGTTGTTTTTGCATATATTAATATGTATTAATAAATATTTATATTTTAAACTGTTTTTACATATATTGCAATGATTTATTTATAATAATACTCAATTATTAAGCTACAATATTAATTGTTATAAATTGAAAAAAACAAATATCAAATAAATTATTTGTAATTGTGTTAAAAAAACAAGTATTGAATAATTAAAAAAAACAAGTTACTGAAAAATCGATAAACAGAAGCAATTTTCTACCGGAAATAAAGGAAGGAATGAAGGAGGCGATAGAGAGGAGAGCACGGAAAATGTCTTACGGAAATTGAAAGGGTAAGACATTTTCCCTAAAATGTAACCCATTTTCCCTTGTTTTGGAGTTCATTTTCCAAATGGAAAATGTTTTCCGCCAATCAAACGCTGGAAAAGTTGGAAATGATTTTCCGAAAAATCAATTACGTCAATCAAACAGACCCTTAATATGATTCAAGCCCGATACAAAGGAAAAAGAAAAGCAAAAGGGCATGCATGGTAATAGCACAGCTGCCAATTAACTTTGTGTAGATTTGTTTTTCTTTTTACCAGTAAGCATATATGATCCACAAGAGATGAGGCCTTGGTCAAAATGGGTTAAATTTTAAGGCATACCATAACAGGTTTCTTAGTATTTAAATGTTGTATGGGAAAATTTATACTGTCAAGCCATAAGAGTAATGTACATTTCTAGAATGAGTATTGTACTATATTTGTATTTATATGAAGGTAGTGGGTGATTACTGTTTACACCCGACGTTTCTTCTTCTCAGGAGTATCATGAACCTGTGCTTTCATTCCATATGTCTTTAGCTGATAATTTTCAAAGGCCTTAGAAACTGCTCCTACCTACACACACACACAAAAATAGAGAGAGAGACATAATAATTAATACATATGCATATATATATATATCATCTAAATCATGGTAATATTCTTTATTCGTGGAAATTAAACATAAGCAATTTAGGACCAATGACCATACCAGTTCAGGTTTCTTGGAGTATACTCTGACAATCATATCTTGACAAAATGCAGGCAGCAAGTGACTTATGCGCTCATCTCTCATCGGAAATTTGTAATCACTCTCATAATCCTGAACAAGAAATCCCAACATCGCCGTTATCTTAAATTAATTTCAGTGTTATGGATAATTTTGAATCCATCACAAAAAACACAACTAGTTAATGTATTAAGGGTGCTTGCTTCATTTTGGGTTTTTTCCAACTTAAAAATTGAGTATGCAGCTAGCACCATAACTCTACTTTGCTTAGCAATCATCATGGTGCAACAACATGGAAGTATGAAATATTTTGTAGGAAGTGGTGTTAGTACCTGGAAAAACTTTATGCTGGATGTGGAAATACATGCAAGGAGAGCCACACCAAATCTGTTACAATGTTCAAGAAAAGGAAAAAAGAAGTGCAATGAAAACATTATGTTCTTCCGCAAATACCTTTCGAGAGGGTTACTCCTCCCACGAGTCAGGTCGATTTTCACAATGCTCACAGAAATGTCTTCCTCATTCAATGGAGTGTCACCATTTTTCTGATAAGAAGATTACTTGTCATGACAGTTGGATATTAATCTTTGAGTAAAGAATCTAGCATAAAATTCTTTTTATTTTGCCACCTGAGAACAAACAATATCTTGAGGAGTGATGTCCTTGAAATGTTCTTGTTTGTCCTTTGGAACAGCGAACTCATTACAGAACTGCAAAATGTAATCAGCTGTTGAAGTGGACAATCTAAAAACGCTCTAATTGAAGAAAGAAAACCCTATTTGCTTATTAATAATGTTTCCTAAAGAAGACCTGGTACAGATCTCTTCTCCGGATGCGAAGGACCAGATCTCTGGCCTTCTTGAGCTCTTGTTTATCAGAAGTTTCAATTTGTCTTAATATTGAATCGTCCAACTGCAGTTGTTAAAGGGCAATTGAAGTCCTAATGAGTAATGACATAAAATTTGGAATGTTGAAGATTAAGTGTAAATAATGCTTTAAGCTCAATAGACCTTCCAAAATTTAGCTGGCTCTTGGATTGAGGCTGATATACTAAGTTCACCATGTGCTAATGTTAAAGCATCTACAACCATGAGTTCTATTGCCTGGAGGAACAAGGAAAAAAGAATGCCGAAGTGTCAAAAGTCTATTGCATTTACTATTTGTACACACCCTGTAGCATTTACTGTTAAAAAGTTCAGATTAAAAAGCTCCAAATACGCCAGAACTAACATTTTGAAGTTGTGGACAAAACAGAGTAATTGCAGTTTGGTACCTTTACTTTAGCATGCGTATAAACCGTTCTATGTAAATCAGCTCGAGTAGCAAATAACTTGTGGACAGTCAGATCTGTCAGAAACATATATATTAGTTGAAGATTAATTGTTAGATGAAGATAATAAATTTGGACAAATACTAACAATCCTTGGCCCGGTAACATATCTCATCACCCATCACTCTCATTGTTTCCAGTAACCTGCAAGTTAAAATGAACATGAAAAATATGCACGACTACAACATATGTTCAATAAACTAGAAAGCTCTGCGCTTTTGCAGATGCAGAAATGTTGAATTAGCTTGAAACTTAACATCCCACCAGAGTATGTATTAAACAAAATGATCATATCCCTACCTTTGAAACTGAAAATTGCAGCCAAGGCCACAAGCACGAGAGTCACGTACAATATAGTCAAATCTGCAAGGAAACTGTAATTATTGATTCTACTTTCAAAACCACAAATTGTAGTAAAGTTAGAAATAAAACTTAATTATGGAAAATCGATTACTTACTTATCAACATCTATCCCATTTCGACCATTTGCAACAATGTCATACAAAAAACGCTTTTCATTCACAGTCTACATTAAAGGAACTTTAAAATTGTGATGGCCAGGTAAATGATGATGAAACTAAAAACAGACGAGAATGTGAAAGAACAAACAAGATTTAGGTGAATTACGAGTAGTTACATTTTGTGAAGCATTTGCTGAGCTAGCAAGTACCATTTCCTGTTGAAATGGCAAAATTATATCAAGCCTCGCATTTCATGTAGCTAATTTTCATGTATATAATGCAATTGAAATTTCAAAGAATATAATTCAACCTTCACATTGTTAAGGATTGCAGCATCTATTTCAATGTGGTGCGCATCAACAATGTAATCAATCATCTTCACTGACATGTCCTCATGAGACCTAATATATTCCCAAAAGTAATCAAGAAAAAAAAGGGGTTAAAGCAATGAGAGATCAATATAAATTGTAATAATTTAAATTTTTTTATTAGATTTAGATGCCCAACATGCGGTGCAGACTATGGAACATTGTCATTTATATAAAACAAGCAGAAGGTACACAAATTGAAATTTTTGAATGTTGAACATAACGAAGAAAAAAATTTAAGAGCTTCAAACTCGCAGGGCAGGAATAACTTCAACAAAAAAATACTAGACACTACCTAGATACAAATCACAATTTTATTCTTAGGATAATGAGCTATTGCATATTCACTACGGGAATGTAATGCACCTAGTGCTTACATCTGAGGCAAAATTAACAATCTATATCTAGAGTTGAATGTAAGAATCACCATTCAGATCCATTAAGAACCCGGGGAAGAAACTCGCGCTCAAACAGATGGCTGAATGGTCCATGTCCAACATCATGCAGAAGTCCTACGCACATAACCAGAAAAAATAAGAAAAAAAGGTTAGATGCAGAAACAGTGATAAGAAAGAAAATATCAGTAACGAGGATGATTACCAGCAAGTTTTACTGTTCTGATATCATTACGTTCAATGTTGATCTCCGAGCCCTACAAGGATGCCATGCGAATAAGGAGAATATCTCAATATAATGGGAGATCAGAATGAGAACCACCAGACAGTGAAGTCATGTTCCTACTTGGTGACCCTGAACTGTATAAACAGCTTCACCAGCCAGCCAATAAACTCCCAGAGAATGCTCAAAGCGAGAATGAACAGCTCCAGGGTACACCATGTGCGTTAGACCTGATAAGCAAGCAACTTAGATCAGCAAACCGATTAAGTTCCTAAAAATCTGATGTAAGAAAGTTCAGCTTACCAAGTTGCTTTAGCTCGCGAAGTCTGCAGTAGACAGTAAAATCATCAAAAACATATAATTTCTAGTTATATATGAAAAAGGAGTGAAATACATGTGAATATTGTTCAAAAAAAAAATCAAATCAAGCTTGCCTCTGAAACTGCTCTGTGTCAACAAATTGTAAGAAGAACTGCATTAACAGTAAACAGAAAGTCATCTCAAGAAAAACTTTGATCATCAACAGTACCTTCAGAAAAATAATATCAAATTTGAGCTGTATCCATATTCTAAAGTAGAAACTTCTAAATCTGTACAAGATATATTCGTCATTCCTTCACAATTTTTTACTTGCTAAATTCTATTAATATATCTCATATTCTTCCGATTTTTCTAGACACGAAGATTCGTAGATTCCAAAGCTTATCTTTATATCTCCCCGATTAAAATCTCATTTACTAGCTCAACCCGAAAAATCGTTTACCAGAGAAAAACATTATTATGACATAAACTAAATAATAAAATCCGATTTGAGACTATTTTACTTACCTAAATCACACACACACACACGAGTGCAAGTTCGGAAATGGAAGTGAAGCTAATACCGGATCAAGGTAGATGTTGCCGTGGACGTTGTCATGGATGTGCTTCGAGAACCGTCGATCACGGCAGGACAACGAGTACAAGCTCGTCACCTCCTCGTTCCCATTCGTTCCCATTCTTCTCACAGCCGGAACCTCTCAAGGAAACGCAAATTACAAACGGGGGAAAACAGAGTTCAGGAAACTGTGAAAAGGATAGAAAATTTCAAAATCTCCGAGATTCAAATTCACTTTCTTTCAACAGCTAGGGTTTCAAAGAGAGAGAGAGAGAGAGAGATGGTTACTCACAGCTTAGTTGGGAATATGTATGAGATGAGAAGCGAGAGGGTGAAGAAAGCGGTTATTATAAGTGCAGGCAGGGAAGTTGGAGTGGAGGCGAAGTGAAAACGATACCGCCAAAAAAGCAATTTGTTCGTTACCACGTTCGGGGACTCAGCGCGTGAATCTCACTATCCAATCATTTGAATGATAAATTCCCATCTTTTAAAATATAAAAAATAAAATTGGCAACCTCTTTTTGATGGAAGGCCATGAGTTAGCTACTAGCTGGTGTCGTTGATCTACGTCGAATACCATGAAAATCTAGTTTGATAAGAAAGAACAGAAATAGATTAAACTTTCAGTTATTGTTTATGCACGGACGTCGTAGGTATGTATTTATACATGTTAATTCATATTCTATTTTGTAGAGAAGAATTCAACTTCATGATAATGCGAACTAATATAATGTTATCTCTTAGAAAGATGTGAACACTTTACATATGAACGAACGAATATTGTAGCACATATGAATTAATCAATGTGTAAAATTTTAATAAAATGAATTATATAAATAATATTTTAAGACGTTTATATTATGAAAGCAATATACATATGAATTAATAATTAAAGGAAGCAGTTACTTATCATGAAACTAAAAAATGTTAAAAACTTAAGCCTTTTTAAAAGTTAAATATGGAAGTTGACTTTTAAAGTTAATTTTTATTCCTTTTGCTGTAAACCCAGTGTTCCAGAGCCTATCAATCGATGTTGGTGTTGAGATTTTAAATATAATATTAATTTTCTTTCATTAATAATATAAGAGAAAAATAAAAAGAAAAAATATATAAAAGAAAATTTATTTGGCGCTGAAACACGATTTCTCCGTGACACAAATTTGAAAGTTGAGAACACAAGTAAAAAAACTAATCATCGATTTTTTTAAATAATTACAATAATAGGTAAAATTTAAACAACAAACCGTAATTCAAAATTATGCTATACCAAGTAGTAAACACCCTTAGTCATCAAGTTATCATATGGGATTTATCGAGATTTTTCTTTAATTCTCTAATATTTAGATTAAAGTTGGCACTTTTAATAACATAAATAGTAAACTATAAAAATAGTCATTTTTATTTATCTCAAATTACATTTTATTCACTTATGTTTGAAATGTTACGTTTTAGTCACTTATGTTATCATTTTGTTACGAAATAGTCACTCTACCGTTAAGCTTCGCTACCTCCTTAATGACAATCCTATGTGGCAATCCGAATGAGTTTTAAATGTTAACCTGAATGTCCAACTGAGATGAGAATAGTTTTTTTAGTCAAAATGGAAAAGAAAACTAAAAGAAAAAAGAGACAAACAGTTTTCTTTTCCAATTCAATATGTAATTAATTTAAAATTTTTAATTAATTAAATTTATTTAATTAAAAATCTATTCTCGTCTCAGTTGAACATCTAAGTTAGCATTTAAAACTCATTTGGGCTGCCATATAGGATTGTCGTTAGGGAGGTAATGGAGCTTAACGGTAGAGTGATCACTTTGTAACAAAACGATAACGTAAGTGACTAAAACGTAACATTCTACGTAACTAAAATGTAATTTGAGCCAAACAAAAATGACTATATTTATAGTTTACCTTAATACAAAATCATTTTAAGTTCAACCTAATTTTTTTTATTGAGAGTATAATTAAATTTACTATTGTAGTTAATATTATTTCATAAATTAAATAATAAAATTATCATATATTTTAATAAATTCAAAATAAATAATAAAAGTAGGTACTAATTTGTTCCAGTTTAGGGTAATATTTTAAATTTATTTTAATTTAGATGTCAACATATTCCAATATGAAGCAATTTGATATCCCTCAAAAAGAATCTAAAAAGGCAATATGGACACCGTCACAGTCATTTTTCTTTACCTTTCTGACAGATAGAAAAGAAAAGAGACAACAGGGACTTACATGCCTACGTCCTAATCCATTTGTGTGAGGCCGGGCACATGATTCATGGACTAACCCTTTTTTCATGTTTGAAGATTAAGCAATAGTTTTTGTCTTCAATACTAGAAATCACACCTGTGACTCTACAGCCATTCCAAAATACCTTGGGAACATGAGCAAGTGTTGCTTTCAGATAACAACATAAAGATTATAGACTGCATCCATTATTAGATTATGGGTGCACACAAAGGGTAAGTGTAATTGCTTTTTCATTGTGTTTGTGCTTGTGATGCATTGTGATCCGTGTGGAATGCGGATGATGTTACCTATTTCGATTTTGTTTTTAAAAGATGAGGCTTTATTTGGTTCAATCTTGGGGATTGTTCTTTTGATTAGAGGTGGATTTTGTATGTATTATTAACTCCATTTTGTATGAAGGTTTTTTTCCAATGATAATAAAAATACCTGATTTATATTTTTGATTAATTGACATGACTTGTTAAGAAAAATGAAGTCATTGGTGGTGTTTTTCCCTTAATGCGTGTGTTAGTGAGAAAGCTGAGCACTGAGAGCAGCAATAATAGTAAAACAGATGATAGACCCCATCTGTTGTATCAGCACCGTGATGAGCTAGCGAGGGGCTAAGGGCCGTATTCTGTTCATGCACCATGATGTTGGCAGCTTTTACCACATTTATCAAATTGTTTTTATGAAATAAATAAAAAAAATACAAAAAAATATTTTCTGTAAATAATTTTTAATGAAACGAATTTATCAAATTTAATCTATTTAACTTCAAATTTAATTAATGAAGAAAGTAACTGCCCAAACACTCAAAATCTCTTACACACAAAAAGAAATATCTGGGACAACAATCTTTAATCCTTTTAATCAACCTAACTTCATAACTCTAATTATGGTTATTAATATATTTACCTTACTTATCATATATATACTAAAATGAAGTTAGGGTTAAAAAAGAAGAAGAAAACTTGACTTCCAACACTTAGTTCAGATTTGTCACAGTAAAATTATGGCACTTGTAAATTACAAGTTGTTTCTGCCAATGTGGATTAATAATTAATGTAAATAATTGAAAAAACGTGTCATAAACAAAAATTTTCGTTTCTACTGTCTACCGTACGGGTTTAATTGTATGTATAGATTAAATATAGTAAAATTACAATATTATATTAATGTAATTTATGATTGACATCATAAATAAATTTAAATCATTTCATAATTTTTATATTTTTAATTCAATATTTTTTATAAAAATATTATCTTAAATTATTTTATGGATATGATATATATAATTTAATTAAACAGAGATGAATCTTATAATATATGTATAGATACATTAAACAAAAATTGAAGTCATGCTAATAAGATGTAAAATTATAGTTAAAATAACTTTGTTCAAATTAATTACATTGATTTATTAAGTGATATATATGTGTTTAACTTTATAATTCTAAACGTTTTTTTATAAAATAATTTCAAGTGTTTTAATTTTAAAATATTATTTTAAGCAATAAATATTTTAAAATATTTAAAATGTCATCAACTTATTTATTAATTTATACATATAAATAAAGGAATTATTAATTAAAATATATAGAAAAAACATAAGTGAGAAAGGCTACTGATTTTTTTAGTGTTATGCATGTGTTGCTTAAAGGAGAGAATAAAGGATAATAATCAAACCAATATTTATAATATTAATTATTATTTTAAATTTGTTTAATTTATCTCATAGTAAAATTATTCAGATAACTTCCATTTTAAAAATAAAGTGTATTGATCAGTTTTTTTTCTGTTGGGATAATAATTAATAACTATGCAACAAATCAAATTATTGATATTTTAATCTATCAATTTAAATAATTGAGATAGTTTTTTTAGGTTTAAGTGTGTAAAAGTCCTCAAACTTTTTAAGAAAAAACAATTAAACCTTTTTTTGCACTTAATTGAGTACTTGAACTTTCAAAATGTATCAAAAAGACCCTCAAGCTTCTTCAAAAAAAGCAATTAAACTCATGCTTTTTTTTCCACTCAATTAGGTACTCGAACTTTCAAAATGCATCAAAAAGTCCCTCAAAATTTTTCAAAAAAGCAATTAAGCCCCTGCTCTTATTAAAAAATAGAAAAATAAAATGTAAAAATAATAAACAATAAAATTTTTATATTTTTGTATATTTTATAATTTTATGATTTTATAAAATTTTATATTTTGTATGATTTTTATATTTTTTTCTAATTTTTAATAAAAGTAGGGGTTTAATTACTTTTTTGAAAAAGTTTGAGGGTCTTTTAATGCATTTTGAAAGTTCAAGTATCCAATTGAGTAAAAAATAAAAGAAAGTAGGGGCTTAATTGTTTTTTGAAAAGATTTGAGAACTTTTTGATACATTTTAAAAATTTAAATACCCAAATAAGTAAAAAAAGTAGAGGCATAATTTCTTTTTAAAAAAGTTTAAGGGTTTTTGCACCCTTAAACTTTTTTATGTGACTTTTTTTTACTAAAATTTTAGACTGCGCTTTATTATTTTCTATTTAAACAGATGACATAATAAAAAAAAGTCTAAAAAATTGTAAGAAACAGAAAAACAACGAAATTTGACCCCAAAACTAAAAAGCTCAAGAAAATTTAGCATAAAACAAATAAACAGAACAATCTAGAAACGTAAAAGCATAGAAAAATTGCCCAATCAGAATTCTTCGAATTGCCTGCCCTATCCAAAAAACATCATCTCCTTTTTGATGGTTTCAATTCTCAAGAAAGCTTGTTCTTCAAAAAACTATTCATCTGCTATGTGAAACTTTCCTTTTCTCCGGCCAATTTCAGTCTGGTTCTCACATCCAGTCAGCTTTCTTTTGTTTTTCGGCATACCTAGGGACGTTCTTTAGCAGGTAAAACTCCTCACTCTTTTTCAAAGAATCTGTTGCTAGTATATGGGCTAAACCATTTGCTGATCTCGAAGTATATTTGAACACAAAATTATTGAATCTAGCTGTTATCTATTGAATATCATGTATGTACACTCCTACTTGTGATCTGTCTTGACTTTTAATTGACACTTCTTGATGATGGCTAACGAGTCTCCTTCAATAACGATCTTCGGCCACTGCATTTCAATGCCTATTTGGACTGCTTTACGGCATGCAAGTGCTTCAGCAGCGAAAGTGGAGGCCACCTCTTTATGGATTTTTAAGCAGGATAAAAGAACGATCCCCTTAGTGTTTCAAGCCATAATACCCGAGGCCAAATTGTAGTGACGCCCATCATACGCACCGTCAAAATTGATCTTAACAATAGAACCAGGTGGGTGACTCCATTCTCTTTGCTTCTACGGTTTTGAGGGATTTCTTTTCTCGATCCCGTTTAACACAGAAATATAATTATTAACAAATCTCGCTATTTCCTGACTAGTGCTAATTTTCCTCTCATGGATTCTAGCATTTCTGTCTCCACAAATGGCCCAGAGCGCACAAAAAATATTCGACAATGGTGGGGGGACACTGATCAAAAACCCAGGTAAGCCACTGTGTAAAATCCATAGTAGTAGCAATAAGAGTATTCGAGAATGATAATGCTATCCAAACTTCAACTGAAACAGGGCATTCGCGGAACAGATGATCACTTGTTTCAGCCCCTCTTCCACATCGGGGACAGGTTGTATTAGTGACTAGTTTCCTATGATGCATGTTGACTAGTGTAGGCAGACAGTTCCATGATACCCTCCAGATTGTGATTTTTATTTTAGTAGGAAGATTTTAGTGCTAGAGTTTTTTGTAAAAGTTTCTATAGTTGGTTTGTAAAGCATAAGCTCTAGGATTAGCACAAGAATTTTGTAATAGTTTATAGGCGCTATGAACCAAAAATTCGCCCGGAGAGTCACCACTTCATACAAGAAAATCATCGTGAGGTTCTAGTGCCAACAGGATACGAAGTATCTTTTTAACATCTCCCTTTGAAAAGGTGTTAACAATCAATTCTCGTTTCCATATTCGTTTATTAGTGTCAATTAACTCAGCAACTTTAGAATCTTGCATATTATGAGCAAAAGAAGATAATCTAGAAGTTTCTGCATCTGGAATCCAAGCATCATTATTAATTGAAACATTCATACCCGTACCCACCCTCCAGCAAAGCCCTTCCGCCAAAATACCCTTCGTTGCCCAAATACTTCTCCATGTATAAGAAGTTGTATTCCCCAATCGCGAATTAATAAAGTCATTATTCGAGAAATACTTCACTTTAAGCACTCATGCAACTAGAAAATTCGGGTTGTTTATGACCTTCCAGCCTTGTTTCGCCAATAGGAGGAATACCCATTCCCCCTTCCTCTTTTGAACGACACATATGCTTCCACTGGCACTAGTGTATTCCTTTTTTCCGATGTCCTTTCTGCCACCAAAATTTAGCTAAAATGTTTTCTAATTCCTCACATAAGGATTTCGAAAGTAGAAAGCATGACATAGCATAAGTTGGTATTGCCTAGAACACTGATTTTATGAAGACCTCCTTACCCCCTTGTGATGGTAGCCTTGTACTCCATCATTCGATTCACAAATATACCCTATCCTTAAGATTCTGAAAGGATTATTTCTTTCGTCTACCAACCACATTAGGGAGTCCCAAATATTTTTCTGGGTTTGTTGAACTTCTCACACCCAACAAAGTCGAGATTCTTCCTTTTTCCCCCTCTATTGTATTTGAATTGTAGAAGATCATTGATTTGTTAAAATTCACATATTGGCCTGAGCATCGTTCGTATTCCATCATAATTGTAACGACCCGATAGTTATGGGTGTTAGAAAATACATTTACGGGACTCTATATTCGTAAATTAGACTCGTAAGTATTTTTTAAAACTATTTATGAAGTCAGTTGTGTAGTTAATTAGGTTTTGGTTAGGTGAATTTGAATGAATTAAGAGTAATTAGGTATAAGGACTAAATTGCATAAAGGGTAAAAGTTGAATTATAGATTAAAAAATTCAAAAGGGACTAAAAAAGTAATTATGCCATTGTCCTTTAAATGTGGCGCCATAAGGTGTAATATTATTATAAAATTTAAGTTAAAATATATATTATAATATAAAACCTTAAGAATTAAGTATATATATTATAAAATTATAATAAAACAAAATAAGAAAAGAGAAAGAAAGAAGCTAAAACGAAACAGAAAGAAAAGAAAAGAAAAGGAAAGAAAGAAAGAAGAAAGATAAGGTTAGGGTTTAAAGTTTCCAAGTTCAATTGGTTAGTCAATTTAATCTCTTTTTTCTTGTAATTTTTATGTTTTTAGAATCTCGGTGTTAAATACTACCTGAATCATGTCGAAATTTTAGAAATTATTGAGTTTTTAAGTGTTGTTAATGTTGAATAATTTTAGTATTTGTGATTAAATTGATAGATTTTTAAGTTAGAAATGAAAAAGGATTGAATTGTAGAATAAATTGTAAATTTTGAGTCTACACGGCCAGACACACTGGCGTGTGACTAGACCGTGTGAGACACACAACTAGAACACGGGCGTGCGAGGCCATTTTGAAAAGGCACACGGTCTAGCACACAGGCATGTGGTTCGGCCGTGTGACCCAAGTTAGAGAGTTACACGGGTACAGACACGGGCTGGGACACGGCCGTGTGTCCCTACTTCGAATGCCCACACAGTCTAAGACACGGGCGTGTCTTTTGGCCGTGTGAGTCACATGGCCTGACCACACAGCTGTGTGAACCCTACAACTTTAAAATTTTTTAATATTTTTCAAAAATTCTTTGAGTTTCCAAATTAGTCTCTATTTACTTCTAACGCGTATTTTGGACCTCAAGGGCTCGAATAAGGGACAATATATATGAGTTTAAATTGGTTTTGACCTGAATATAATATGATAAGAAATATTTGCAATTTATGTCTGTTTGATCGATAAGCTTTGGTAATGCTCTGAAACCCTATTTCGGCGACGGATGTGGGTTAAGGGTGTTACAATAATTTCTTTCAAAACCAACACTCTTTTATTTGTTGTGTAACACCCTTTACCCATATCCGTCGCCAGAATTAGGTTGCGAAAAATTACTGGGATTTATAGATCGAATAACAGACATTTTATATTATTTAGCAAACAAATATTAAATCATTCATAAAGTCCCTTATATAAGCCCTCGGGGCCCAAAATACACATTAAAAATGAATTGGGACTAAACCAAAATTTTAGAGAATTTTTCACAAAATTTCAAAATTTTTCTTCGATGCAGGGGACACACGCCCGTGTGGCTCACACGGTCAAGAAACACACTTGTGTCTCAGGCCATGTGGGCATTCAAAATAGGGACACATGGTCGTGTCCCAACCCATGTCCAAATTAGGGTGCTTACTGACTTGGGTCACACAGCCAAGCCACACGCCCATGTGCTAGGCCGTGTAAATATACTGGCTTGTAAAATTAAGGTGCAGAGGTCACATGGCCAAGCCACACGCCCGTGTGCTAGGCCGTGTGAAAAATCCTGGGTATTCTGTTTTGCAATTTAATAGATGCAGGGGACACACGGCCAAACTATACACCCATGTACTTGTCTGTGTGTCACACACGGCTGAGACACACGCTTGTGTCTCTGCCTGCGTAGACGAAAATAGGCCATTTCAAGGCCACATTTCTCATCGATTTTAGTATCAACGTATACACAACATTTAAACACATCAATGAACCACAACAAGACAATCATAACAAGCCAAAATCATGTTTTAAGCATAGTATATCACCATATATACCCAATTACTCAAACTTACCTATTTAATTCATCCAATAACTATACCTAAGTTCACCATAATTGAAATATACACAAACACATATATCATTCACACCAACATCATCAATATATGTCATATCCAACCTAACATATATATGCAAAATTACAATTACTAATATTTACACAAGACAAACTTTGATTAAATCCACACAAACCCTATACATGCCATATAAACCATAGTGTACGTTTTAAAAAACTACTGGAATAAGCTAGATAGTGTGACTTGATGTGCTGATCCAATCTTTCGACCTCTCAAAAATCTACAAAGACATTTATACAACATGAGTAAGCTTAATGAAGCTTAGTAAGTTCGATAGGTTAAACATAAATCTTACTCAACCTACTATAACACATCAATTAAATAAAATCATTCAATGTAAACTTCCTGCCAATCACAACGTCAATTGATGAATGCACTTATTTCAGATCAATACCAACAATAAACAACAAATCTTCCAATTTCAATTACATAAGTCACTTACCAAATCTTACCAAATCGGAGAACAGCTTACAGATAAGAGTACATCATTTTCAAAAGCTTGAAGGCTGAACAGAAGCTCATGAGAGCTAAACAGAAACCTATAAGGGTTGAATAGAAGCTTGTAAGAGCTGAACAGAAACCCATAAGGGTTAAACAAAAGCTCAATAGAGCTGAACGGAAACTAATATGAGTTAAACAGAAGTTCGTGAGAGCTAAACGGAAAGTAAACACGAAATTTCATAACAAATGCTGAACCTCGGTATACTTGGGTAATTTTCCACATTTTCCTCCGATGCTGTCAATTCGCCGAATGCCGAATGTACTCAAATCTCGCGTTCCATTCGTTTTGAACATTCAATTTAAATTCATAACTTTAACAATATTTCACTTTCAATAATAGATATGAGTAAATACATAATACTATTCATCAATTCAATATATATATATTAAAGTTTAACCGTACGAACTTACCTGAGTTAAATTATAAGATTTGTAGAAGTTTAGGGACTATTATGCTAATTTTCCTTTTTCACGATTATCTACGAGATCTTGATCTAAAATATAAAATTGCTCATTCATTAGCATATATTTCAGTTCCAATTCACTTCACAATTAATACCCTCAATTTTTTTGAATTTACACAAATTTCTTAAACTTTCACAACTTTGCAATTTAGTCCTTAAGTAATTAATCTTATCAAATTAATTAAATTTTCTCAATTAATAATTTATCTAAATATTCTAAACTATCTTATAGCCCTTGATAAAAAATTTAATACCAAACCTTAATTCTTTAATTCTTCACAATTTGATCTTAAAATGAATACTTAACAAAATCACTTTATAAAATCATTTTATAACAAAATTAAAGCTCTAAATCCAAGTTATTTCATCAAAAACATTCAATATTCATCAATAGTAACTTTCAAAATTTCCAATAAAATCAAAAATAAAGTAATATCTAGTTGGACCTAATTGTAAAAGTCTAAAAAACATAAAAATTACAAAAAAAAGAGTAAGAATTAAACTCACATGAAGCTAAAATAGGAAAAACCAGCTTAAGGAGCTTTCCTATGGCTGTTTTTTTGCTGAATTATGAAAAAGAAATGTCTAGAAATCAATTGGCCATTTGTTTTATTTTTAATTTCAACTAAATTATCATTTTGCCCTTAATTTATTTTGTTTTATTTCTTTCTCAGCTCATGCCGCCTCATGCCTATATTTTAGGCTTAATTGTTTTTTAAGTCCTCCTTTATTTATAAAACTTTATAAAACACAAGTTACTAATTCAAAAATCTTTCTAAAACCACATTTGACTTATAAATATTAAATAATAAAATTTATAAGCTTACTCATCAAATTTAGTGGCCTCGAACCACTGTTTTCGACACCACTGAAAATTGGGATGTTACATATTGCTTCACCAAATAAGATACAATCATTCGTGAAGAGCAAGTGTGATATCTCTGGTCATCTTCTGCTAGCTTTTGCTCCTTTTAACAATCCATCTCTCATAGCTAGTCTCATTAAAGATGAAAGTCCCTCACTACATATCAGAAAAAGGAAAGGACTAAGTGGGTTACCTTGCCGGAGCCCTATTGTAGATTTGAAAATATTTCCACTTTTCCTATTAATGTTTACTGCATAAGAAATCATAGAGATACATTTCATAATTAGTGCCACCCATTCCGCTACAAAGCCCATTCGTAACATTACTTCCTTTAGAAAGCCTCATTCAACTCTATCATAGGCTTTGCTCATACCGAGCTTTACTGCCATATATCCTTTCTTTCCGGTACGTTTCTGGCAAAAAGTGTGTAAAATCTCATATGCCAGTAGCACATTGTAAGAAATTAATCTTCCGGGAACAAAAGCACTTTGAGCACTGTCAGTACATCTCCCAATGACTCCCTGAAGGCGATTTGCTATTGTTTTCGCCACAATTTTATAAATGACAGTACACAAACTAATAGGTCTAAAATTAACAAGTCTGATTTGCAACATTTCTAGTTTTGCAATGAGCGTTCCAGTTGATGACTCCCAAGAGTTCTTAATTTCTTGTTCAATAGATTTTTTCATAGTCCACCACGCCTCAAATTTAAACCTTGGGGTCCCCATACAAATTCTTGCATTATTTGTATTTAGAATAAGGGGGCAGTGGTCCGATATCCAGTGTGGTAAATGTCGGATGCTACCATTTGAAAAAAAGACGCATTCATTTTTCATTCCAACTCCCTTGTTTAATCTCTTATTGATGTTTGTTTTCGGCAAATTCCTTCTCTACCATGTAAACTATACCCCCGAATACCCTACATCCACTAATTAGAATTCTTTAAGAACTTCACGGAATGTCTCCATTCTTCTCTCATTCCTCGGTATTCCTCCACTCTTTTCAAATGAATACATGATTTTGTTGAAGTCGCCACTTACCAACCAAGGATAGTTTTGATCCTGACCTAGTTTTTTTAATAAATTCCAAGAAACATTCTTATTGCTTACATAAGGTGAACCATAAAACCCCGTAAATCTTCATTCCTCAGCAACATTATCTTCCTTAATTAAAACATCAATGTGACTTTTGGAGAAACTCCTTAAGTTAATAGTAATTTCCCTTTTCTATGCCAAGCATAGCCCACCATGAGAACCTTCCACTCCCATATCAATTCTATTAACAAAATCGTATCTCCTTCTGACCTTTTCCATACGTTTCTCATCAAATTTTGTCTCCATAAAGAAGACCATCTAGGGATTGTGTTGCTTCAGCAAATACCGAAGTCTACGTACAGCCTGTGGACTCTTCAATCCATTGACATTCTAACATATAGTTTTCATTGCGTCCGGTCGGCTTGCCTTTTAGCAGCCGCTGATCCATATTGATTAGGAACACAAAATTGTTCCGAGTTTTCCAACGTCAAGTCTAAAGGAGTTACTACATGTACACTTTATTCTCGTGTTTCGTCCTTTTAGATCATTCTTCACGAGAATTTATCATACATTTCTCATCAGTTTCTATTTCTGCCTCTTTCTCATTACGCTTTCTTCCTCATCTTGATTCATCATTACCACTGGTCTAATTCTTTTCTAGCTTGTCTTCTTGACTGATTTGGATTTGTCTTCCAGCATACTGTCTATCCCATTCAATCTCTCAATGTGCTCCATAACATATCCTTCCTCCTGTACGTTAGTTTCATTATGACTTTACATATTCCATCTTCATACCTTGATTTTGGCGCTGTGAACATCCCCAACTGCTTAGTGTCGCACATTGGGTTTTTTTATTTCAAATCTACCTGCATCTTCTCCGTATCCTCTTTCCCTTTTAGTTGTAATTATCTTGCAGACTCTAAGCCATAGCATTCCCATCATCTTGCTTTTTATTTATCCTAGAAAGCATCCCCGTGTCGCCTGTGTAGGAATATTGGGACATCATCTTTTTTGAGAGGGAGCTAAATTTCAAACTTTCTTTTCCAATTAAATTTAGTTCAACTCTAAGTTTGTTTTTTTCTGTAGGTATTAACCCGATACAATCTTTGAACCCATGCCCCATTCGTCCACATCCAAAGTAGAAAGTCGCCAAATTCTCATATTTAAAGGAGATCTACGATTTCTATTAAGTATCTTCTGAGATGAAAATACCTCTACGAAGAGGTTTCTGCACATCTAATTGGACTCTAAGGTGACAAAAATCTATTTTAATTTTAGATCTAATTACTCCTTTAAAAGTAACTCCAATGGTGTGCATGAGATCTTTTTTTTGTCAAATTCTGGTAAACACGGTCCAATTTTGATCTAATATGGGGGATATATAAGTCAGATCTGACTTCTTTCCACCGGTTTAACCAACCGATCGAAAAGTATAAGTTGCTTCCGAAACAGCCATGGTCGACCCTCCATAACTGTCTCTAGATCTTCTTCAGTTTCAAACACAATCAGAAACAGATTTTGCCCTACCAATTGAATCTCAAATTTTTTCCTAGTCTTCTAGATACTTTTCATTTGTGCCTTAAAACTGTCCGGATTGTAAGATTTTCTTGTCAATATCGTACATAACAAAGTTGGTTTCTCACTTGGTACAACCATCAAACTTTTAACCGATAATTGGATGAGTTCTTCCGCCAGAAGGGAGATCTCGTCTACTCCTAACCTCTCTACGCCACTACTTTCCTCCATCCCAAACCACAATAGTTACTGTTTTCTCTAGGACACTAAGAAAAGCACTCTTGGCCTTTAATTTTAGTTCTTTTTTTTTATGTGACTTAAAACAATTGTTGTTACAAATTATATGGATAATTGTTAACTTTTAATTAATTTTTTAAATGGATAAAAATTAAATATTATTTTTAATTTTTAAATGGAGAAATGTTTATTTAAAATTTTAATTTGGACTACCTAAAAATTAACAATGTTGGTAAAAATTTGTTTTTAACAGTATATTAATTTTTAAATATTTTTTTGAACAATCTCATTAAGGATTTTGAACATATCTGTTCTTTTTAAGAGAATGTTTAGAACTACTCATAGCCCTTCTCCAACCCATAAATAGGAAGATAATGGGTCTTATTCTTCAGCGCACTCAAACCCACTTCTTCTTGCATTGGTAAACAACGCCCTTACCAATTGAACTAAGGCTCAATCGGTTTTTTTTAAATCAAAATATTTTAATTAATAAGGCAAAAATTAAATATTTTAATTAATTTTTTGAAATGTGTATAAAAAAAATATTTTAGTCAATGTTTTGAAGCTGCTAAGCATAAAAAGTTCTAAATCAAAATTTCTTAATCTATATTTACTTAATTTGAATTTATTACTACTATTTTCTCAAATAAATATTGAACACTTTTCATAAATAAAAAAATCATAGAATTATTTCAAAAATATGTTTTTAAAGCTTGTAAAACGTTAGAACTGTTACAAAAAATTATAATTTAAAAAACTATTTTGTAACAATTTTATTTATATTCCTTTTAGAAAATATTTTTCTTATATTTAAAAATAAAAAAATGAAAAGAAAGAGAGTACCACATATAGTTTATATAGCCTATGCAGCTTGTTATATTATATATATAATTGGTCACCATAATTTATTTTAATTTAGTTAATGTAACCTAAAATAAAATCTTTAAACATACATTAGGATTTTTTCTCGTAAAAATAACATAATTAAATATTTAATTTTTCTTTCACAAAAACATTGTATCAAAGCAATTATAATGTGCTCAAGCAATTAATTTTTTTAAAAATTCTGTATTCTCTAATATGTTCTTTGAAAGTGTTCAAACAATTAGAATGTATGTGCAAAGGAATTAAGTCATTACAAGGAAAGTTTTTTATATTAATTATTGCTTATGGTGATTCACAATAATATTGGATAAGGCGCGTTATATTTCTAATAGGGACACAAGTTTGAACTTTAAAATGATATTGTTAGGAGGAATAATCACAAATTCTAACCATAAATTGTAAAATTGACATGAAGAATACATAAAATATATATATATTTGACATTTGAAAAAAAACATATTTAACCAAATTTGTAAATATATTGTGAGAGGTGATATATATGGAAGAATATATTTTCTTAATATATTGAAGATAATTTAATTAGTTTAGTTTAAGTTTTTATGATTTTTTTATAATTTTTATAAGTTTATATTAATCTTAATATTTTTTATAATTTTTATGGTTTTATAAAATTTTAATAGTTTTTATAAAATTGTAAATATTTTTTATTTGATTAGAATTTTTATATTTTTTACAATATTTATAAAATTTTAAAGTTCATACAATTTACATGTTTTAAATATTTAATAATGTTTATATTTATATTTATTTTTTATAAAATTTTAATAATTTTTATGGGGAAAATATTAGATTAAACCATAAGTTACCACATGTCACCATTTGATTGCTCCGTTAATTTATTTTAATGATCAACGTGGTCAATGACAGAAACCATTAATGGAGGGGCTTAATTGATTATTTTAGTTAACGACAGACATATATGATGCGATTAATAGTGAAGTTAATTACTATGTAATGTGAATAAATTAAATTAAAATGTTATACAATGTAATTAAATTAAGTTAATAGCAGATCCCATAATTATAGGATAATAATTAAAAAATAATTTGAAAATTGAAGGACTATTTCAGAACTTAATGTTTTTATATATGTTCTCATACATTCTTTTATATGATATATATTTCAGAAATTAAGGAGAGTAAAAGAGTGTTAAAAGAGAAGGAAGATACACTGATTGCGGGAAACTTGAGGAAAAATGAAAACAAAAAATGGAGGGGAGTTGTAAAGTTGTAACGATGGATTGATAGAAGTGAGAAATATGTGAATGAATGTTTTATAAATTTCATGGGTGCAAAAATGAAAATGAGGCACACTAGCGTTACAGAATTGGGCTTAAAGGCCCTATTGAGCTGTAAGCCAAGTCCATTTCAAGAGTTAAATGAAACGCTGCCAAATCACAAGCAAAAGCAGGTGAGATGAGCAACCGGAAGCAAACCTTTTCCCAAATTTGTATAATTAAAAATCATTATGATAAGACGCCCCACCACATGACCGTTGCCCCAACGTTCCAAAAATTCCAAAATTTAAAAACCTTTGGTTTCCCAAACTCAAAACTTACCGTTCGCTAACGTCTTATCCTACCCCCAAAACAAACTCTCCTTCTTTCTTTCACTTCTTTTATGCCTTGACATCTTTTCAATTCAGGGAAGTTAGATTACGAGATCATGGCGGCATTGGCACCTGGGATTCTGCTGAAATTACTCAATGGGATGAACACTGGGGTGAAGCCAACTAGTGAACATAGGAGTTCGCTTTTGCAGGTTACTGATATTGTGCCGGCTGATCTTGATGAGAAGAACCTTTGGCCTAAACATGGCTTTTACATCAAGGTCTCCGATTCTTCGCATTCCATTTACGTTAGTCTTCCTTCAGACCAAGATGATTTTGTTCTTAGCAACAAAATGCAACTTGGGCAGTTCATTTATGTTGATAGATTGGAGCCCGGCTCTCCTGTTCCTGTTGTTAAAGGTGCAAAGCCCCTCCCTGGAAGGCATCCTTTAGTTGGGACACCCGAGCCTTTAATGGGTTTAAGAAGAAAAGGGGAGAAAAGTGAGCAAAAACAAGAGTCTAAGCTGCATAGAAGAGGTTCTTGGGGCAAGGGTGTTAATGGGACTGATGAGATCTCTTCTCCTTTAGTTTTAAAGCCGGTACCCTTAGATTTTGATCAATGTACTCCGGTGAAAGAGCGGTCTAACCTGGCGAGAACTCCGATGATGTCTCCGATGATAAGAAGGGTAGGGAAAGATGGAAATGTTAGTGGTGGTATAAGGTGCTCTTTTGGTGGGGGATTGTTGGCAAAAATGATGGATACAAAAGGAGAAAGTCCAGCTTTGCTTAGAAAAAGCTGTGCTGCACCTTCCTCGGCCTCAAAGTTTCCAAGGAGCAAAAGTGTCATCGACCGGGAGCCTAGAATCCCAAACAGTCCTCTCATCTCAGCTGTAGGTACACTTTTTCCCCCTTTTTTTCCATTTAAAAATTTGCCATGTTTTTCTCCATATTAACTTTTTCAATGGTGTTTTTTGTCTTTGATTATACAATTCAAATTTCAGCCATTGCAGGAAAAGAAAAGTTCAACACCACCACCAAGTTTAAAGCGTGGAAGGGTGGCGGCTGCCCAACAACCAGAATCTCAGCTTGATAATAACTCAGCCATTGATAACAGCAAAAGTCTAACCATGAATTTGCCTGGGAAACTTGGCATGCTGGGCAAGGTGAGTTTAAGGCTCATGTTAACCATAGTCAATTCTGTCAAGGGTTTTCGCTTAAATTTGACATTCGTGGTTCAACAGGAAGCTGTTCAGCAACGAGAAACGGCTCAGAAGATTGCTCTTCAAGCACTAAGAGATGTCACTGCCACAGAGAATCTAGTTCGCTCTCTCAAGTATGTCCTTTCCTTTCCTTTAGTTTTTTTTTGTTCTTTCCAATTTTGTTGTATGTTTAATAATTTTTGAGTTTATATACTTTGGCTGGTGATTGCAGGATGTTTTCCAACTTAAGCAAATCAGCAAAACCAGATGCTCCAGCAGCATGCTTCGATCAGTTTCTGGAATTTCACGCGCAAATTGTGCAGGCCTTGAGCGAGATAGCCTCCGTTCAAGCAGCTACTGGAATGTCACAAACCACAAAAACTGAAAAAAACGATAAAAATGGTGAAGATGAGCCAGCAATCTTGAACGAAATTGGGCAGAATTCAATGGAGCAAAGCAAAAGGCGAACTGCATTGTACAAATCAATTGCAGGGTTTCCGGAGAGAAGTGAACAAAAGAGGCTCCTAAGATCAAATTCCAACTCCAAAGTATCATCGAAACTGCCTACTGAATCATGTGGCGGTGAGAACGATGAAAATAAACCTGTATCGAGTAGCTTAAGCAACACGATAAAACTGGGGAAGCAAATAGAAGCAGAAGCAGGGAGCTGGTTCATGAACTTCCTAGAAAAAGCAGTGGAGAATGGTATGAAGAAAGGGGAAGGGGAGGGGAAGAAAGTTCCACAGTCACTGATATTAAAGGTAATTAATTGGGTAGAGGTGGAGCAGTGTGATGCCAACAGGCGACCGGTTCATCCAAAAGCAGCACAAATAGCTAGGAAGCTAAGGATTAAGATGAAGAACCCTTGAATTAATTACACAACCTGTGTTTTTGTAAGCAGATATTAAAGTGCATTATTTTTTGTTGGATTGTTTTGGTTTCCAATCACTTTCGGAGATTGTCTCTCTCTCACATCATCATGTATTAGATTGTTTTCACCCATAGGTATAACAATATTGAAAGTGATACCCTTTTATTTTCTATTTCCTTAATAAATATCTCAATTTGTTATATATCCGAAATTGATATTAGTAGCCGCTCCACACACTCATTACCTTCTAAACTCGTTTTCTTATGCTCTTTTTGAATATGTCTTCCATTTCATCAAAATCATCATGGGTTTTCCTAAATTTAAAATCTCCTCTCACCATATTGTTGTCTATTGTTAGATTGGCTTGGTTGAATGAAGGGGCTTATCCTTTACTTTTTATTTATTTGATTGCATTTATTGCTGCTTTTGGGTTATACAGGTAAATTGGTTTTGGGGTTGACAATGGGGATTGGTTTTACTGTGGTGGTGAGAATGGTTGAAAGTGGGGATTGGTGGTGGTCTGTTAGGGGTGATGGGTGAGCTAAAATGGTGAAGATGATGGTGAGAGAGCTTAGATTTAGGGTCTAAGTGGTGTTTCTTTAAGGGAGGGGTGATTGTAAGTGTTCTGATAGTTGAAAGTAGCTTAGGTTGATGATGGTTGTCGAGGGTCTGAGAGAGAGCTAAGGAAAATGTGATGGTGAGATGGTTTGGGGTGGTAATGATGGTGGCCAGTTTAGCTGAGGGGGATGGTTGGTGTTTGGGATTTATGTGGGGAAAGGAATGGAAGTGTTTAAATTATGCACCAAACATAAGTGTAGTTTACTTCAGCTCCAACATGTGACTTTGCAATACCAGCATTGGAATAAGAAGTGCAGAGTAGGGTCTTTTGAGCCTCAGAATTTAAAATATTTCAGCTTATACCATAAATGAAGTTGCTCTTTTAGTAACCAAACAAAGAAACTTGAGATTTTAGTTTCTGGGCCGTCATTTAATCCATCATCTAATTCACGAGATCTTTAATTGGTGAACCTCACTTTTGGCCGCCGACCATACATTCATTTCATCTCACTTTCACCAATTTCCTTCCAAGGTTCAAAATTTTCAAAACCAACTTTTGACTAAAATAACTCAATCATCCTCACATCTTCAATTTTTTATTATTTTAAACACATCTTTTTATATTTTAATGTTTATTTTAGCCAGCCAAAGTTTTGTCTAACCCGAAATTTTACTGAATTTTTTATTCCAACTCTAATGTAGAACCCAGATATTCAATGAATCTCTTTCTCAAATTATCAGTAGTATCTTAGGATATGCAAGAAACTTTCAAGTGATAAAAGAATCTTCTTACACAACATGGTGGCAAGACCAGACATCCAACGACTCTCCTTTTCAAGGTTTAATATGATGTTCGATTCAAAACAAGCAGAGTAACAAAGTCTCCTGCAGATGGAGGTCTGAGCAGCATCGACAACAGGAGCACATAGGCAATGCTATAGAGGAGTTGCAAATCCTGTCAGCATAAGCATCTCAATCAATAACTTAAAACCTCAACAACCACAACAGTCAAGGCACTCATAAGCTAATAACGGGAACTAATGGTACATACACTTCCAAACAATGTTACTTGGACTCAGGTGTAAGTGTCGGATATGGGTATGTGTTTGAAACAGGTATGTAGAGCCTTAAAAGATCATATCCCCATACCCATGTTCAAGTATTTTACGGACATGAGTGTTGGACACAAATACTTTAAGAAAAATGGAGTCAGAGTAACCTATTTTCCAACTAAACAGAAATAATGTTTATTCAAGTTTATGAAACTATTTGCTACTTCAAAATGCTCATCACTGAAACTGATAAAAGTTGTCAATTTCATGCTAAAAGTGCATAAAACCACAATAAAGATAGCACACATGGTTTATAGAGAGGTTGAATAAAAGTTACTTAATTTCAATACGTATGCAAGAAGTTGTTCCTGCAAAATTGTTTCAAGGGGTGTTGAAATCTTCAAATAAAAATTTGAAAATCGGAGCAAATGAAAACTTAATTTTCAAAATCAACCTGCTATAAGCCACATGCAATTGTCAACTCCTTTAATTGAAAACTGAAGATAAGAAAATAGCAAGTTTCTTTTTTGGTTCAAATCTTTATTAGGTCCCCCAGGGAGAAAAAAAATGCAGCTGCATTATGTTTTTACTTTTCTGAAAGAATTTCTGTAGGAACTAAAAGCTGTGTTACAAAACCCTATTGCCAAACCAGAGTGCATGCTGAGAAGCCACCAATAAATTATTCAGGAAAAGGGATGCACAAATATGGATCAGGGAGAACTTTAATATGGCTTAGCATCAACATGATTGGAAAACAAAGTGCCAACACTATGATATTAACAAATTTTCACCATCAAAGACTCCCTAAGGAGGGACAACAACCCTTAGAGAAAAAACATAAGGTGGTTTCTTCACAGCTAAATGGTTCTTAGCAAATTCGAACAATAGTGATAGCCATTACATCGGACACGGCAAAGGAAGCTTCCTCAATCCTAGCAACAATTAGTTGCACAAGAATTTTACGGCCAATGGTTGAGCTTAAAATGCTTAAATGTGAACCGCAAAAAAATGGTATAGGGTTAGAGGTTTCGGCTTCAGCAAAAACTAAAACAATCTGGGAATAGATGGTTCTCAAATCAAATAGTTTTCAAAAACATTTGAAGGGACTACTGCAAAATAAGGCAATAAAGTTCACTGATATTTTTTAAATCCCATCAACAATGCTCTTTTAGCTTTTCTAAGCTTCCCGCTCTAATAGTTTACCAAGATTAAAGAAACATATCGAGTTTCATAGACAGCAATCACAACTCAGCTGTGAATGTCTCCATTTCCCCAATTCAGCCATAATTTCCCAAATTAACATTAAACATACTTTGGCCTACAACCGGTTAATTCTATGTGAAACAAGAAGAGGTACATGCAATGATGTACATTATAATGATCAACCCAAATGGCTTCTAGGTCCAGTGTACCTATTTGGCAGCTCCGAAACCAAATACTTATACAAACTATTTGTTTACAATTCTATTTATCCATCGAAGGGAAAACTGAAGTCTTAAACATATGACGAGCACATTTTCTTCCCTTAATGAGAAGGACAAATAATTCAGCAATGAATAGACATTTGGGGCACTAGTACACTGCTATAACGCAACTCAGAAGCCACTACAATAAGCTAAAGAAGAATATAAAAAAAAAGGACAGTCAGCAGAAATCACCTTCTGACAAACACCCCCAGTTTTGATTATGCAAAGACAGCAAGGAAGTGAACAAAGCAGAAGCCGTAGCACTATGCAAAGGTATCAAAGTTACTGCACCACCCATTTCCACTGGGAGCCTG
Source organism: Gossypium raimondii (assembly GCF_025698545.1). NCBI lineage: Eukaryota > Viridiplantae > Streptophyta > Magnoliopsida > Malvales > Malvaceae > Gossypium > Gossypium raimondii. The sequence continues at coordinate 52,428,462 of NC_068567.1, read as the reverse complement.
AAACATACAGATCATGCAATTCGTACTCACAACTTGAAATAATTAAAAAAAAAAACAGCAATAAATTTCCAAATTGGCTTTTCGAAATAACCACTAGAAGTAATAGAAAAACCAAGAGCAAAATACCCAGAACACTTTATAACAAAGAGAAAAGCCGTAACATCGAAAATGGAAGCAAAACCTGGAAAAAGTGAGATTGCGGAGAGAGAATCGAGAAGCAGAAATTTTGTTAGGAGAGAAAAGGCCGGGTAGCTTATTGTTAGCAGGTGTTGAGGATGGTAAATGGGTGAAAATGGTCTTGGCCGAAGAGCAGGAGAACCCTAGGGTTCTTCTTCCACAAGTAGCCGCCATGTTTTCTTTGGCTTCCCCAAAACCCTGATGAAGCCTAAAACCTCAGGGTTTCTTTTCTTCTCTTTTTTTTTTTAGGAGGGGAAGAGAGTAGTTGTTGTTTGTGGGCTGGATCTATGCCTATGAGGGCCCAATGTTACTCAATATCTACTCTGGGAGTATATTATTAAATGAATATAAGTTATGGATTTAATTTTTATTTTTTAATTTGATGTTTTTTTTATATTTTTAATTTTGAGATTTTAATTTTGATTAAATGATAGTCGCTAAATTTTAATTTTAAACATTGTATTATGTATTAGTTGTGAATTTAGTTTTATACTCGATACGATTATTGTCGATTATTGTACTCTTTGAATTATGAAAATTTAATTTTAACTCAAACAATAATCGTTAAATCCGTTAACTATAATGATGTAGCTTTCTTTGAGTATTATGTGAAAATAATAATTCGATATGATATTATAAATGTAATAATATGTTTTTCATATAAAATTAAAAAAAAAATAAAAAAGGCACTAGATTTAATACTTGGAAATCATCCATAAAGAGTCAACATTATCCATCAATGGGAGAGGAAGGGAGATTGGAAAAATGAAAATGAAAATGAAAATGAAACTTCAGCCTTGGGTTGAGAGACATATGGGTAAAAATGAGTTTGCATTTGGAAAGTGGAGGTTGAGATCATGTTAGGTCAAAATTTTGGTCATGATTCATTACCAACTACCCACGCTTGGCAGTGATTAGTTAAGTTATCCACTACGCAAATGGGACAAAAAAAAGGTTTTATTATATATGTGATGTTATATTAATTTATTATTTTTAAGTAATATTTATATAAAAATTATGTTATTTTAATGTCTATTATATAAATTATGAATGAAATTTTAAAATTTAAATAGACTAATGAATTTAGTAATTATAATTTTAGTCAAAATAATTAGTAACAAAATTTGACATAAAAAAATAATATATATTTCTCGAATGAATCAATTTTATATCATTTTTGGATGTATTGAAGGGGGAGATGATAGATTGAATCAAAACATCGAATTCCTCAACCTCCAAGTTGGTTTCTAAGGCATTTACCATCTTATATTATTATTAAGGTTAAAAGTGCAGTGGACAAATAGAGTAGACAAACTTGTTCATGTGCGATTCCATTGTTAGGAAATAAACAAAGAAGCAGCAGAAAATCAACCTGTGTAATTCTTTTGACAAGTTCTAAATTATTAATATTGGGTCCTTTTTAGAGTGTTTTTCAAACAAACACAAACATGTCAGCTGGGTATCATACTCCACAACATGTCCATGTCGAATGTGCTGTGCCTAAGTCCCATTCAGGTTATTCACATCATACAGCAACCAATTATATCTCTACCTAACAGATGATATGATTGAGAAAATAACATGTGAGCGAAACGTGGGAATCTATTACCTCTAACCATGGCCGATGGCGGATGCCGACAGGTCATGATAACCTATGACAAACCATTTTTTTCAAATTTGGATTCAGCTCACACCATGTTGGGCTCAACTTTGAAGACACATTGCCTAAAAGCCTGCATTTCGCACCAGAATGTGAACATGGCGCCTACCTTAATTATTTATTTCAGGGATTCACTTCATCCATCGCCATTAGTGAGCTTTTTATTCTGACTTTTGACTATTTCACAACTCTACTGGGGAGGGTAGTGAGGGAGTGAGTGTCATTAAAATTCGAACAAATGAGATTGTAATTAATAATGTTAAATATTTAATAAAAATACCATATCTTAACATCACATGATTTAAAATTTTTTTAATGTCATGTTCTACCATCCAAATGGGGCCCTTGGTGGTATTAAATGTGGAGAATTAAGATTACTGATAGAGAAAGGGGTTGGTGTATTTATTCCATATAGCAGGTTTCTTGTCTATTTTAAGGATTATAAAAAAAAAAATCATATTCCATGAATAATTGAATAGAGTAGTTGGAGAATGGAGAGTGGGAAAGGTTGTAAATAAAATGGGGGATAATGGGCGCTTATTATTATGATGATGTTGGGAAAGGAGTAATGAGGTTTTTCTTAGTATGGGAGGGTGTTATAAATGGCCTCCAAGCTACCAAATTTAATGGCATGAGACATTGCACCGTCTGGTGTGGTCCAAGCTTTCTTCCCGGTGGTTGAGGCTCGAGTCCCCAAGCTACACAACCAAAGCACTTCAATGAAGGCACAACCTATAGGTTTTATTTCAACTAAACGCAGCCAGCTTTGGGGTACATAGTAGTGTCCAACTCTCTCTGCAGAAAAACCAACCTATTAATGCAATACATGAGTTTTTTGTCCAAAAAAGTAAGTTTTGAATTGATTTATAGGTGATAACAAGTATTCATGTGTTTGGAATCCTATCATACCAGGTTGCAATGATTCATGTGAACTCAATCAAACTAGTTTGAATTACAAACAATCATATTTCAAATAAATTTGGTTTCCTAAATATAATGAAAATTCTCTTGTTCTCGTTTCATCTTAAACTAGAAATTTTTAATTGTCGAAAGAAACAACAATATTGATTACTTATGACTTGATTTGAAAATGATATAGTTGGCGTTTGTTGCATAGTCAACTGCAATTCACCTCGTAACTAGATTATCGTATAACTTGTCTTATATTGACATATTCTGACTTAAATATTGTGATTGTTTTTCTTCCATCTTTATGAAGATTTTGAGTAACAAATAATTAAATTGGATCATATTGAATATCTATCAAATAAGGACAATATTTTGAGTAACAAATAACTAGAGTTGACCATTTTCGAAGAGATTCGGTTCCTATAGAAGACTAAATAATGAAGATTTCTTCTTATTTTCATGCCTGATCAAAAAGCTATTTGGGCATAAGTTGAATGTCATGATTCAGTTATACTAAATGGTGATTTACAAGTCTATGATTTCTTATTTAAAGAAGACTTATTTATTTTATTTATGTATAGTTTAGGGAGCACTTATTTTATTTATTGAGAGGAAGTTGTTTTAGTGAAAATATATTAATCTTAGTAGAAGAGTGATCTTAGTGAAGTATAGGAATGAGATTGCTACTTAAGTTAATACGTGGGAGCTGAGTCATTCCTTAGCTCTTTTATCTAGAGAAAAATTAAACAGTTTGAGATTGACTGCATTAAATTTGAACACTATTAAATTTGAACATATCAAGTAATTCAAAAAAATCCTTAGATTACTATTCTGAACCAGATACTAGAGCGAAGGCTTCGCTCATACAATAGTGTGTTGTAAGTAATACACTTCTCAATTGCTTTTTTTTTTGTACAAAACATGTTGGGGGGGGGGATGTTTTTGCCGAGACTTGAACATTAGACTTCAAATGTCAACGAAAAACTCTTAACCACGGATTCCTTTGAGTTGTTGGCACCTTCTTGATTTCTAACGTGCATTTACTTAACATGAATCGGTGGATTGGATCCAACATTCTTGGGATTATCATTTTCCATCTCAATTGCTTGTTTATTTAAGGTGGATTTGGATGGGCAGCTTACTTTTTTGTCTCACGTTATAGTATCTAATTTCACCGCCACCGCTATTTTTACACTGACCGTAGGTAAACACATCGCCCATCCAAGCCTACTCTTTAATTTTTGTATCATGTCATTTCTTTTTCTAAAGAAGTCTATCTAAAATTGCCTATGCAATTCTAAAATACCTTACAAACAAAAACAAAATATATGAGCTCTTATTGGTAATGAACAAAATTAATATAACTTAACAAATTTGATCCATGAAATAATGCCAAAAACTAGATGGTTGATTTGTAAACGCAAATACCTTTATTCATCAAGTAATAAAGTGAAAAATTAACTATTCATTTTATTAATTATTTACCAAATTAAACTAAAATTGTAATACAACATAAACTAAATAAATAACAATGATATCTTCAAGCTATATTCTCATGGTAAGAAAGTCAGTTTAATTTATTAAATATGTAAATCTTCCAACTTGGCTAACGTTTCTAGGAATATTTCAATCTTAGCCACAAATTGATGTTTTGTTTATATTGAATCAATTTTAGTATGAATTTGGTGCGATGACATCTTTTAACTCACAGTTATAATAATTAATTTCACCATCACCACTGTTTTTAAACCGAATATAAACACACTGCCTATCCAAAATCTCAATTAATATAAATCTTAACCATAATTTTTTTTATTAGATAAACCAAAGTCAATCATCACCCGCGACTAGATTCATATCAAAAGTGATATTCATTTCAAGTTTATGTTGACATAATGAACACAATAATAAAGTCACATATAAGATTGTAGGTTAAATTGAATCCATAAAAAACACTTAATATAATTTTTAAATTTATATAATTATTAAATTTATTAAAAGAACCCATAATTTTTTAAAAACATTATTTTATAAAATAAATTTATTTATATAAAATTAAATTAATCTCTTTCCATCCACTAAAACTCAAACCCGAAAATCTTTAATCTTTTACTTTCAACATTCATTCACTTTTCTCTCAACTTTCTCTTATTCTCTCTCTCTCACACACACTATAAATTTTACAAAATATGTGATTAATAATTCACTAGTTCCAAGTGAATCTCTTTAATTTGGTTCAAGATTTATTGGTTAATCTCTATAAAATTAGAATTGGGACTTTTTTGTGATAGATTATTAGTTTTATGCAATATTTAGATTTTATTGATTGAATGATTTTGAGATATAGATTTTATATGAGATCCCTAACATCTTAATTAGATAATAATTTGTAGGTCCTTGAAGAAATTAGGATTGATTGTCTTTATAATCTTGAATTTCTTGATTATTGATTAGAATTTTAGCATTTTCATTTAGAAATTACTGTTGCTATGTGATTATTGTGAATCTTGTGTTTGGCATATTGCATTCTTATGACACAAAAAGACACTCAAGTAACTTTTACTTGGTTAAAATATGTTTTTAGTCCTTGTACTGGATAAAATTTGAGATTTAGTCCATGTACTTAAAAAATTAAAAATTAATTCTTCCTATCTTTTTTTAGTCGTAAGTATTTTCTGTCAAAATTTGTCAACCTGGAATTTTGATTAGGCTATCCTCATATGACTTGCATACGATTAACAACAACTAAATACGTTAAATTGACAAACTTCGACTAAGACTACCAATGATGATAATGATTGGACTAAGATTTTTAAATTAGAAAAAAGGGTAAAAGGAATGAAATTTTCACTTCTAAAGTACAGGGACCAAATCCCAATTTTTATACAAGTACAAAGACTAACATCACATTTTAACCTTTTTATTTTTGTAAAAGAAAATTACTAGTGTATATTGGCTTGCTGAAATTTTTATAAATACTTAATTTGTTTTTGTGTTGTATTAATCATATTTCGTATAATTTCTCATAGTAATTCTATTTAAAGTTTTTTATAAATAAAAAATTAAATAGTATAAAAATTACAAATATTAAATTTATATTATAAAGTTGTTTAAGATATTAATAAAATTAAGTATTGCATTATTTAATAATAGTAAATCATGATTTTTGAAAATTATTTAGAAGATATTTTAATAGAAAAAAATTAATTCAACTACTTCAACACATGAATAAGTATCATGAATAATTGTAAAAAAAATGTTTTTCTTTTCTCTTTAGTTATTATATTAATAATTTTATTATAGTTTTACATTTAACAATATTATGATTCATCTAGTATTAATATAATGCATTAAATAATCTTACCATTTTTAGGATACATATATTTGTTAAATTCGATAATATATTATGATACTCTTTTCGGAGAAAATGTATCATGGAGGCTTTTGTATTAGCATTGGATTTCATTTTGTCTTTTCTTCTAAAAAATATATAGAAGGTAAATTAGTCCCTATAAGTTAGATCAAATAGTAAACTGGTCTTTATGTTAAAAATTTCATCAATTTCTATTCTTAACAACCTGGTACACGTAGTATGTCATGTGTAACTATCTAATTATTTTATTAATCATGTCAATTTTTAGCGATAGATGAAATTTAAAACAAAAAAAAACTTTTGATCTAACTTGTATTTTAAGTGTCAATTTTTCTTAGGGTCAAGTATGAAAATGTTGTTAGGATGAATATCGTTTCTTCCTTGTTGTTTCTATTAGTTTACATACTTTGCAAAAGATATAAATTTAGTCCTTATACTTTAATTTGATTAATTTTAGTTTTTATATTTTTTAATTGGTCAATTTTAGTCTCTATACTTTTCAAATTTCAAAATTTCAGTCCTGCCCAAATAATAGCAATTAAATTCATTTGGTAAATTTAATTCTAGTCATGTACTATGCGTACAATTGTAGATTTAGTCCGTATTCTTCAATTGAGTCCTTCTAAGTCCCTATACTTTTTGAATTTTGAAATTTCAATCTTAACGCAAATGACAGTTGTTAATTTAATAGCTAGATTTTTAGTGAGTAATATGTGGAAATAAGCTTACGTAGCATTATACATATGATAATATATTTACTGCATCAGATTTTGGAACTGAACTGAACTTAGTGAATTTAACTGTTATCGTTTATTGAAGACTAAAATTTTAAAATTCGAAAAACAGAAAGACTAAAAATAACCAGACCAAAATACAAAAAAAAAATCCACAACTTTTATAAAATACAAGGACTAATAGCATAATTTAACTCTTTAAATTTGAGTGCAATAGTAAATGAAAACCCGTACACAGAATTCGCCTTCATATTTTATATAATTATTTTCTGAAAGAATTTTGTTAAAGCAAAAATTGCCTTTCATCCGAATCCTTCTCTCTTTCTGACTGATTCAGTGCTTTTCATGCATGTGTTACTCTGTCTCCATTCACAAGATTACTATTTACGAAGCTTAAATTCTGTTATAGCTATATGTAGTTATAGGTTTAATATCTATACTTTTATTTAATTATTTTTAGTCCTAATACTTTTTAAAATTAAAAATTTCAGTCCTTCCAAAATCTGATGCGCAAGCTCAAGCTTATTATTTTTATATATGATTCAATTGTTATTTGTATTATACTGAAATTTCAAAATTTAAAAATATAAATTCCCTAAATTTACAGCTTTGACGAAATACATGGAGTAAGAACAAAATTGAAGGTGAATGTTAGAGAAAGTTACTGTGGACTAGACTTTCAAGTCTTGAAAGATGGCAAAATTTGGTAGATGTGACAGAAATTCAAAACTTTCTAACCAACAAAGTTGCAGGAAGATAAGATTCATTGCAGCATAAAAAGAAAAAAAAAGAAGAGAATATAACAAAAAATAATTCATATTTGTGTATTTCATTCCATAATCTTAAATTAACAGAGAAACAAAATGGACAAATTCTTAGTTTCACCAATGGATAAGTTATCTTTGCCAATGGTTTCTTCTTAACTAAATTTAGTAAATTTTACCCATCCAGAAGCTTTTCTAGTTTAAGAATCAGAGATGGTCCAAGTCATGTCATTCTCGAAAATCCAGTGGCACACCTCGATCCGACCCGGACCCGAACCCAATGCCAAGAACGCTCCATGATTCGAACTCCAACTGGATGTGTCCAAATGACAGATGGCAACACCATGATTGATCTTCTCCAGTGACTTCGGATCCAGAATATCCGCTTCATAGACCCGGACCTCGGGGACCGAGTGGCAATAGTAAAGCAAATACGGGTACAAACTCTGATGGCAAGAAACCGATTTCGTTACTTTCCCGCCGTTGATTCCTTTAACGCTTCCGATCTTTATGTTCTGCTTTGACCCTTTTACGTTCTCCGTCGTGCGAACCTCCACGTTCCTCCCCAGAACCGAGGCGGCGAAATCGATCATGTCCTCCGCCGACCCCACGCATCGCTTGGTCTCGCCCGGGCTCGGCGCTCGCTCGCACTCTTTCAAAGCGTCCAGCATTACGGTTTCCAGTGTGGAGTTATCCCCCGCGTGGAATATCCGCTTCAATTCACCAATCTTGGAGGAAGAAAATGGTAATTTTGAAACAATAGTCCGGGGCAAAAATGACCTTACAGGCATTTTATCTTTAATGTCCGGCATTGGCATCACGGTTCCCTGCTTCAACAACTTTTCCCGGAAGAATTTGCCCGGCTCCACCCATTTATTCACGGCACTGCTACCGCCCTTAACTTGAGCAGTTTCAGAGGAGCTGCCACTGTTGTATCTACCGAAAACGATGCCCTCCTTTTTTGCATAATCCTTGAAAGTGCTGTTTCTTCCATAGATTTTGAACCCAATGGATTGACCCACGGCTCCTTGGCCGTACCCCGTGAATTTATCGGTTCCTTCATTGAAAGATTGGCCATAGTTTGAAAAATCGACTTTCTCTCCATTGGAATTTTTGGCGTAAGATTGGAAAGAATCGTCACCCACATTGGATTGATCGCGATAGCTTGAGAAAGTGTTGACCGCCGCATTTCCGCCGTCTCCGTAACTCTTGAACGTATTTTGTGGAGCATTAGAGTCGAATCCGTAGGAAGTGAAACTGTCATTCGCCCCATTGGCTGCTTCTCCATAACCGGAAAATCCTGACCCTATCACATTGGCTCCTTTTCCGTAACTACTGAAGTCGTTAGGAACGCCGTTACCGTTTTTTCCATAACTCGAGAATGACTGCCCGTTCCCGGCGTTGGCATTCTCTGTGTACTGCTTGAATGTCTGCCCATGCCCGTTGGAGTCATCCCCATATGAAGAGAAACGGAGATTGGGATTGTTGACTTCACGGTTGTAGTTGTTGAAGTTTCCGGAACCGCCAGTGGCGGAGGCCGCATAGGAGTGGAAGTTCTGGTCGACGACGTTGCCCTCACTGGCGTAATTGGCGAATTGTTCCTTGTGCCCAGTCGAATCGCGACTGTATCGGTGGAACGAGTCGACGACGATGTTGCTGTCTTCCGAGTAGTTCTTGAACGAGTCGACTCCAGCGAGTCGGTCCGTTCCGTAATTGGAGAAATTCTTGTTGGAGTAGACGGCAAACCTTTCATCTTTGGGGTGTTTCTCGAGACTCGGAGATAAATCGGGGAAGCAAAAGAGTTTGGCAGAGGAACAAAAAGAAGGGAGATGGGAAGCGAGGTCGTTTTGGGCGGCGAGTTTTGAAAAACTGGCCGAGTCGACGGCGGTTAACGGCGAAACTTTGGAGAGTAGAAAATGGGTTTTGGTTATTTCGCGGCGGATCTCTTTGTTCCAGTAACGAATCACCGAGGCTTTTGGAGTAAATGGATTCTCCGACACCAACGAATCACCGACACCGCCCAACACAACCTGCATTGTCCGAAAATTACAATTTTCTTTGAATAAAAAAAAACTGTCTTACATTAAATTTTAATGTACAAGAAACAAAGAAGATAAACATAGTACCCAGAACATACTAAAGAAGAAGAAGAAGAAGAAGACAATAGATTTGCTTACATTGAAGGATGAGAGATGGAGAAAGCAGAGGAAGATAAAAGTCCATAGATTCAGCATTTTCAGTGTTTCTTTCAGAGAAAAAAAGTTGATAATATTTTGTTTGGTTGCGGTGAAGGAGAGAACTTATAGAAAGCAAAACCTTTTGGTTAGTGAATTGAAGACAGTGATGAGGAGTTCTCAATGGAGGGTTTGTTTATAATCTCTCCACGTCAACTATTTCTTTTATTTTTAGGTTAATTAAGGATTATCCATATTTATTATTTTTTAATACTAATTATTAGTATTTTATAAACCCAACTTAATAGGGAAAAAGCTATTGTGGATTTCAACAATCACATCCTTTTTATTCACAAATCTTTTCTGTAATTTTTATTTCAACATTTTATCTATAAATATATTTCCTTATATTTTCAACTCTTTTTTTAGATTAGTTAATGCAATTTTAAAAAATTGTATTAAATGCATTTTATTTATGGTAAATTAGGGGAAAAGATATTGATATTATGTATAATCTATATTTTAGTTAGCTTCAAAAATTTGAATTCCAAAACATTAGACACTCATTAAACAAACTCTTACCTTTTAATAGGAATATTAATTAAGATGATATTTAATATTATATTTAAAATAATAATAATAATTGTTAAATAATTTTAACTTGTACGGTTAGATACCATTTAATCCAACCTAATTTATAAACAATGTCAATTATACCTGTCCAATTAGGCTACCAACCCAAGTTTGGGAAGAATTTCATCCAAGAATATTAATTTGCGAATTTTCTATAATATTCTAATGTTCCATGTGGGAACGAAAGGAATTAAATTGGGTGTTTGAATTTAGTTACTCTTACCGTATTTTAGCTAATGAATTTTTATTTTTTTCTATATAAACTAAATTTTAATATTGACATTTAAAATTAAAGTTGAACCCATTTTTAACTTTATAATATACACAAGCATTAAATATATTATATAATATGATAAGAGTTTGTAGTTAGTGCATTTATAGTGTCATATTTTCTTTAACAAGTGACATTATGTGGTTCACTGGTTGCGTAGAGGCGCATGCATCATTAGTGCATATAACATTAAAGATGTATTAGTTAAGCTGTGTATAGATGCTTAAAAGTATAAAAAGTGAATAATTATTAAAAGAAATAATATGTTTTAAAAAAAATCATATAAGTAAATTTAATGAGATTGAATTAATATTTAATATTTAAATTATCATTTGATACATTAACATTTAAGTTTCCTTTTAGTTCTATAAATAAGAGTAAAAATCATTCTTAAATTTTCAAATATATCATTTAAAAGTATGTACAAAAATTTAAAAATAGAATCCACAAATATATTAAATAATTATCTTTAATTTTGTAAGAACAATAGTTGTCCTTAATCTTTTACTACAAATAATTAAGAAAATAAGTAATTCATGCGGTGCAACAACTGCAATTCCTTTCCACAAGTGGTGTCTCACTGATTTTTTACTGAAATAAAATTAGGTAAAATTAAGAATTTTGATGATGATGATCAAAATAAAATTATAAAGTGTGAGAGCTTTGTTAATTAGTAGTTCGTTAATTGGGGTGTGATTGAACACCAAAAGTTAATAGAGAAAAAGAAAAGGAAAACATGGAAGTGAGGAGGGTGCGCACATCATAATTCAGCAACTCTAGAATCCGCGTGGACAGCTGGAGGCCGTTGCTAATTGGTCGGGATATTAGACGCGTTTTTGGTTTTTGCTGCTAATGTTTTTTTTTTTCTTTAAAATTTCCCTTTTGGTTTTTGGTTTTTACGTTGACGTCAAAGGCTCAAAGCTTTAATTTATATTCTTTTTTCGTGATTCCATATTACTCCAAATGATTCAATATTGGAAAGAGAGAGAGAATGGGTATGAGACAAAGCTCGTGAAAATGGCTTCTTCTGTAATTCCTTCCACCACGCAGGGTCAATTCTGGAATATTTCCTATTTAATCACTTCATTTATCTTTCAACTTTTGGTCATGAGTCAAGACAAAGTCTTGATTTGCTCTTTCATTTCCTTTTTATAATTAAACGATGCGTTTAATTAACTAAGCCTTGTTCAGAAAGATGTGAACATCCTTCTGTATGAACATATTTGACTCTTCAACCATTTTTGTTTTAGAAAACCCTACTATTTAGTCACAAAAATTACACGGGAGACCATAAGTTATCCATCGAACATGAAAGTTGTATGTGCGTATGATAAAGGAGTTTGGGAAATGAAAATAGAAGAACAGGATATGACATTTGCATTTCTTGTCTGGGTGGAGTGGCACTGTTGAGAACTAACCGCCCGCTTTGACTGGGCATCCCATTCTACAAACATTTCATGTCAACCGTTTTTTTCTCTCTTTTAATCATACATCAGTCCACATCTCATCTTATAATAGAAAATATAAAATCATATATCGTGGAGGTTTTTATATTATGAATCAGTTTATATTTTCTTATCTACTTAAAATTGGGTAAATTAGTTTTATATATTAAATCTAAGAGCAAACTGTTTCTGTTAAAAATTTCATCTATTCTTGTTGTTAAAAACTGATCTCTATGAGTTAGTTTAGTATTGCTTTTCAGAAATACTTTAAACAAGTCTTGGTGAAAAGTGATTTTGAAAATACTTTTCAAAAGTTTGTTTTAAGATTTAAGTGTTTAATATTGTTATCAAAATGTGCTTTTGATAAATAAAATGTCTATTTTAGACATGTAGTTATAAAGTAACAAATATGCATCTAAATAATGTTCAACTTAATTAATATTTATGATATTTTAGTAAGAATAAAAATAATTTATTATAATTTATTGTTTATATTTTAATATATGAAATATAAATTTTAAATATTTTTAAGCAATTAATATTAATTTTCTATAAAATTTAATTCAAATATATAAACTATATTTTAAATATTAAAATGTAACCAATAAAATTTATAGGTATAATATTATATATTTAAAATAAATTTCAATAGAAAAGTAATTACATACCCAATATAAATATTATATACAATACTTTATAAAGGTTAAAATTGTTTTTTTTTTCCTAAAAGTGCTTTTGTCAAAAACAAAAACTAGAAAAAATTGATTTTGCTTTTCGGTTTAAAAGCGCTTTTCAATAGTACTTTTTACTCCAAAAATTATTTGTTTAGTATTGCGCACAAAAGATACCTTTAACCTCAAAAGTACTTTTGAGAAGCAATGTTAAACTAAGCCTACAAGTACTTGTTTGATTATTCCATCAGCCATGTAAATTTTTAACAGTAAAAATTAATGAAAATTTTAAAACAAAGAATCAATTTACTCTTTAATCTCATATACAAGATAAAGAGAATAAAATGTAATTTGATTTCTAGTGCAATAAATTTCATCCTACTTTTACCAATATAAATAAGAATTAAAAAATTTAGCATATTAATATATAATAATATAAAGTTCATTGAATTTTAGGTGAATTGGTACCATTATATTTTCTCTCCTATTTAATGGTAGATGAGAAATTGTAATTAAAAATAAGAATTATATATAATATATATAATAATATGAAAAAAATAATTAAACCCTTTACTCCAATTTAATTTCCACCGGAGCCGCATACGTGTTTTGTAGTTGATTTGATAGCTCATTACTTTTCCATGACAAATCTTCTTCTTTCAAACGCTTCTTCTTCGGTGACCACGTTGAAGAAAATAATGGGCACTTGTCTAATCTTCCATCACATTTTTGAAACTTAAATGCTTACCAAAAGCTTTTTCCTTTTTCTTTTTAAATAAAAATTAAAATCCCATGGTAATTATTGCTTAATTAGCTCAAATTAGGATATAATGGTATTGCTTTTTTTTAAAATAATATCGTTTAAATACTAGGATAATAATGAGGTTTTTTTTCTTTCAAGGGTGGTAAAGCATTTAATTAAACGCAATTCTAATACTAAAATGTTTTGGAAAAGAAAAACCCTATCATAAATTATGAATGTCTTTCATAAAATGGCAAGCACAACCATGCTCATGTCCATCATTATCTATCACGCAATTCTAACATGACGTGCAACATATCCTGATCTTTCTTTAAACCCAATCTTCTAAGCTCAAATATACCGGAAAAAAATTCATGTTGATATCATTCTCTTAATTCAACTATCTAAATGGCGTGCAACATGAACATGGCTGTGTTCGTTTTCGTCGACAACTTGCCACCGAGACTCCATTGGAGAAAAGGCTACGTGACATCTTCAAAAAATAAGGAAAGGTGATTATCATGTTCATCGCTAAGAAAAGGTCAGTTAAAGGGAGAAAATTTGGATTTGTTAGATATGGTGACATTAGGGATGGCAAAAGGAATGTAGAGAAGCTGAATACTCTTTTTGCTGCTGAACTAGAACTCAACATGTATTGATTTAAGTTTGTCTCTACCATTTTCATCCACTATTTTTCAACACGTATAAGTAATTATTTAGGTCCTACAACTTATCGTACAAAAACTTCATACTCGCACATAAATCAGGATTACTCTCTACTAAAACTTTTCTCTTGAAAGCTTAGTTGTAAAACCAAGTGACTCACTTGAGTTTTACTTAAAAATTGCACTCTAAATAGGTTTCTTACTAAACAAATGATAAGTGCTAACTCTTGTACAAACTACCTAATGCAAGCCTATCATATATAAGAGTTTTAAGCTTTCAAAGATTTCAATCGATTACCATCAAAGTTCCTTACAAATAGCCTTACAAAAAGGACTACATTTATCTGAATAAATACTGAGATTTAATCCTTCTGTGATATGATTACGTACAAGTGATCTTTATAGATGGGCCAAAGTTATTCAACAAAATAAACAAATACATAGTGCAATAGATTTTGTTTCAAAAGATTGCCAATTTAAAATAAGACAAGTTATGGTCTAATTCAGCTATACCTCAAGTTGTAGCTGTTGTTGTAGCGGGAACCATAATTGCTCCAACAATCTCACCTTTTGAAAATTTTTGAACAAAATCAATAACCATCATAAACAAAAGGATCTATATTAATAGATTTTCCTTTTTAATCAACAAGTAGCTCTCGTTAATCCAAAACCTTAACTATAAATATAACCAAATATTGTAATCATTGATGCTTAAGAATTAGATGCATTAGTAATCAAAGTAACCATGATAATATTATAGAGAATTAATGGGAAAGAGTTCAAACTAAAAAACAGAACAACATAAGAAGCTCATTTAAGATTCATCAAATAGAACAACATAAGAAGCTCAACTAAGATTCATCAATAAAAACATTAACAAAAAGTTCGAGAGTATATCAACAAAACATAAAAAATTGTTGAGCAACAATAAAAAAAACCTAGAGCCCCATTTCTCCATCATTTTCCCAAACATAACAATTCCTAAAATGTTGAATCACCTTTAGTTATTTTTCCAAGTACTTGATGCTTTGGTCCAACCTAACAATCCCCCCATCAAGGTATTTTGGCCACGATTTTGTAAGGATGAGGTCGGTCTGCAATTGTAGGGGCACTTGCAACTGGTTTAATACTACATTTACATCAACTTCCTCATCTTGGCCTTTTTCTTCAACATCTTCAATTGCAACAATATGTTTCCCTTGTTTCCACTTTGGAGAATACTTTAGTTCTAGTGGAATTGGCTCAAAAAATTCAGCCCTACCCACGATCTTGGAGTCTTACTTCATGAGAATTTGAAAAATTAAGGATGTAAATGGCAAGGACAAGCTTAGATTGTTTATCTTAGTGTGCTTCACAATCTTATTGAATATCAGCTATCCCGTTTTCTTAGTTATCACATTTCTTTGGTTATTAGGAAACCAATTTCCAGTAGAAATTGCATGTAGAGTAGCATAAGTTAGTGGTAGATATAAAGCCTTGAAATCTTGCCCATTTGTACATGTTGCTGGAATTTCAGTAGTGAGCTACTTGGTAATCTCATCACAGGATTCACCAAACTCATCATTATCAATGCACTAGTGATTCATGAAATCAATAATCTTTTCAAAACTAAATGTAAACTAGCGTCTTCAAACATATGCTTGTTAGGAAATGGCAAGGACAAGCTTAGATTGTTTATCTTAGTGTGCTTCACAATCTTATTGAATATCATTTATCCCGTTTTCTTGGTTATCACATTTCTTTGGTTATTAGGAAACCAATTTCCAGTAGCAATTGCATGTGAAGTAGCATAAGTTAGTGATAGATTTAAAGTTTTGAAATCTTGCCCATTTGTACATGTTGCTTGAATTCTAGTAGTGAGCTACTTGGTAATCTCATCACTGGATTCACCAAACTCATCATTATCAATGCACTAGTGATTCATGAAATCAATAATCTTTCCAAAATTGAATGTAAACTACTGTCTTCAAACATATGCTTGTTAGGATTTTGTGCCCTTAGTGCAGTGATTCCGTCATCTTACTTGTAATTTTTGGAACTGGTTAGTTAAATAAAATTCCAAAGTTAATTTATTATATCTTTGTATGATTGTTTTCAATGATTTTTGCATGAAAAGCAAAATGAATAAATAAATATTAGCTCATTGATTACCTGAGGTTTAACTAGTATTAGGTTGCATCATATGAAAAGGATTATGATGCGGGAACACAACTTATTTTAGTAGGTAATCTAAATGGTTTGTAGTATAAGGAATCAAAATGAAAGATTGATTTATGGGACTAAAGTTGTCCATGGGTCGGGCCACACGACCAAGCTTGAAAGCCCACTCTAAAAATGGGAGGGTTTGGATAAAAATATAATCCCGAAATATGGGCTTGGACAAGAAATGAAGCCCTTTTTCTAAATGGGTCGGGCCTTGGGTAAGTTTTTTTTGGGCTCAGGCTTAGCTTGACTTGGATACATGTCTAAAACAGAAAAAGTAAGGAATAGCTAATAGCTTTCCACTAAAGTCACTAAAGAGTAATCTGCCTTAAACCCTCAATGCTCTACCAATTAAAAAAATCTCAATAAACTCTTTTCTTCTTTGGTGCTCCTATACAACCAATTTGACCATAGTTGCCCTTCCCTGCTACAATACTGAATTGGTCTAGCACCTCTTCGTCTCCCACCTCTTCTCTTCTTTACAGCTTTGACTGTGAAATATGAGGTTAGTTTGTGCATGTTTTTCTCACTCGTCTCACTTTTCCTTTTTCAATCTATTGTTTTCCTTCAAGGATATTAAATAATGCAATTGCCGGAAGATGGTGATCGTGGCATGACTCATAGTCAATTAGTCATTGCTTAGTGTTGGTTGGTTTATCCTTTTATCATAAAAAATATTGAAACTCTTATAAAGAATTAGTCATCCTTATCCATTTAAATTTCAAGTCTTACTAAAATATTTTAATAAGAGAATATAAAAGTATTTTAAAATATGAAAAGTAAAAATTAAAAATGGGTGAAATCATGGGCATGATCAATTTTGAGCTCGATCCAACTAATTAAATATTGAAGGGGTTGATTATTTTCATTTTAGTAAAAATTTTGGATAAGTTAAATATTGGTTTGCATACACTAATTTGACTGAAACATAGAATTTTAATTTTTACCCAAGTATATTGATAAATAGTAGATGATGAAGTTGTTTTTGATAAAGATGGTTCCTAAAACTGTGAATGATGGTGGTGAATGAATTTGTGTATTAATTGATTTTTTATGATTTCAGGACTTAAGTTTTTATGAAAATGGCTAGTTTGAACACTCCAATACCTTAGGATTATGGGTTTAATAAATATGAAAATGCTCTCAAATATAAAAAGTCTACTGCTTGAAAAGTGTAGGATGAAATGACAAAGCTTGAATGTGAGAATAAAAATGAATTGAAGGCATAATGTAGTCATTGTAAGAGTATCTTTTCTGCTAAATCTTCTAATGAAACCTCTCATTTAAGACGTCATCTAAATATTTGTTTGAAAAAAAATTAATAAGGACATCACTTAATACACTATAGCCACTCAACCATCCTTAGTAGGTGGTCCATCTATAAAAACCTACAAGTTTGATGCTGATGAGTTTCATCAAGTTGTTTATACTTTTCTTGTGTGTGGCAAGCATTCATTTAGGGCAATTGAAGAATCGAGATTTAGATACATGATTAGCATTTCTAATCCTAATTTTAAGAATATAAGTGGACAAATAGCTGCTAGGGATGTCCTAACGTATTATGTAAAAGAGAGTGATCATGTTAAAGAGGAGTTAGCTAAAGCACCTAGTTTAATTTTGCTAACTTTTGATAATTGGAACTCCGAGCATACTAATGATGAATACATTTGCATTAGTGCTCATTAGGTTGACAAAGATTGGAAGCTACAAAAGAGAATCATAAGGTTTAGAGATTTATCTCCTTTGTATGATGGTTTGAACATAACAGATGAACTTATTTTATGTTTATCTCAGTGGTATAGACTAGAAAATTTTTAGCATCACTTCGGATAATGCTTCTTATAATGATGTTATGGTTTCTTATATTAAAAATCATTTTCGTGTGAACTGAGATCTTTTGTATGATGGTGTTTTTTTTTAAGTTAGATGTTGTGCACATATATTGAATCTTATAGTTAAAATTGGTTTGGACCTTGCTGATGGTGTTGGTAAGGTTCAAAATGGAATTAAGTACATAAAAAAGTTTGAAATTCCTAGAAAAATATTTTATGATGTAGTTGACAAAACCTTTCATTTGAATGTGACCAAAAAGTTGTGTCAAGATATGTGTGTGAGATGAAATTCTACTTATTTGATACTTGAATCTTCTTTTTACTATAAAAATGTGTTAGATTATTGGGGCTAACGGGATAAAGATTATCAAATATTTGCATTTTCTGATGAGGAGTGAAAAAATGTTGCTATTCTTTGCAAAATTTTGCAAGTCTTTTATGATGTGACTTGTTTTTTTCTGGCTCTAATTATCCAACAACTAATCTTTATTTCAGAGGGATCTGGAAGGTTCACAAGGTCTTACTTGATACAATTGAAGGTCCTCATTCTTTTTTAACTCCAATGGTTAAGCAAATGCAAGAGAAATTTAATAAATATTGGGCTGAGTATTATTTGATATTGTCATATGCTGCAATTTTAGATCCTTGTTACAAGTTAAATTATTTGTAGTATTGCTTTACTATAATCTATGGTACTAATGCTTCAAACTTTGTTCAAACCATTCTTAGCAATCTTAAACTCTTGTTTGGTGAGTATGTTAAGAACTCCAAATCCACGTCTTCCTTTTTGGCTGGGAGTTCCAATGTTTCGGATAATGATCCTGTTTATTCTAGTTTGCAACAACTCAAATTTAATAGGGTTGATCTGGGAGGAGATTATGATGAGAGTGATGATTATAAACGATACTTAAATGCATCCAGTATTCAGAGTGAAAAGTCACTGTTGGACATTTATTTGGATGAACCAGAGCTTGAGTTGAATAGCCAAATAGATGTACTAGATTATTGGAGCAAAAGTTCAATTCAAGATCATGAGATTTCATTATTGGCTTATGATCTTTTGGTAATTACAATATCGAATTTAGCTTCCGAGTTGGCTTTTAGCATGGGGAAGAAAGTTATCACACCTTTGAGGAGTTTAAACCAAAAAAGCTTCAAGCCGTTGTTTTCTTTGATGACTGGATACGAGCTAAGGGATTTTCAAAGGATAATTATTATTCTCATTTTATTCTTATAATTTTATAACAATTTATCAGTTTGATTATGTAACTATTTATTCTTATTTCATATTAGAAATTGCTTGTAAGAATGATGATGACGATTGTTATTTGATTTCTTTCTAGGTATATAATTTAGCTTATAATTTATAGCTTGTTATAAAAAAAAATATGTTGATTGCTTGATATATAGATATTTTGGTTGGTTGATTACATTTTGCAAGTTGTTTTTTTGTGCTGTTTTGGGTGCTACTTCATTGTTTTGTTGTCATTTTTAATGTTGTTCCGCTGTCACTATTAATTTTGTTTGGATATTGTAGAACATTTATTTTATTGTTAATTTTGCTACTATTTTAGTTGCAACTATCTTAGTATAAAGACTTTTTAATGTATTTTCAATTTGTTGAGAAACATTTATTTTCATGTTTTTAGTGTATTTGATATATTATATATTTTTAAAATTTGTTTTATATAATAACATAATTTTTAACGAAAATTAATACGGGCAGAGTCGGGTCAGACCCGAGTTTAGCATTTATAATCTAGGTCGGGTTTGGGAAATAAAATTTGGCCTATTTTTCGGGTCAAGTCAGGCCCAAGCATAAAATTTTATTAGGGCCCGACCCATGGACAACTCTACATGGGACTACTATGTTTTCTATTAAGTCTAATTGGAGAGATATATTGTCTTAGATGTTAGGGCA
This sequence comes from Gossypium raimondii, assembly GCF_025698545.1. Classification (NCBI taxonomy): domain Eukaryota; kingdom Viridiplantae; phylum Streptophyta; class Magnoliopsida; order Malvales; family Malvaceae; genus Gossypium; species Gossypium raimondii. The sequence goes on along the minus strand of NC_068567.1, from coordinate 52,408,289 downwards.
GTTGACTTTTAGAAAATAGATATTGGATTTGGTGCCATAAGTGTAGTATTTTTGTCTAAGTACACTTGTAATTTTTTAAATTAATATACTTTGTATTATTGTCCACACATGGTTTTTGTAGGCAAAGCAAAATAGAAGCAAATGTTGCTCATCGATTGTCTAAATGTTTAACTAATACTAAGTGGTATTACATGGTCGTATCGTAATACAGAAAGATAACTTGTATTAGTAGACGAACCTAAACATGTCCTTAGTCTAATCGGAAATGAATAAATAGATTGAAAGACTAATATGTTGTCTATCAAGTCCAATTGGGGAAATGCCTTGTCTTGGGCATCCAAGCAGATGAATTACGGAAGATAGAGACATATATATGACTGACTGGATTGACAGTACATTGGACATGACCTAAGCAAAACAAATTTTGAATCTATTTATGATTATGGTTTTCTCAGAAATAGAGAAATGAAATCATTTGGAAATGAATGTAGGTTTCCTAAAATAGAAATGAAAGAAATATGAAAACTTGCAATCATATATAAGATTATTTAAAAAATGATGAAAGAATGAATTTATGTTTTTGGACTATTTTAAAGCCCGAAAATGAAAATAAACCATTTGGTTATAGTGAACATATTGAAAGAAATTTTATTGAAATTTTACTAGGGTAAAATCGTCAAAATTTTATTCGAGTAAAATTGGGATAAGAAAATTTTTTAAATGTAAATATTAAAGTTTTTTTTGGGTAATAGAAAAACTAAATTGAGTTGGATCACATTACAGAGTATTAGGCAAAAAAGGCACAAGAATTACTCATAATTGGACCCGATGTGAGAGATGCCCGAAACCCCTTCTATAACGTGAAGGGGTCGACAACCCCACTAGAAATATAATGGTGAGTTGTTCACCCCTCTGCTACTCTAAGTAAGATGTTGCTTTTCTATTTAAAATAAACCTTTACAACTCTACAAGGGTTCTATATTTTCTTCCTATAAATAGACTGATAGAGTTATTAACACAACTTTTGAGAGATTGTTATTCTGCCGAAATATAGAGATAATTTATTATCAACTTATAAACATATTTTCCATAATAACAATTTTTATCGATTTCTATTAAAAAAGAGAGAATTTCCATTGTCACATCCCCAAAAGAAAACTTTTTCTAGTTCTGTGTTTTAGTTCAATTAGTTTGTGCACACACTCGAAGCAGTTCGTGATACGAGAATAGCAAGGAAGATAGTTTGGTTGAAGGCTGGAAAAATCAAGGACCCGCTTATCAAAAAACACATGTACGAATTCAATTAAAATTTATTGCTATAAATATCACAAACTTGGTCTGTTTTCAAAATTTTAATTTCCCACTATGCAAGAAAACCATTTTCAAACCGAATTTTTCCCAACAATAGAAACATTGGTGTGGTTATTTAGATTGAGGATACATTGGATAATACAATTTGAGTTTATCCTAGATTTTTTATAGATTTATTCATTTTTGACGTTTATAGTGTGGCTTACCTCAATCTTAGGAAAGTGACTGATCATGTGCACCTAACTCATATGCTTTGATATATTGAAAGTCTGTGTTCCATTGGTATCAAAGCTGAAAGCTATTATATTGGTATATGACTTATGTATGGCATAGCTTCACTTCCAATAGTGGAACTCATAGCTCGATTAAAGAGTAAAAGTGTAATAGTTTGATTTTTAGTGGTGCAGGAAAAGGCAGTTTCGGAACCCCATTTTTGTAAATCGGGTCCATAAATATCAAATTAAAATATTTACGAAGTTGGTATTGTAGAATATTAAAGTTTCCCCCTTAAATTTTTCCTATTAATTGCTTAATTAAGGTATATGGACTAAATGGTAAAAAAATTATCTCTATAAGTTTTTAATTGACCAAAGACTTAGGTCATGATGAAATTAATGTTTTAAAGCCCTTTTCTTGTAATATTTATTTTTTGGTCATGAGAGCTTGATTTAGCTAGCTCATGTACTAATTTCAAAACTATTAAAGTTTTTGAAAGTTTTCATTGTTAATTTCTTGAAGATTCGGTGTTAAATTGATAAATTTTAAGCTTAGATATGAAAAAGGACTAAATTGTCATTATTTATTATTAGTTTTTGTATATAAAGACTAAAGTGAATAAATTGTGAAATTGACATGAAATTTTGTAATAATATAGTTGAGGGTCTATAATGGATGTGATTGAGATTGGTTTTGAAACCGAAGCTCAAGTTTGAAAGATATTGTTATTTTAGTTTTAGGGACTAAATTGAATAAATGTTAGAAATTTAGGGACATTGAAAAATTAAAATTCATAAGTTCATTCATGTCATAATATACTGCATAAATGTTTAATATTGATAATGTAACACCCATCACCCGGTCCGATCACTGGATCTGAGCTATGGAATGTTACAATCAAGTCGGAACATAACGTATTCAATTCACATTGATTAATTCAAATAAACATAGAATTACTTTATAAATACACAATTAACATTCAATTTAAACATGAATCATACAATCATAATCAATAGACGAGCTTACATAAGCTTTTGTATCAACCTAGAATTTATTTAGGATGAAATTGTAACGTTTTCAAAATTTCAAATAAATTATATCAAAAATAAATTCTTCGAATAATCATTCATATCATAATCATTCAAATATTATAATATAAAATTAAATTCGAGTCTCGATCGAGCTTATAAAAGCTCTTTAATCAACCTAGGAGCAAATAAGGACTTAATTGAAAACTTAACAAAATGCAAGAGAATTTCTACAAACAAGAGTCAGACAACCGTGTGCCCACGCCGTGTGATAAGTTGTGTCCATGAGGAACTGGAGTTGCAGAGCTGTGTATCTCAATGAAGCCTTGTGATAATACCTAGATCTCAAGTTAAATTTAGAGAAAATCGTTGCCTCTTGAAACTGATCAAACAAATCATCAATCTTAAGCAGTGGATACTTATTCTTCACTGTCAACTTGTTCAACTACCTATAATCGATGCATAGTCTCAAATATCCATCTTTCTTCTTAACAAATAGAACTTAAGCACCCCATGGCGAAACACTATGTCTTATAAAACCCCGATCCAAAAGCTCTTGAAATTGGACTTTTAGCTCTTGAAGTTCTTTTGGTTCCACTCGATAGGGAGTAACAAAAACCGGTGTCATTCTAGGCAACAACTTAATTTCAAACTCAACGTCACGATCTGGAGGCAACCCTAGCAGTTCCTCGAGAAAAACATTCGAAAACTCCTTAACAGTTCAAATATTCTCCACAGCTAGATCAATAACACTAACATCTTTGACATAGGATAGAAATGCTTCACACAATTTTCAAACCAATTTCTCTATTACCAAATAGAGATCACGTTAGATAGATAATCCCGATGCTTTTTAACAATGACGATCTCTTTATCATAAAAAATCTTCAATGTTACCGTTTCAGGAGCACAATCCAATTTGACTTGATGCTCAACCAACCAATCCATGCCCAACATCAGGTCAAATTCACCGAATGACAGTTTCATCAGATCAGCCGGAAAAAACACCTCTTGTACTTCTAATGGACACCTCTTATAAATATTATCCACTACCACTAATTGTTCTAAATGGTTGACTACAGTAATAATACTAATAGTATTTTCTACCACATTCTCAGATTTTTAGATACATTACATGAAACATAGGAGTGTGTAGATCCAATGCAATTCAAGTAAAGTAAGGTAGGAAATGGATAGTGAAGATACCTGCTATGACATCGGCCGTATCTCTGTCCTCTTGGCACCTCATAGCATAAACTAGAGTAGACAGCCTAACCTCTATTCTATTCGCACCCTAAACTGTTTCTTGCTGACCCTACTTATTATTACCATTCCTATTCGAACCATAGCCCCTTTAAGGTATCAACGTAACCCTTTGTCCTTGTACACTATTTTGTACCGGAGCTTGCATCTGATTAACCCAACGAGGACAGTCCTTAACTCGGTGCTCAGTCGATCCACAACCTAAACAAACACCTAATCTTTCCAACATTTTCTCAAATGGTGCTTATCACATAACCCACATAACGAAATCCTACCAACCCTAGCACCAATTGTTGCATTACTCTGCTGTAGTTTGACGTTTTTGGCCCGCTTCATAGGTCATAGGTTTAGGTTAGTGGGACCTGATTCTTTCTTATTCTAAACTCGTGCTTTATCCTTCTTTTTGTGTTCCTAGCACTTAACCTCTTCAATGATTTTATCCTTTTCAACCAAGTACTTAAAGACACTTTCTTGATGCGGGGCCACTTGAATTTTCAAATCATACCTAAGGCTATCCTTAAAGCGTAGAATCTTGTCCTGCTTAGATGCCACCATACCTAGAGCATAGTGACTCAACCTTAGAAACTCTACCTCATATTCTGACATAGACATGACTCCCTACTTAAGTGAAATAATTGTAACTGGAAGGCTTTTACATACATGGTACCCAGATGTTTCTTCTAGAAGGCCTCTTAGAAATAAGTTTGGGTAATGCGCTCAGTCAAAGTACCCCGAATTACTGACTGTTACCAGTGATAAGCTTCGTCTCTTAGCAAGGGCACAAGACCCTTAAGCTTCTGTTCTAGAGTGCAATCCATATCCTTCATAATTCTCCCAATGGTCTCCATACAATATTCTGCCACTATAGGGGGTGTTCTAGCAACACCCTAAACAACTCTGCCCCATTAGATCGAAGCCTCTCAGTAAAAAGCCCACGATTTCTTGTACCAGTTTGGGGCCCAATGACATTCCATAATACCCTTAACATCGCTTGGGACATAACATAACCCCCCAATTCCCTGACTATCACCCTCAGTGATAGGCATTTCAACAATCTCACTAGTCTCAAGGTTGGACATGTTTCCCAGAGAGGATGACTTAGCTTAAGCTACTTGACAGTGCCCTCTATAGCCTCATGGACCAAGGGGTTGTGTTCTGTGAGTACTGATGATACCATCTCGATTTAAGCTTTTTAGATCTTATCTATAGTTTCACAAAGACATAAACACTAGTTACTTTTAGTTTCTAAAGTCGTAAAATTTTATGCAATTCAGTCCTAGCTTTTTTCTATAGTTTGATAGTAACGATACTAATGAAGACGATATCAGAGTCTTCAAGTTAAAATAAATATTTTTGAAAACTTTTTCAAATAACACATCGTGGTAGGTTTTTCCAAAAAAATACCCATTTAAAAAACATATAGGGAAACTCAAAATTTTTGTTTCTTTCAGGCTCAGTTATTAAATCAGACTCTGATACCACCAAATGTAACCTCCCAAACCCTACCTAGATGTTATGACTGAATCTCGAAGGTTACATTAGCCACCGAAATGACTAAGAAAAAATGTTCGGTTGAAAAATCGATATTTTGTTCAATTTTTGAAAAACTTAGCGTGGTTGCATTAGGTTTGTTAAAATCACTAGTTTTTAAATTGACTGCAAATTAAATCCAGTTTCATTTAAAAGATGCATCGTTTGAAAATAAAACTCAATTGATTTTGTCGAGAAACCTTTTCAAAAACCTTTTTTTTACCGTTACACGGAGAAAAAGAATTGCATTTGATATTCGTAGAAAGATCCATATTTTTAAGTCATATTAGGTCGATTTTTAACTTTGTTCATTTTTCATCAAGAACTCATGCGTGCAAAAACCCAATTTAAAAATATCTCATTCCACAGTTTGTACTTAAATAAAAATTACAGTCCCAAAATAATAATACCAAAATAAATAGAGTAATTAAAAATACTTTATTACCAGAAAATCTGAAATGAGACCTCCATATGCCTAGCCCCAGCCAAATCCTGAGGGTTACTTGTAAAGAGTAAATTAGGGGGTGAGCTTTAAAAGCCCAATGTGAGTTTAAGCAATATAAGGATTCAATCAGTCAAATAGGCACACAATTATTTGAACAACTCAAACAATTTATCATGACATTACAATATATGAATATGGCATGCTCAATGATACAATGCAATGGTCTTACCCATCCATCCGCTACATATCACGAGTTCTCCAGAACTTATCATCCAAACTCCAAAAAGAGTGAGAGTCGAAGCTCAACGTGGTTAAAACCACCAGTAATAGTTTGCAAATAAAACTGCTAGTAAAATGCGATAAATCGCCCAATCTCCTCGGTACTTCGGTGCAGTGAACTGATAATAATATTGTTGACTTTAAATGCCATCGATACTCTATGGAACTCCTCCATCAACCTCAAATACCCAAACCCATGCAATTCAATATGACATATCAATCGTGTAGCATATCATGCTTTCAGTAATATAATGGCATGTTTAACAGGGATGGCAATATTCGGCGTCGATGTATGCTTTACCTATTTTTCATTTAACGGTAACAATGGCATGCTTACATGGTTTCATATAATCAATATCAATCATGGCATAAAAATGCACCTTAATCAGTGTCTCAAAATCTAGCATGCTATACATGCATTCAATACACAATTTCATTACCCAAACAGGACCTTTAACAAACAGTCTTTCTAATTGATTGCGTACCTTGCTCGACACCTCACATATTTCCACTTAAGTCATTCGACCAAACCAAAACCAACAAGCAAATTTATCATTTAAGTGTACATTATATGATTTTCAAGTTAATTAGACATAGGGGAAGACCCACACTTTTTAATGCTAATCCGAACTTTCTTGCTCTCCCACAACTCTTATGCTTGAAATCTAGATAGCTCCAACTTGGATCTGTACCAAATAAAGTTTTAATCATTAATAATCAGCCCCCAACGCCCTTATTGGGTTCGATCGACCAACAAATGTTAACCAAAAACTTCTGATCTAAAGTTGAAAAATTAATGCTTACCTTGACTAACTTATGACGGCTTTGCAAATGGACTTCCCAATGCTACGATTGATCGGTATGGTTTGAATCTAGATCTTGAACATTCAAACACCAAAGAAAAGGTAACTTGTAAGATTCGACCATAACAGAATATGAAAATAAGAGAAAAATTTAGATTTGAAAGAATTAAAGTAAAAATTTTACATTTACTCTACTTGCTTAGATCTGTGACGACAAAAAATAATAATGAAGAGTAGAGGAAGAGAATCAAAAGGGCATCGATGAAAAAGATGGTGGCTCACAGGGACGGCGACAATGGAGAAGAAAAGGGATTGCAGAGCTGCGATAATAGTAGTAAAAAAACAACAATAAAATAAAATATGATACAATGGGAGTTGGTGTTTAATGGGGCAGCACAAAGAGGAAGAAAATGAAAAATATTCAGAGAAACAGTGAGGGAATAGGGAAGGGCCGGCAAGGGGAGGCAAAAAGTGGGAAAATTTTGACAAGTGGGAGCTAAAAATAATATTTAAAATTGGGGGGCGACACCTAGGGTTTTCTGGGCAAAAATTTGGTAAATAAAAATTATACGGGTAAGGGGAATTGAACTCGAGTCTCAAGGATAATTTTACTAATTCTTTACCATTAGGCTAACTGCTCAATCTTGCTGTAATTTTACAGCATTTTCAATTAAAAATTCGGGATATGACACTATTTTTTAAGAATTACGAGCTTTATTGATCTTTATAGGGAGAACTTACTTTCCTACTAAAAGTAAGTAAATCGTTTCTTTTGTCTTTTTTTTTTGTTTTTGTTACTCGAATCCACACTCGACATGATTTGTGGAGCGATGATAATAGAGAAGTTCATTTGGTTAAAAGCCAGGATCGACTAAATCCGTCTCACACAAAGTACAAGTACTATTCCGGTGTAGAGTTTATTATTATAAATATAACAAAAAGACTTGATTTTGAAAAATTTTAAAACTTTCATTATAACTATAAAAATTATTTCCGTAACCGATTTTTCCAACAACCCAAAAACACTACCCCTATCTTTATACACCCAATAGCCATATAGAATATGAAGTATTCCTAGATTTCAGAAAATGCTACTATAATGAAATTATTCCAAGTAAAAGGGCACCTTCCATAAATAATGAATGTAAATGATCCAAATGCCAAAACCCAACAAGAAATTTAGAATCTTTAACGCTTATGTAGGTTTTATTTGTTTTGAAATTCAAATTGGGTTATTTGTTGAGAACTATTGCTTTATAATGACTTCAAATGATAATATGTAATGAGTGAAAGGTTTAGATCTTAATGAAAAATTGCGATGCTGTCTTTTATTAGTCTAGTGATCGTGTCATGAATCTTTTATGTTTTAGGAGTGTTTTACTTATTTATATATATCTTGATTTAGGAGTGTCTTGAAATTTTGGTAAATAAAATTAGCTATTGCAAATTAATTTTTATTGATATCTTTAAAACAATTGTTTTATAGCTATAAAATTACGCAAAATCTTTATCAGTTGTATTTCTCAACAAGATAGCTTATCATATTGGAAGTTAGTCTTAAGATACATGTGAGAGAACTTAAATAATAGAATTGGTCCAAACTATTATTTTCACAAGTTATATAATTTTGGTCCACTAATATTTTAATTATATATTGAGTAATAAATTTTGGTCCACTAATATTATAAATTTGGACCAATTAAAAATGCGAAACCCACTAGAAAAAAGCCGAAGGTGAACAACTTGATATCATTTTCCTCCATGTGGTAAAAAGAGGCGAAGCGAGAAAATTTTTTTGGGTGGAGCGAAATTAAATTGTAAATTTTTACAATACTAAAAATGTAATTTCACCATTTTAATAGCCTATATCTTTATAATTTCTAAATGATTAAATCAAATATTTATCATTTTTAAGAAGTCTAAAGTATAATTTTACCTTTTTAGAGGGGGTCGGGGGCCTTACCAGCCCTCTTATCTACGCCCCTGGTGGTAAGAATGCCAACCTTTTAAAAGTGAAGTAACAAATTGTGTTCAGCAACTTGCACGTCTTCGAGCCATTAGTTGAAAGTTTTTTTTTTCTAAAAATGAGATCAAGACAATGTTGATGTTCTTAAAGATATGATTTTACATATTCAAAATTTCTTATTGTTATAAATACAAAAATTGGTGAGCATTGGTCGAGCTTTATTTGATTAGCTTGATCAAGTTTAATAATCTAATAATCTATATTTTTATTTGATTTTAAGATAAGTTTAATTTCACAAACAACGAATATATTTATGTGATAAAATAAGTGCAAACTCAGTGTAAAAATTCATATTACCATTTATAGCAAAACTATGACAAGAATAATGTGGATCGAAATGATTAGTAATAATTTACTATCAATAAATCAACTGCAAATAAATTTAAATAAATTTACTTATTTAATAACATTTATTTTTTAGTCTATTACTAGGGGCTCTAACGACAATAGTTTAAATATCTTGTGAATGTCTGGTAGCTTGGAGGATTCTAGTGCCTTTGACATTTTGTAAGGTAGCAATAATAATGTACTTCAAAGAAAAATTTTTTATATTAATTTTATTGAAAAATAATTTGGAGAAAAAAATGACAATTTCTCTCTGTGATTTCATTGAGAATGCTTTGAGTGCTGATGGTGATCGGAACACCAAAAAAGTGCGATTTAAAGATACTACTTCAAGCTCAGATTTAGCGATGGCCATGGATGTGAATCCTTTATTGTCCTCTTCCTAGAAAATTATGCTCTTGGGTAAAGGATTAAATAATCAAACAGGGGAGAACAAGGTAAGTAATCTTGAAGCGGATGATGATTTTGTTTTACTCGATGTTTTACCCGAGTCATATTAATCAGTTTGTAATCGAAGAAATGTCTACATCGGTGGTGCTTAAGTTATTGGGGGTGAAACATTGGCTTTGCAACATTACAAAATCGAATTTATGGTTTCTGGAAGCCTTCCATGCCATTCCAGTTGATGGATATCGAAAATAAATATTTTTTGGTGAAATTCTAGAATTCAGAGGACTACGAAAAAGTTTTAACTCAAGGACCATGGATCTTTTATTGAGAGTATTTGACTTTTCAACCTTGGGCTCTAGAGTTTAATCCTACATAACCTTACCCAAATATGGTAATGACCTGGATCAAATTCCCCAGGGTTCTAGGACATCTGTTCAAAAAGAGAATTTTATGGGAGATTGGTGGAATGGTTGGCAAGGTTACAAAATCAGACTTCAACACGGATAGCAAAGCGAGAGGAAGATACGCTTGTATGGTCCTTTATATTAATCTGGGAAAACCTTTGTTGTTGCAGGTTCTAATTAGTGAAAATACCCAGCGCATTGAATATGAGTCGTTACCTATAATCTACCTTTCTTTTGGGCGATACAACCATCTAAAGGAAACTTGCTTGCAAATGAAAGAGGTTGTGGCTATACTGATCAAAATTGATAAAACGACAAACATGCCCTTGGTAGATTCTAGGAAAGTGGTACAAGAGGCGCAGGTTGGTCCTTGAATGATAGTGGAGAGAAAATTCAGGAGACAACCAAGGGAATCTTGAAAAACCAGGAAGAATATTTCAAGAGAGGATTTTTTAGGATCTAGATTCAAGGCTTTGATTCAGCTTGATGAGGACAATGGTGCTTTGACCATAGAAAAGAAAAGGGTGTTGGTTCCCAAAAATAAGGGAAAAGAAATTATGGAGAATTTACCCAATGAAAATTAAATTATAAGGGACAGGTTGAGTGATAATTTCTATTGGGCCGGACATTGAAATTCAAATGGTTTAGGCCACTCTAGGCCCAACACTTTAAATAAAGGTTCAGATCATGATTGTAGCTCTCTTAACAAGGCTTGGGTTGGTAAACATGGGGCAACCGTATCAAATTGATCATTGCTAGCAATTAGTACTAATGATAAAATGCTTGTTTTAAGGACCTAGGAAGGTGATTTCCAGGTCTAAGCACTCCCGATCAGAACTGTTACTACTCCTATTTTTTTTTGCTGCAAATTCCATCGAAGACGCGTCTTTCTTCATGAATAAAGCTAGCACTTGCACAAGTATTTATAAAGGAGTGATTACCCATTTCAATCCAACATTTGAAAGTCCAGAAGAGGTTAGAGTCTCATGAACGAAAGCATCTTAGAACCTGCGAAGCTTACAGTGCTTACTTTTTAAAAAAATGCACATACAAAATTTTTTTACTTATTCTAGAGGTGTTTTGTTGGCAACTTTAGGTGTTGTTAGACCAGAAGCTGGTAACTCATGCACAAAAGATAAATCAGTGGAGGTAAATTTGCTATTTCCCGATGTGGACGAAAACCCAATAATTTTTTATAGGGACAAGGTAGTCGGTTTAAATCAACCTAAAATTCTAAAATATTGTTTAATAAATCAATGGAAGCTGTGGTGGAGTTAATCTCTTCCCAGTTGGAATGTGAAACAAGGAAGGATATGCTAAAAGGAAAGACTTCATGAGAGGAAGGATTTTTAGCTTTTCAACAGTAATGGTATTTCCTCTATTTGTTGTTTTTTTATTCATGAATATCTCAATTTTTTCTTCGAATTGCCAAGGCTGTGCTAGTTAAAAATTCTCCCATATTTTTCATTAGTATAATATGAAATATAAGTTGGATATTGTTAGCTTACTTGAAACCAAGGTTAGTGGAGTAAAAGCAGAAATTATTAATGTGAAATTGGGTTTTCAAAAGTCTCACAGAGTGGAAGCGATAGGTTTCGCTAGGGTATCTAGCTTGGCTGAAAGGATTCGGTTCAGGTTGAGGTGCTGTGGAATCACCCCCAATTTATTGTGGTACAGGTACATTCCTATCGATCCTTAACGTCGATTTTAATGTCTTTTACTTATGGTAGCCAAGATCGAAAGAAGTGAAATTGCATGTGGAAGGAGTTGAGATAGTTTATTCCTACGAGTTTAGTTCCTTGAATGGTGATTGGAGACTTCAACGCCATTCTATCCCCTACTAAGAAAAAAAGGCAATTTGTCTAGTGGGAGGAGGTGCCCTTACTTCGTTGATTTTATGGATTGAGGTGGTTTACATGACTTGGGTTTTAGGAGGCCACCATTTACTTTGTATAGATGTGGTCTTTTTGAAAGATTAGACCGAGCATTGGGTAATGATCTTGGATAAACTTTTTTCCCAATAGCTTGTAACACATCTCTCAAAAATTAAATCTGACCATAGGCCTTTTTTTTTCTCTATAGGGCCAGAGATCAATTTGCCTAGGGGAGGACGACTTTTTCACTTCTTGGCAAGGTAGGTTGAGCATCCAAAATTTGATGATTTTGTACAAGAAAATTGGAGATTTAATGGTAACATGTCTGATGCACTCGTTCAGTTCACTAAGAATCTACAAGGGTGGAACAAATCTCTATATGGTCACATCAACACTCGCAAGAGGCAATTATTGAAACAACTATTTAATATTCAATAGAAAATAGATTTTTCTGGTTTTAATTGTTTAGCTAATTTAGATAGGGAGATCTGTCGGGAGTTGGAGAATGTGTTGTACCATGAGGAATTCCTTTGTAAAAAAAGGTGAGGTTCAATTGGTTAAACTTGGGAGGTCATAACACAAAATTCTACCATATTCGCACTTTAGGAAGAAAGAAAAGTAACCAGATTACCGTAATTCACAATTCTAAGAGTGACCGGATCTACGATTTGAAGACTCTTCTGTTCGAGGTGATTGGTTCCTTTAAAAGTTTGTATGGAGAGTAACTAGGTCCCATGGGTAACCTACCCCCTAATACTTTTTCTCGATTGTATCATTATGATGTTGACTTCTTAGAAAAACCAATCACTGATGAGGAAATAAGGGTTTCACTCTTTGACATGGCTCCGCTTAAAGCTCCTAGTAGTGATAGATTCCATGTACTTTTTTTCCAGAAGAAATGGAGTATAGTTGGAAGAGTAGTTTGTGATTTGGTTAAAGCAATCTTCGATAGTGGTATTATAGATTCGGATCTAAATAACACTTTTATTGTTCTTATCCCCAAGAATTCGTGCCCAAAAATCTTATCACAATTTCGAGCAATAAGTCTCTATACGGTTTTATATAAGCTTCTTATGAAGGTAATAACAAATCATTTTAAGTATATTTTCCCTAAAATTATCGTTCAAGAGCAGGTTGGGTTTATTGCTGGTAGAAATATTACTGAGAACATCATCATTACGCAAGAAGCAATCCATTCTATGCAAGGCCGGAATAAAAGGAAGTGGAAGATGATTAAAATCGATCTAGAGAAAGCTTATAATCAAGTGAGATGAGATTTTATTGATATTTCTCTACAAGCTGTAGGTATTCCAAACTATCTTAGAAATGTTATTATATCTGCTATCACTAACTCTACGATGCAGGTTTTGTGTAATGTTTTCCCAACTAAAAAATTCTAGCCTGTTCGAGGGATTCGACGGGGATGTCCACTTTCTCCCTATCTCTTTGTGTTGTGCATGGAATGTCTTGGGCACAATATTCATAAGGCTATTACAGATGGGAATTAGAATCCTATACGCCTAACCAAATCAGGGCCATCCCTTTCTCACTTATTTTTTTGCTGATGAATTGATTATCTATTGCAAAACATATTTGGAGCTTGGTAGACTTTTTAAAGGTATTTTGGACTGCTTCTGTGATTTCTCAAGCCCTAAAATAAATGCTTAGAAGACTAGTGTCTTCTTTTCAAGTGGAGTGGATAAAGCTTCAGCAGAAATGACTAGTGATTCATTCGGCTTTCAATGAGTACAAAATCTTGGTAATTACTTAGGTGTTCCACTTTTTCATCAAAGAGCCACTAATAGCACCTTATACTTAATGGTGGAAAAGGTTTGGAAAAAAATTACAAAGTTGCGATGCTAGAAAGTTATAAGTAACCTTTGCACAATTGGTCCTTTTATCTATTCCTAGCTATTTCATGCAATTTATAAGGTTCCTTACAAAAATCTATGAGGAGATCAAATGTAAGTTAGCAATTTCATTTGGGGCTCTTCTAATGGAAAGAAGAAGATGCCCTTAGTGGGATTGGAATCGATGTGCCAGTCGAGATCCTATGGAGGGCTTGGAATGAGGCAATTACATGATCAAAACACTTTTTTTTGATGAAAATTGGTTATAACATAATGGATAATAATGATACTTTATGGGTTTGTGTACTTCTTTCAAAGTATAGGATAAATGAGAGTATATCGGAGAACATTGTGCTGGGTAGGAGTTCGTTCCTTTCGAGGTCTCTCTCAAAAGTCTAGTCTTTACTTCATGAAAACATAATTTGGTCAGTTGGAGATGGAAATAAAATTAGGTGTCGGAAGGATCTTTGGCTCCCAAGTATAGGGCCCCTGATTAATCACATTAATGACTAGATACGAAGGTGCATGGAATCTTGAGCTTTTTTGTGTTTGGCTACCAAATGATATCTTATAATCAATTTTCATGGTGTCACTCGAATACATGTGCTTTCTATGGAGTATTCTATGGAGCTCAGAGATGTTTTGATTGGTTGTCAGAACTTTGTTGTTGGCAACCAAAGATAAGAGTTTTCCTAAATATTGATGGCATTGTTTCGTTAGGATCTGGTCTTGCTGCTGCTAAGGGTGTTGTGCAAAATGAAATGGGGACTGAATTCTCGAGTACAATTGCCATCTGGGGAAGTGTTCAACTTTTGACGATGAATTATGGGGCATTTTGGATGGTATCAACCTCATCCAAAAAAGAGGACATGACAAGGTGTTAACCAATCAGATAGTTTCGAGGCAATTAAATCTATTCAGGACAGCACATCGACCATCTCTAATTCTTCTCTAATCAGGAGGATACAATACCTTTTAACTGAAAAAGGTTAGTGGCTTGTAAGACATATACCTCAGGAGCACAATCAACCTACTGACATTATAGCCAAACAAGCTTTTGGAAGTAAGGAAGACTTGCAAACACTTGATTCTCCCTTAAGAGAGATTCAAGAAATCTTAGATATGGATAAAATTAAAAATTTTGTTTTTCAATAATTGTCTATGTAACTAGTTGACTATTTTTCTTATTTTTCATTTAAAAAAACAATAATATACTTCAACAAAATGGGTGCATAGAAATATATTTAACACTTTATAATCATTACATAGTGATACGATTCGCCTTGGTGTTGAGTCGAGTTGTATTTGAGTTGCCCGATCGTCGACGAGGAAGTTTCATTCGGTTCCAAAAATGGATGAATTTTGGTTAAGTATGGAATTGTATGTTGGAATAATTTCAAGGTGGCTAAAAGATAGATGGATTTTAGATGGAATAACTTTGGATGGGCTCGATTGAACAAAGAAGTAGGATAGAAAAAATAGGTGATGGAGATGAATAATAGAACTTAAACATCAAGAAAGATTCGATACTATAACGAGTATCACTCCAAATCTTATATGGTTTAAGGTGACAGTTGAGAATAGGTTAATGGACCTCGACCCGTTACTTAGCAAAGTAGGAACCGAATGTATATTTAGATGGATTAACGCCACACCAGGGTTGGCGATAAGTTCAGAAACAAGTTCAGGATGGCGCCACTAGCTCACTAGATAAGTCACTCGAGACTCATACGAAATTGAAGAGGAAGTTAACCTCACAGAAACAAAGTTTCATTAAACAAATTGGAAAAAAAGTTTAGCAAAAGTCCCTTTACAAAGGCTGATTTCATCTATTTATAGTGCTAAAATAGGCTAGCCGAATGGTCACAAACATTCTATTTATTGTGCCATTTAAAGACTGAAATAAAACTCAAGTCTTTTCACATTCTTGAGCCAAATAACTCCATTCTTGAATTCATTTCAATTCAGCTGAATGAATGACTTTAATTGCTTGAAAAATGACTTTTGAGTTAGCCCTTGGCTAGCTGAATAGACACCAACTTATTAACCAGTTCCTTAATGGTATCTGAATGCTTGAATTAACCTTTGAAATGGCAAAAACGGGCTGGTAGTTTAAAAGGTTGCTGCCAATATTAAATAGATGTTATAATGCTCCTTAAAACCTCCTTAAATGATGTATAAACCTCCTTTGTAACAACCCCTTTACTTTGTAACTGAAAATGACTTGAACAACTACTTTATTTAATTTGTAACAGCCTTGAATTGTAACGGTTATAAGCTGAAGAGACACCTGCAATAAACACATTAAAATGAACTTATTAAACATATTTAAACACTAATTAAACATATCAAAGATAAATACTTAAATTAAATAAATGAGCTAAATATATGCATCAATTATTCCAGCAACTAGTTAATTAAAGAAGCATAAACTTAAACTCATGCATCAATAAATAATCCTAGTAACTAGATTAGTTAAGAGCAACACTTATTAAATAAAGTTCAACAAAAACACTTATTAATTAAACTAAGATGAGGTGAATAAATGTCCAACAACTCATTTATTAAACTAAGATGCTTAAATGCATGGTTTGAAATGCAAACTAAACGAGTTACTTAATGCAAGACTTAATTTAATGATGCAGACTTAAACTAACATGGGAGTTACATAATGCATGACTTTATTAAATGCAGAACACACAAAGTGCAAGTCTAAAAATTAAAAATATGCAAACTTATTAATTTAAATAAAACTATATTTAATTAAAAAGTCCTTAAAAACATTGGCCCAATAATCAATCAAGCTTATGAAATGTTTCATGTTGCACTTGGGCCCTTCAAGTTTAGGCCAATTCTGATGTTGGTGAGTTGTGTCAAAACATGATGCGATCAGGTTCGTATCATACCCTCCCTCTTGAAGACAATTTTTTCTCAAATTGGGCCACTTGCTCGCGAAGAATCTTCCAAAGTCATAGCCTCCTTGGTTGGTGAAGTAGGCAAAGTTGCTGCCAATAACCTGGAATTCACATATGACTCGAAAGGAAAATATGTCATTTACATACCCTCCCTCTTTAGGAGAAAGCTCTCTCAACTTGTTACCTACATGATAAAGAAAAAAAAATAGTGACAAGGTAATTTATATGCTCAAAAGAAGTTCTTGAAATCTCATTAAAAAATTGAGCATTTCAAATAATGCAGGGATCAAAAATAGAAATTGAATGTACCTTTCCGTATTGAATCAAAAAGTTCACCAATGGAATCAAACCAAAATTACGTAACATTCGAGAGTTAACAACATTTCGATTCTCAAACCTCTTGAACAAAGCTATAAAACAAAGGTCTTCGGGGTCAAAAGCAAGAATTTCTCTAATCAATTTAAATTGACTTGAGATTTTTATATTCGACATTATAAAAGGATCACAAAACAATTCAAAGTCATTATCACGCAAAACATGTTCGAATCTCGTGTACCACAATGTAGAACAACCTTTAGAATCAAAAATCTGATTTTGATTTTGCAAAATAACAACATTCACAGGCTTTATTTTCAGAAATGAAGATAAGATTCGAAGAGGATGAGCAAGTTCAATACATTTATTCAGAATGGAATTACGATGCTCACCTTTACTCGGTAACAACTTGGGAAAACGTGCTCTGGGTTTGAACACATGATTTTGATCACTCATTTTATCATGTAACAGGAATTTCAATTTTACCGAGAATTCACCCATGCTAAACAACAAGAAAGTAATCATACAATCATTCGATCGATCAAACCTTGTAAATCTCATTCGAATAGGCATGCAAATACACAAAGGTTTTGTGTAAAAATTTGAAGAATTCACAAAACCATTACAATCAAACCATTCATTCTTTTTATGTGAATATTCTTTATCACTTAAGACCAAATTTTGTATATGCCGATTTAATCGCATGACATCAACAGAATTGCTAATGCAAAATTTATCAAGAGAAAAACTTGTCATAGCACTAGCTAGAGCGAAATTATCAACTTTAGTCATAGAATGAAAAGTAATCTAATCAAAATGAAGAACTCTTTCACAAACCAAGTTTTCAGTAATTTTCTCAACAACATTCAAATGTAATTGTCGTGATTCAATGGCTAAAAACTCTTTACCTTGCTTACCTTTAGGCTTTTGTGGTTTAATGTCAAATTCGACCTTACCTTTCTCGATCAATTGAAACCGTCTCTCGTTGGGAAGGTAATGAAGTTGAAACTTGTCATTCGAATCTTGAGAAACTTGAAAAGAAGAAATAACTCAAGGACAACTCACTCGTTGGTTAGTTAAAACATTCCTCGGTTTTTCTTATTCTCTCTCGTCTTTTTCACTCGTTTCTTTTTCAAATTCTCTTTCTTTTTCCATAATCTCTTTTTTTGTTGAAAACTCACTTTCATTCTTTATTTTGCTTTCTTTTTCAATAACTACACTCGTTTCTTGGACATTTTCTTTTCTTTCTTCAATATTTCTCTCTTTTTCATTTTTCTTTTCTCGCTCGCATGCTTTTGCAATCTCAATCTCCTTTTTCTTTCTTTCAGTCTCTTTTTCAGTTTTCTTTTCTTTCTCACATGCCTTTTCAATTTCATTACAAGAGGGGGAAAACATAAAAGAATAAAAATGAGAAACCTTTCGTTGGAAAAGATAGAAAGGATCCACATATGAAATAAGATCATCTTTTTGATATTGAATCTTCGTGGTTGAATACCTTTGTGCATACGAAGAATTACTTGGACCTTCTCATTCGTCTCCATAATAGGCTTCAAACTCGTAGTTTGAGTTATTTCATCTCGAAGTCCATGTTGAATAGGAATCTCGATAGGGATCTCTTTTCACATAATCGTTAGACGATAAACTCTTTGACGATCTCATTTTCGTCCTTTGGCTTGAAGAAATTCGCTCTCGATGGTAGGAAGATGGAAAGAAACGCTTGCGCATCACATCTTTCATTTCGGACCAGGTTGATATTGGGCACTCTCCGTTTATTAAACTAAGATGAGTTGAATAAATATCCAACAACTCATTTATTAAACTAAGATGCTTAAATGCATGGTTTGAAATGCAAACTAAATGAGTTACTTAATGCAAGACTTAATTTAATGATGCAGACTTAAACTAACATGGGAGTTACATAATGCATGACTTTATTAAATGCAGAACACACAAAGTGAAAGTCGAAAAATTAAAAATATGCAAAATTATTAATTTAAATAAAACTATATTAAATTAAAAAGTCCTTAAAAACAATTGCCCAATAATCAATCAGGCCTATGAGATGTTTCATCTTGCACTTGGGTTCTTCAAGTTTAGGCCAATTCTGATGTCGGCGAGTTGTGTCAAAACATGATGCGACCGGGTTCGCATCACATAGTTTCCAATTTACTTAGTAAGGCATTTTGCTATTAGTTTTTATTTTTATTATATACATTTGCAAAATTATAGACTCAAAGTCATAGAAACAAAACAACTAAGATAAACTAACACATAGGATCTATTCTTGGCATAAAATTAATTACTTAAAAGGTATATAAAATAATGTAATATATATATATATATATATATATATATATATATATATATATATATAAGATAGTAAACTCAAAATCTATATAATGTAGAAAGTTAACTTTATAAATTTAAAAGTATTTATGCCTTGTTGATTGAATTTTAGTTCGAGTTAGTATGATATTGTTGTCAATGCAGGAGGACGTAGGTTTAAGTGCGTTGAAACGCATTATCCTTCTATTTATGGGTTAGGGAGGGACCATGAGTAGTTTTAGACTTAATTAATATAATCAAAACCTATAATAAGATTATTTTTAAAAAATCATCTATGCCTTAATTATGTTTATTCTTAGAATGTGGCATTTTTGTTATTTTAGAAATATAAAGATCGAAGAATGGCCGGATGATGTTACAAAAAATGTGATTTAATATACAAAGAAATAATGTTACAAGAAATAATATACACAGATGAAATCTATCAAACTTGGTCTATTCGAAATGGCAAAGAAATAATGTTACAAAAAATGTATATATATATACATATATTTGTGATTTAATATACAATTTATTATACAACTTTTAAAAATTATTTATTTTATACAAAACAAGCTTCAAGAAGATAGAGAGAATATATCTGGCTCTTAAGAAAATAGCTACATTCTACCCAAAATTGAAATTGCAAAAAATGTACAAAAATGAGGTTGAAAGAAATAGTGAGTGGTTGATCGAATAAAGTAAAAAATTCGAGTTGATGAATATTATTTTATCATCCTAATTTGATTTTAAATTTTTCGAATAGAGTCGATTGAAATGAAATTGAATCGAGTCAAATCGAATCGAATTGAGTGATATAACTAATTTCATGTTAGAGCACATAAATTTGAAACCATATATGTTTGAAAACTTTCTCAATGTAAAATAAGAAAAAAGAAGAATATACTTTAGTAAGATAAACTTGAATCGTTAATTAACTTATTTAGGTTCCAAAATTATTATTTTAGAAAAATTTTAAAATTTAACTTTCTTTATATATTGTTTAGATTTTTTAAAAAATTTATAATTTTCAAAAATATAAATTTTGAAAGTTTTATAAACATTTTGAAATTTGAAATTTATTTCAATTTATTTTGTAATTTTATTGAGAGAGACCAATTTGTTCATTTTCAAAACTGATAGGGACCAAATGAGTAGTTATATCAATCTATTCTTTGAATTATTCAAATTGTAAAATTCAACTTGACTCGAACTTAAAACTCGAATTACTTATTCGAGTTGACTCGAATAATTTGATTCAATCAACTCAAAATTTAATTTTTTTTATTTTTTCGAATCGAAACGAGTTTTACTCATCCCTAGCCTTAAGAAGGGATATTGAGAAATATATTTTGGAATTAAAACAAGTAAAAGATTTATTTGTATGTTTAGCAATTGAATGGCTTATTTTAAATCTATTATCCAACTCAATCAATGTTCTAAGTAATGATGTATGTGTTATAAATTAATCAAATAAAAGAACACTTAAAGTAAACAATAGATCAAGTCAATAGAGAATTTTCTCGTATCTCATTTCACTCATACAAGTGTTTTATTTATATTTCATTGTCATTTAATGCAACATATATAAATGATGCTTACTTAAGTGTTTCATTAATGCAACTTGCATATTTACTTTCATAATGAATGAGGGGGTTTTGTCTCATAAATGAAGGGGTTAGAATATGAACATCCATATTTATTTGTAACACTCCCCCTTAGATGTCCACTATAGAAAACTGTGCCTCATTAAAACTTTTATTAGAAAAAACCCAATGGGATAAAAACCTAATGAAGAAAAATGAATACACAGTCTCTTGTTACAAGTTGCCTCGTTAAAAAACTTTACCAGGAAAACCCGGTGGAACAAAACCTTGGTTAAATGAAAGTAGTGCAACGTGTTTTTGACTCTCCCTAATGGCAATATCACATTACATCTTTCAGTTGACGCATTTCAATCTTGTGTAGTAGCCTTTCAAATGTTGAATTTGGCAATGCCTTGGTAAAAAGATCTGCTCAATTATCATTAAAACAAATTTGTTGAACTTCTATGTCACCTTTCTTCTCAATATCATGAGTGAAGAATAATTTTGGTGAAATATGTTTCATTCTATCACCTTTAATGTAACCAACCTTCAATTGAGCTATACATGCTGCATTATCTTCGTATAAGATAGCTGACATCTTTTCCTGTAAAGGCAAATTACATATCTTTTGGATATGTTGGGTCAATAACCTTAGCCAAATACACTCTCGGCTTGCCTTATGTATTGCAATTATTTTTGCATGATTTGAAGAGGCAACGACTAAAGTCTACTTTGTTGAACGCCATGATATAGCAGTACCTCCACATGTAAATAAATACCATATTTGAGATCGACCTTTATGTGGAACCAATAAATATCCAGCATCAGTATAGCTGACTAGTAGGGATTTTGAATACATGTTTAATTCTATTCCAATATCTACGTGTTGGAGAAGAACTAAATCTTACTAATAAGTTTACAGCAAAAGTTATATCAAGTCTTATGTTGTTTGCAAGATACATCAATTCCCCTATGACACTTAGATATGATACTTTAGGACCAAGCAACTCTTCATCGTTCTCACAAGGATGAAATTGATCTTTATTCACATCTAACGATCGTACAACCATCGAGGTACTCAATAGATGTGCTTTATCCATGTAAAATTTCTTTAAGATCTTTTCCATATAAGTTGGTTGATGTTCATGAATTCCATATTTTAAATGCTCGATCTGCAGGCCAAGACAAAACTTTATTTTTTCTAAGATCTTTCATCTCAAATTCTTTCTTTAAATAATTTACTGCATTTTGAAGCTTTTTATGAGTTCTAATAATATTTAGATCATCAACATAAATAGCAATTATCACAAATTCTGATTTAGACCTTTTTATAGAAACACATGGTCAGATTGAATCATTTTTATATGGTTCTTTTAACAAATATTCACTAAGACAATTGTACCACATACGTCTAGATTGTTTTAATCCATATAAACTTTTCTTTAATTTGATTGAGCAATTTTCCCGAGAAACTCTTTATCCTTCAGGGATTTTAAATCCATTTTGGGATTTTAAATCCTTCAGAGATTTTCATATATATTTCACTATCAACTGTACTATACAAATAGGCTGTAACAACATCAATTAGACGCATGTCAAGTTTTTCACATACTGCCAGACTAATAAGGTATCTAAACATGATTACATCCACCACATGAGAATATGTCTCTTTGTAATCAATGTCAGGCCATTGCGAAAATCCTTGTGCTACAAGTCGTGCTTTATATGTTACGACTTCATTTTTTTCATTTTGTTTTCACACAAATATCCATTTATATCTTACCAGCTTTACATATTTAGGTGTTTGGACTATAGGTCCAAAAACCTCACGTTTAAAAAGTGAATTTAATTCTGCTTGAATTGCGTCTTTCCATTTTGGCAAATATTTTCTATTTCTTCATTCCTCAATAGATTTAGGCTCAGGATCCTCATTTTCTTTTGCTATTTCAATAGAAAAATTATAAGCAAAATTGTTGTCAATAACTATATTTTTTCGGTTCCATCTTTTTCCTGAAGTAACATAACTTATTGAGATCTCTTCATTATCACCATTTTTAGGTACCTGAACCTCTTCTGGAGTTTTTTGCTTAGTTATATCTTTGGTCTCTTCTTGGGCACTTGCCTCCACAATATAACCATCTTGAATATTTGCTCCTTTTCTTTTTATGAGGATTTTTATCTTTGGAACCGACTGGCCTTCCATGCTTTAGGCGTGGATTACTTTCTTTTGCACTAATAGTTTGCCTTATTAGGACATCAATTCGTATTGGAACATTTTTAGCTCGTATGTGAGATTTTGTAATTCTCTTTAGGTCAGTAAATGAATCTGGCAGTTGATTGGCGATGTTTTGCAAATGTATGATCATCTGAACTTCTTGTTCACATTGACTTGTACGAGGATCTAATTGAGATAATGATGATCCATTCCATATAATTTCTTTTACCAGTTGTATTTTCTCCCTTCTAATGTTGGGAATGTTGTTTCATCAAAATAACAATAAATAAATAATGTAATAAACAAATCTCCAATTAATGGTTCAACATACTTAATTATAGAAGGAGATGCATAACCAACATATATTCCTGACCTCTTTTGAAGACCCATCTTTGTGCGTTGTGGAGGAGCAATTGGAACATATATTGTACATCCAAAAATTCCAAGTTGGGAAATATTTGGCTCTTGACCAAAATCCAATTGTAATGGAGGGTATTTATTATAACTTGTTGGGCCTGAAGCGCACAAATGTTGTTGCATGCAACATAGCATATCCCCAAGCTGTAACATGGAGTTTTATTCTCATAAGCAATGGCTTAGCTATTAGTTGGAAACATTTGATAAACGATTCATCTAAATCATTTTGTGTGTGAATATGAGCTACAAGATGTTCAACTTTTATCCTAATTGACATACAATAATCATTAAAAGCTTGAGACGTAAACTCACCAACTTTATCAAGACGGCTAGTTTTGATTGCATAACCTGGAAATTGTGCTCTTAATTGAATTATTTGAGCAAGTAATCTCGCAAATGCCAGGTTGCGAGTCGATAATAAACACACATGTGACCACCTACTAGATACATTTATTAATACCATAAAATATCTGAATGGTCCACATGGTGGATGAATGGGCCCACATATATCACCTTGAATACGTTCCAGGAATGCGGGAGATTCAATCCCAATTTTAGTTGGTGATGGTCTAATAATCAATTTTCCTTAAAAACAAGCAACACAAGATAAATTCTTGAATTCAAGAATCTTCTGGTTCTTTAATGGGTGTCCAATTGAATTCTCGATTATTCTTCGCATCATAATAGATCTGGGATGGCCTAATCAGTCATGTCAAAGAGTAAAAGTATGTAGTTCTACAAACTTTTGGTTTGTAGTAACATGCATCTCAATTGCACTAATATGTGTATAATATAAACTTGATGAAAAAGCAGGTAGCCTTTCCAAAACATATTTCTTTTCACATTCAACATTGGTAATATATAGATATCCAATATTTTTCTCATTCATCATCTCAATATGATATCTATTAAGACGAATATCTTTAAAACTCAATAAATTTCTTTGAGACTTAGTGGAATATAAAACATCATCAATGACAAATTTTGTAGCTTTAGGTAATAATATAATAACTCTTTCAAGCCTTCAATAAGTTTTGAACTACCGAGATTGTATTAACATGGGCATCACTTATTGTCAAATGAGAAAAATATTTTATTATCTTTGAGTATTATATGTGTTATAGTACTATCTGCAAGACACATGTCTCCATTGATTTTGGGTCCAACAAAATTTTGTTGAATATTCATATTCTTCATAAAATAAACAAAATATGATATGAGAAACATTGCAAATATTTATTAAATATATAAATTATTTTTATGCAAGAAAATAAAGCATACTTAAAACAACATAAAAATGTCAAAATAGCATCAACTTTTCTAGTGATTCCCAAAGAAATCTGTCACATCTAGGTGAGTTATATTATTAAGGTCATTAAATTTATCTTCCTCGTAGGCATGGTCAATTTTAGTATCATAGTGAATATCTTCATCTTTTGTCTCCATTTCATCATTTTGAGATATAAAATTTGTCTCCATATCCTTTCCCTTCTTTTTAATGGATGCTTGATAAAGTTTCACTAAATACTCAGACGTACGACAGATACGTGACCAATGCCCCTTCATACCACATCGGTACCATAAATTCTCAAGAATCTTTAAAGGATTATTTTGACCACCTATTTCTTATCCTTCATTGTTATTCTTTTTCTGTTAGTTAGAAGTACCACTATTATGACCACCATGATAACAATTACTAGTACGTCCTTGACCACGTCCCCCACTACATCCATGACCACAGCTGCGATTACGACCTCTATATTTTCCATTTTCATAATTATTGTGTACTGCTACATTCAGTTTAGGGAATTGTCCAGAACCAGTGAAACAAATACCATGATTTCTCAACAACTTATTATTTTGTTCAGCCACCAAAAGACATGAAATCAATTCAGAATACCTTTTAAAACCTTTTTCACGGTATTGGTGCTATAAGAGCACATTAGTAGCATGAAAGGTTGAAATTGTTTTCTTTAACAAGTCCTCATCAGTTATGTTTTCTCCACATAATTTTAGTTGAAAACTAATTTTGAAAAGTTCCGAATTGTATTCACTTACAGCCTTAAAATCTTGCAACCGTATGTGTATCCAAGCATAAAGAGCTTTAGAGAGTATCACTGTTTTCTGATGGTCAAATCGTTCTTTCAAATTATTTCATAACTCAATAGGGTTTTTCACAGTGAGATATTCCACTTTTAATCATTCATGTAGATGATGATGGATGAAAATAATTACTTTTGCCTTGTCTTGATTAAATGCTTCTTTATCTACTAATATAGTATTTTCTAGACCTTTAGCATTTAGGTGAATTTCAACATCTAACACCCATGACAAATAATTCTTGCCTGAGATGTCTAAGGCCGCAAATTCAAATTTGGCAAGATTTGACATTATAATCACTTGAATCAAGATAAAAAAATTAGTAAAATAATAAGCATTCTCAATCGTAAAATAATTCAATAATATATATCAAATTTGCTAAATAATAATATGTATGTCAAATATTGGCATAGAGAGGAATAGTCATAATAATAACTTAACACAAATTACATTAACTGAAATTTCTTTTAGTAAAAAATGCATATATAATTATCATTATAACACTTGAGTTGTAAAAGTAAATGTGCAAATGTTACCCAAAGCAAATATTTCATCTAGAAAATTAAAAAATTATGAAAACACGATACCATATGTAGTTTAACGGGACTTACACGAGCAAATTATATAAAGTCAAAATGACATGAACTTTACTATGAACTTGTAGAAGCTCGTGTTGATAACGTGTTATAAAATAATCAAATAAAAGAACACTTAAAGTAAACAATAGATCAAATCAACAAAGGATTTTCTCGTATCTCATTTCACTCATACAAGGGTTCTATTTATAATTCATTGTCATTTAATGAAACACATATAAATGAAGCTTACTTAAGTGCTTCATTAGCATAGTTGCATTTTACTTTCATAATGAATGAAGGGTTTTATCTCATAAATGAATGGGTTAGAATTTGGACATCCACATTTGTTTGTAATCGTATGTAAATAGTTAAAATAATAATTTCTTATATTAATATTATAATAAAAATTATAAAATTACTTATTGTTATATTACTTATGATTTATCTTGTTTTTATTGTTTATTTTGTAGGAAAATATCATAAAGTGAACTTCGTTGGAGTAGTCTGTGTGTTAAAATTTTCACTTAAATACTTTTTAGCTTTTTGGTAAACAAATATTACTAGGATTTTAATTTATAAGTTTATCTTGTATATTAAAATTTAAGGTTTTAATATGTAATATTTTTACCCTTTTATTTACTTTGATAAAACTACTAATAAAAAAGGCATTTGTATTTTTTAGTTTAATAATTTATTTAGTTCTCTAACTTTACAAAAAATGTTATTTCAGTCTTCTATTTAATTTTTTACATTGTTAATTTTTGAACTTGCATTTTTGTCAAATCACCCCAAAATGGTTGTGAAAGTTAACAAACGTTAATTATTTTGTTAACGTGGACTACCACATGGATGTTACATCAACAATTAATTAATTTTTTAAAATCCCAAAATAGAAAGTTATTAAAATTATTAAAAAATTTGTAAAATAAAAAAATACAAAATATTAAAATTAATTAACTGTTGATGTGACATCCACATGAATGTCTATGTCAACAAAGTTAATGTTTGTTACTTTTTCCATCCTTTTAAATAATTTGCCAAAAATATAAATTTAAGAGTTAAAAAATAAAATTTAAATGAATGAATAAATTGACTTATTATTATTATTATTATAAAGTTAAAGGGTTAAATAAATTATATAGCCTATTTTTATTCACAATAACTAGTTAAGGGACATCAGTAAACTAATAAAATAATATAGTGACAATTGTACAATTTTAATGTCGAAAATTCAATACTTGTTATTATTTAATTTTGTCACAATTGCTTACGGATTTAGTGACAGAAATTTAGTCACAAAATTTACAATATTCATTACCATTTAATTTTGTCATAATTGCTTACAAATTTAGTATATTTTCAAAAATACAACATTTGTTACCATTTAAGTTTATTATGATTGCTAATAATTTTAGTGTCGAAATTATCATCACAAAATAATAATTGTAACATTTTCTTAACAATGATCATAAATACAATGGTGACGAAGGTATTTATGGCAACCAATAACTATTTTAATTTTAATTACTCTAAATTATAGTGATTAAATTTTATAATCTGTCACTTTTTTGTGATGATAACTCGTGCCCTTCGTTAACTTCACTTGTTCACAAGCTAATATGTATAAATACTATTAGATAGCATTTGATTTTTTATGTTCTGATTTTAATGAAAAGTAATTTTTGGAAGGTAATTGTTGAGAAAATTACTTTACAATGTTTGGTATATATAAGAAGGTATTGATTCAAATCCTAAGAAAGTTATATTATTACATTTGGTTCATTAAGTACTTTCTTAAAATGTAATGATAATTTACTTAATTCACCCTTATTAAACAATATATAATATTCATGTATTTAATTTTATAATAAATTTTATTCTTAACAAATATTTGGATTCAACATTTAATAATAAAATTTAATTGAATTTTTAAATTAATAATTTTAATTAAAAGTAAAATTCTTTTAAATTTGACTTGATTATATTTTCTAAATATAATAATGCATATACAAATTCATGGATATATAAAACTGGTTTTGGAAAAAAGAAAAAGAAGAAGCTTGAAATCACTTTTTGTTTAAGCTAATTGCTAACACATAGGAACATGATATTACTTTGAGCAAAACTACAAATAAGTAAATTATAGGAATGTTAAAAGATGGGTGATCTAACCCACAATTCCTATACAACTTAAATGGAACAATTCTACTCATATTCTACAATAAATAATAAGCAAAGAATCTGTTAAGTAATAGAGAAAATCAAGTACTAGGAAGGAGGTAATAGTTATAAAATTCTTTTAACTTTCCAAACTATATGGTAAAATAATTTTCCCATATTTTATCATGAGAATCATATTGCCATATTCATAGGAATGTAATTCCAAAAGAAAAGTTAGATTCCAAGGAAAATAAATAAAATTTGAGATACCAAACATTGGAATTACTTTTCAATGGATTAAATTTCAGGAAAATAACTACTTTTCATAATACCAAACACTACCTTAAATCTCATACAATGTTTTTGGAATCGAATGGTTAAATCAATTAGACTATCAATTTTTGTTTGACTAATTTATTTAATTAAAAAAGTATTAAAAAATATAAGAATTTTAAAACTATTAAAAATTATAAACCCCAATTCACTCGGTTTTTAATATGGTTCATTCCAATTCACAAGTCAATTAAATTTTTATCTTGCTCTAGACAAATGTATTAACCGGTTTTTAATTTAATCGACCAATCCGATTCAATTTCAACAACCTTTACAAAAAAACTTAAGAGGCATACAACTTTTTTTAAAAAATCGAAAATGCAAATTTCACTTAAAAAGAAAACATTACAAAGGTCTCACCAAATTTGATATGCATTTTCGTCGTTACCATATTTATTCCTTCAACATTTCTAAATTTGACATTAAAATTATTTAAAACTTGAATAAAATCTCACCACATTTCTAAGTTTTGCTTGGTGACCCCTGCATGTTAGCATTAGAGAGTTCCATAAACCACTATTACACAATTTGAAAAGGAAAAAAAAAAAAAAAAAAGGAGTGGATGATTTCATTTAAGATTAGTGTTGGGTTTTGGATGGAAAGGTTTCATTCAATAGATTTCACATTAAAATTAAATCCCCAACACTGTGATTATTCATTCATTCATTCCACCATTTATTTTTCTTCTGTTTTTCCAGAATTTCAACCCCTGCCTTCACCACTACTATTTGGATACAAAAATTGACAAATTTAATGCCCAATTTGGAGAAAGAAAATTTGACAACTTTAATGAGCATTGGGGAATGTATCTTGCTAAGTTTACTTCTACAACAGCATTTCAATTTATCAGAATAAATATTAGTTCAATTATCACAATAAACTATACAAATAGTCTTTTAATTATAAAATAATTTATTTTAGGTACTTAAAATAAAATATATATAATTTAAGCACTCACGTTACATAGTTTCGTCATTTTGGTCACTCCCGTTAAATCACAAACGACAAGCTGATGTGGTAGTTACAAAATCGGTATAATAATAAAATTTAGCCCTCAACTTTTATATATTATATTAATTTAATCATAATTTAGAAAAACAATCCTCAAGATTTCCAAATGGTCTCAATTTGGTCCTAATTTAAAAAAATAAAGAAATATATACAAATACATAAATATTTTCAAAATTTACAATAATAAATTTAAAATATATATAAAATAAATGTTTTTTAAATATAGTAATAAATTTCATATTAATATTGAATAAATATAATGATATTAATATTAAATAAAATAAAATTCTCTCCTTCCCCACTACTGTCCCTTGTTTAGTATTAAATAAATATAATTATATTAATATTTTCAAAAGTACTTTTAAAAGTTTAATTTAAGATTTAAATGTTTGATATTGTTGTCAAAAAGTATTTTGAGAAATAAAATGTCCATATTAGACATGATGTTATAAAGTAACTAATAAGAATTTAAATAATGTTCAAATTAGTTAATATTATAATATTTTAATAAGAATATAGAAAATAATTTCTTATAATTTTTGTTAATATTTTAATATATGAAAAATAAATTTTAAATATATTTTAAGCAATTAACGAGAGAAAAAAATATACCCTCTGTTGGAGGGATGAAAACGTCAAAAATATTTTGGGAGAGAAAATTTAAAAATTTCAACTTCTACATCTAAGTGAAAATGCTTTTTAAAAGCAAAAATTTCAATAAAAATTTTTCTTATTTAGCATTTTTTTACTTTAAAAATATTTCTAAAAAACACTACTAAACACAGTCAAAGTCAGGGACGGTGAATCTGCGGGCACAACTTGCTTGTCTCAATGAACAAGCAGCTTCTACTTTTATTAGCAGTTGCTTTGTTACTGGAAGCCTTAATAATGTTCTTCAAAGCTGGTTTCATAGTAACTCAACCATGGCGGCACTGAATGTGAAGCCGAATCTCTTAAATACGAATGGGTTTTTGGATCCGAATTTGTTAGTGAATTATGAAAGTTCATCGGTGATCTCATCATCATCAGGTGAGGATTGATCTTCGTTTTATGCTTTTGGGGAAGTTGTTCCTTGTTCCATGGCTTATTTTGAAGAACGATGGAGTAAATTCCAGGATGTTGATGACCTTCAATGGACCAAAATTCACAACCTTATTTACATGTGTATATCAAAGTCTTGTATAGCCACTACAACCAAGGGACAATGGTGGGGGTGGTGGAGTGGGAGAAGGAGAGGGAGAGGGACGGGGTGGAAAGGATTTTTACTTTATTTTATTTAATGTTAATATAATTATATTTATAAAATTAAAATTTATTATATATATTTTTTGAAAATATTTATGTATTTTTTTTTGTATATTTCTTTGATTTCTTTTAGAATTATGATCAAATCGAGATCATTTTGTAAATTTGAGGGTTCATTTTTTTAAATTATGACTAAATTGATATGATATGTAAAAGTTGAGGGCTAATTTTTTTATTACACCGATTTTTTAATTGTCCCGTCAGCTTGCCATTTTTATTTTAATGGGAGTAACCAAAATAACCGAACTATGTAACATGGGTGCTTAAATCGCAAACTTTTTATTTTCAGTGCCTAAAATATTTTTTTTAATAATTGGATGACTTTCTGTGTAGTTTACCCTTATTATTATGGTAATTTAGAGATAGTTTAACATGGGTGCCTAAAACATTCTAGTCATGCCATCATCAAATCAACCTGACAATGAACATTGATCAATGAGAAACAACGACCAAAAGCCTTAAGAGACTCACCACATCAATCATGCACAAGAGGTCAAGTCTTAGATGACCATCCTACTCCTTGTCATCTTGGATCTACCGTCATCACTATATTCAATCATGATAATACCCTTTGGAAAAGGTTCTTAATAGATCTGTCAATATCTTTACATTGATAAATTTCTTATATATATGCTAGAATATGACTATAAACTAAAAATTAAAAATAAAATCACATATACTTTCAAAGGAACCAGAGTGAACAAAGACTACAAATAATGTAAATAAAATAAAACCACGCAATTATGGATAAAATTATGATAATATGGACTGGAATTAAAAGCAAATAAAAAAAATGTTGGAGAAGTTGCAACCAAAGTAATAAATTAGTTTGAAAAACTGAACGAGTGAAGGTTTTCTATGAGAAAAGAAATATTTTTTAATTTTTAAAATAAATTAATTGGTCAATTTTATTTTACTTAAATATATAGAAACTTGGTCAACTTGGCAAAGAAAAAGAAAATTGTGGGGGTGAGTTTCCAAGATAGTAAAAAACCTAATTTCTTCATGCATGCATGCTTTTGCAGACTCATCAATGTCCTTCTGCACCACATGTGGGAACATATTATGAGATCGATATCAAGATCAATTAAATGTGTGATGTTCCTTTCCATGACCAACCCATAATTTTCATGTACCCAAATATATTTATTATTTCATTTTCACCTTTTTCAGATTATTATAACAAAAGTAAAAGAAAATGTTTGTACTATGTACTCTAATAAGGCAATGTATTCAAATTGGAAAATGTTTTCCAATTCCTTCAGACTTAATTGTATTTGTTTTACAATAAATTAATTATATTTTATTTTACCATTCAAATTACATGGAATTTTTAAGTTATAATCATGTTTTAAATTGAATAATTGACTCAATAAATTAATTCAACCAAAATAAACTTATTTAGGTATAGCTTAATTAAGTGAAATTAATTCCTTTTTATTTTATCATTTCAACTAAAACTTTGTTCGCAAAATCACGTATAAATTTTAAAACAATTACAGTATATGCACCAAAATCACCGGTCTTTTACCAAATGGAAATAAAATTTCAAAGAATATGGTACAAATTATAAAAGGATTGAAGTTGAGTCACCTTTGGTTCGACTTTGAAAACTTTGCTTATTATCACGGACACAAAAATGTATTAATACTTCTTTTTAATAATCTCATCACATGTTCTGATTATATGTGCTTTTTTTGACACAATGTCCTCTCTAAGCCATAAGTAAGAGGATAATGTGTTTCAGCACACTCAAACCCACGTCCTTCTACATTACCAACAATGCCCATACCAACCGAACTAAAACGCAATTGATAAAAGTATTTTAAATATATGCAGAAATAAATGGGTATTTGTTATAAATAATCCCATGGTTGTCAAAATTGAAAAAATCAATTGAAGACGCAAATCAAGGTGAAAGCTCGTGAAGAAGGTTGTCAAAATCAAATTAATGAATCAAATTATTGAAGAATAAAATTATGCATTTCTAGCCTTTTTGGCCATCCATTATTTGGAATAATAATAAATAAATAAAAAGTAAGATTTTCATGCATTTGTTTCCATTCCAATTTCTTATTTCTCATGAAGAACAAAACTACAAAAAGCTAATAGCAAACTATTGTCATGTGAACTTATCTTTTATCTCTTATCCATCCAAGTCCAAACAAAACCATACCTTATAGTTTATATATGCTAATATTTTTCAAACAAAAATAAAATTGAAAATAGATAAATAATTCAATTTGTGTCTTTTTTTTTGTGGTTCATGATAATTGTAAAGCATATTTACAAAATAAATATTATATATTCTACTCCACAAACGTTTTATTTTAAATTTTACACTCCATGAATTAATATATTCTAAATTATGGCATTCACATAATTTATTAAAACTATAATAAAAAGTAAATTTTAGTTAAAATGATAAAGTTGTAATGTTGAGAATCATGTTGTCTTAAGTTCATATCTCATTATTTGTATTTTTTTTGGTAATTTTACAATTAAATTGAGACCCATTTTATGGGTGACATCAACTTAGTCACACGCTTAAATAATAGTATAGATAATTCTATAATAAAATTCTTGATTGAATTGGGAACAATGAGTTAGTGAACATGGTTGGCAAAAGCGAAAGTCTTGGGTCTCAAGTACTTAAGTTCGAGACTCATTGTACACAATTTGTGTGTCTTCAAATTCTACCATGAGTTATTAAAATGTATGAGTTTTAGTTCGATTAGTGAATTCGTTGTCTAGATTATTCCAATTCATAATTTATTTGTATGATAATAATTTGATTCTTTACTCTATTTCTTAATCTATTTCTGCGATAATAATTTGATTTACCATTTGTTCTTATATTTTAATTGTATTTTGCTCTCCTGAAAACTACCCTTCAAAAAAACTTTTTTAGTATAAAAACTACTTTTGAAACATATGATTATCTTAAAAAATTTATGTGGTTAAAATGTTAATCATAAAACATATATATATATATATATATATATCCAAATGAGTCCAATGACAAAGTTCCATGGTTTGTTTTAAGGTGGGGTTTTGTTTATTACACACACAAACACAATCCTTGATTCTTTTGTTGTTTAGTTTCCAACAAAGACATGCATTCCCCCAAAAACCTGTGTTCATCAAATTTTGTCCATCTTTGTTTTTAGCCCTTGCTTTCCTATAACAATCCAAAACAAACCCAACTCCCTATTTCATATCCTACTTCAATTTTTCTTTTTTCTTTTTGGGTTCATGAACTTAAATACCAACTCACGTGCCTTTTTAATAAAAAAAAGTTGTTTTTGTTCTGAATATCTTATTAAATAGATGTCCATAAGTTCAAGATAAGTTTGGATGTACTTTAAATTCTAATAGTCATTAGAATTAGATCACTACTTCATTTATACTTCTTATGCCTATAAATAGAGTCTTTGGAGAAGCTTTGTAAGTATTCTTATTGATCAATAAAATACACTCTCTCTTTTGCTCTCCCATTCTCTTTGTTCTTTATTCTCTGTTTTTTATTTTATAATACCTTATCAGCACGATTCTTTTTTAATTGTTTTTCTCATAAGTCACAAAATTTTTTCCCTTTCACCAAGACTTACCCCTTTCAAGCAACAATCAATGCAATAGCCGGTCACTCAAATTTGCTACTCAAGCTGTTGTCGATTGCCTTCTAGAGCTAATGTTATTTCAGTCTTCAATCGAGGCATGCGCATTATGGGTAATCATTATACAAAGAAATTTATATAATCCTTACATGGTATGTTTTTCTCCTTTGTTGTTTGATTTTTGGTAAAATTATTTTATGCAAAATATTATTACTTTAAGGTTTCTTTTAAACTAAGATTCTTTTATTAAATTATAATATGTATGATATTTGGATGATTAAATTATTGTTATTAAATATGCTTGAAATGATTGTATTATATCTTTTAAATTGAATTTATAAATATTTGATTAGAGCATCATAAGATTTTATAACAAATTTGTGGTATTGAAATTTGGTATAATGTGTATCGATAACTTTTAAGCATCGTACATGAAAATTTTGATTTTGTTTATTAAATGATTTTTTACTATTAGATTATAAATGTTATTAAAACGAAGTTGTTTTACTACTTGTAATAGTGCTCGTGTTAATAGCCAAGGTGGTAACAATGATGTTAAAGAATCTCAAGTATATTTTACTATGATTTATTTATTATATCATGCTTATTATAATTGGAGACTAATCATGGCAACATGAATAGATAAATTTTGATTTGAAATCCACGCATATTTTGCGATGTGATTATAAAATAAAGAATCAATGGAAACATTTAAAAGTTTGTCCTACTAGATTTGTTGCATTCTCTGAAGTGAATGGACCACTAAAAGTAGGAACATAGTAATAAATAAGAGAACTATGAAAATTCTCAAAATAACTCTTGAAAGGGTAAAGATAACCTATCTTATCAATGTGATATGAAATATTATTGGCCACATATGTGGCGTATGCCCAAATATTTTATTTTTGTTAATATTTTTTGAGGAAGGATATGAGAATGTAGTAATGAATTCTATCAATTACAAATAGAAAATATTTATCTTATTTGGTATGAAACAAACAAATATTATTCCAATATTTGATAGTATAAAATTAGTTGAAAACTCCGTAAGAGCTAATATATCAATATCTAAAAAGCACAAAATTTGTGATGGTTAATACATTGTTTTAAAAGATATTCATTATAATGGATATCATATTGGGTTGGGAATGAAGAAAAGATCATATTTCAAATGAATCAAAAGAGGATTGGGTTATTGATTTATATTTATTACTATTGTTATAAATTGGATTGATAGTGGCTATCTTTGTGATATTCTTTTGTCATCATTCCGTTAAGGGGTTGAAAGCGAAATATTTGACTGTGAAAGATCTACTTATGTGCAATAGAATATGGTAAATCTATCTAAAGCTCGTTATGGTTGATGCACTTGAAGTTGCAGGTTTTTTTAAAACTGTGAGTATAACTCTACAGTATACAGAATAAGTTCTCAATTAAAATTATGTGAAAAAATATTACTGATGAGAACCTTGCAAGAGAGAACTTATTCAATTTTTCATGATTCAAATGTGCTCCTACAGTAGCAATATCATGAAATTTTTTTTTACTTATGATTGAACAAAAATTGAACTATAATAATAGTCATGGGGGATTGTCGTAATAAATTTTCTCGCCACCAGAAGTGGAAAAATGAAAAAAGTAAGTGTAACACCCAAATTTTGCCCGGCCCGAGCCCAAATATTAAAACCCAAAAAAAAAATAAATAAAATCAAGTTCATAGTCCATTTACATTGGCCCAGAATATTAAACCCAATGGCCCAAAGCTTAGACCCGATTCTGAGTCCAACACCCAAAGAGATTGCGGAAACCCTAGGCATTCAAATTTCTAGCACAGCCAGCCAAGAATACGCCTCAGTAGCAGCGTCTAGCTATGCCACGTCAACGTACGGCCTCACACCAGCACTGTACCTGTAACAAATACGACAAACAAGCCACAAGAGAGAAGAAAAAAACAAAATAGCAAATAGAAAAATAGGAGAAAAGCAGAAGAAAAATGGATGTATTTTTTTGGGGCTATAAAACCCCATTTTTGTATTGTTTCGGGGCTTCCTTTTTTTTTGACACGAAGATCGAATGTAAAACACCCACACACAGAGATTGAATACAAAAGGAAATCAAAAACAAAATTTCAGAGAAATAGAGTTTTGGAGGTGATTTCAAATCTGACTTTGGTTTGTGGGTTGTTTTCTTTTTAATCTTTCTTCGTTTTTCTTTGCTTTTTTTTTACTGCGTTGTTCATTAATAGTGTAAAAGGAAAGGCAAAGAAAGAGGGGGAACTTACCTGGTCGCCGGAGTCGTCAATCTGGTGCCCTCTCCGTCGAAATCGGGGCATGGGCAGAGGCTTGGCGGCGGTGTGAAGAACAGGTTAAAAAAACCCTAGCAGAGTCACTGCTCTCTTTTTAGAAAGGAGAACAGAATGGTTTCCTTTTTTTCTTTCTTTTTGTGTTTATTTTAAAGAAAGACAAAACAACGCCGTTTAGGTGGCCATGACCCTCGCGGTGACCTGACCCGGAGGGGAGAATCCGCGTTCTGGCCTTAAATGGTCCATTTGCGAAATTGGTCCCTCGATTTTCAAAAGAGTGCTTAAATCAACTTTTATTCCCTTTAAATTTAGCCACACGCTTTGTTTTTGTTTCAAATCGGTCCCCATTGCTGCGCAGCGTTTGAGGGAGGCGGATTATTTCCATTTTGGCCCCCTCATTTAATACACGCGTTGCAAATTAGTCCTCTGTTTGGTTAATTTCATTTATTGGTTTTTTCTTTTTGTATTTTGGTTTTTTTTTTGTGTTTTTTAAATTTTATTATTATTATTATTATTATTATTATTATTATTATTCCTATATATTCATTCACATGCACTATTTTTATATAATATATATATGCATTTTCTTTTTTTTATAGTATACACGCATTGCTTCTTACGTATATATATATATATATATATATATATATATATATATGCAAATTTTTTTGTTTTGTATCCGCCTACCTATATACATATTTTTTACATATGTTTTTTTCTTTACTTTTGTTTCCTAACTTCAATATATATATGTATATACTTTTATATTTTAGTTTCAAAATCTTTTTACTTTTGTACATATGTATACGTATGTTTCTTTCTTCTTTTCTTCATAATTTTTTTACAAGCATATATATATATATACATACACATTTTAGAATACGCATGTGTTCCCATATTTTACAATTCAAAATACACATTTTTTATATTATATATATTTTGAATTATCATAAACATTTTATTATTCTATATATACTCCGTTATTTATATACACATTGTACATGCATATAAGTTTTTAATACATATACGTGTTTTCATGATTTACCAATACATATGTACTTATATATTTTTATTTTTGTAAATATATACACATACAAATTTTTATATGTTTATTTTATTTTACGATTTTCATGTACATATATACATGAATTTTTTATTTTGTTTTTTGATATATTCCATTCCTTCCTTTTTTACATGTATACTTGTAGATGTGTGTTAAATATATGCATACACATATTTACAAATTTACTTGTATCTTGTGCTTATATTTTGTAAATACATATAGATATACAATTTAAATTAAAGTATTTGTTTCAATGTTATACATTAACTTTTCTAGCATATCTTTCAGAAAATATATATTTTGGTTTCGTCAAAACATTAAAATCATCGTATTTTATAAATTTTTGAAATATTTGGCATTCATGATTCTCGAGGAAGATCGTGTCCTAACTTACTGGATTGCGATTATTTTTCGATGAATTTAGAAAGCCAAGTATTCATTTTGCAATGAATTCACAAATTTCAAATAAAAACCCATTCTCGGGAATTCGACACGTTGTGTCCTAACGCATTGGATATGACATGTTATTTTCTCGAGACGGAGATTTTAAAAATAAAGGCAATGTTCGATATTTAGGAATTTTGTGAAATTGAACCCTAACTTACTGGGTTTTGATTTTTCTCATTTGACCCAAATAATCGAATATCCTTCTCAAAATGCATAGGTTTTAAAAATCAAAGAATAAGCTTAATTTTGAAGATTTGAAATGTTGCACTCTAACTTACTGAGTGTAACAATTTATTTCTTTAAAATAAATGAGCTTTATCTTCCAATTCATTTTATTCAAAATAAAAGGATCGTATTTTAAAATCTTTTCAAAATTTTGACATTAAGACATTAAACAATCGATACGGTACCAATTTTGGGCGTTACGAGGGTGCTAACCCTTGCTCGTGCGTAACCGACTCCCGAACATGTTTTTCTCAAAATTCACAGACCTAAAATTATTTTCAAGGTGATCCGATCACACCACAATAAAAGATCGGTGGCGACTCCAATTTTCATTTTTAATAAGTCGATAACTAAAATTTTTGATTTAACATGAAAATGGTTTCGACAGTAAGAAAAGAACAAGAATTTCCCAGAACTTTTTAAGGAGTGAGACAATTTATTTATAAAGAGTCATTGGTTATGTACCTATTGTACACTTGAAAAATAAGATCCACTCTCAAAGTTTGCTATTAATTGATTTTGATTGGATTCAAAGTCTACTACTGAAGTTTAATTTACTTACTTCGTATCGTCAATACTCAACATAGAACAAAAAAAGGTACGTATTTAAATATTAAATCAACTTGATATATGATGGTCTTCTTTTAAGTTTTGATTACATGTGTTGCATATTGTTTTAAGCATCTCATTTGTTCATGAAAATGAATATTAACTTATTTATTTATGTCTCGTAGTAGGTTTTACAATTAAATAATATATTTGATTAAAACATATCTAGCATGCAAATTTATGTTAGCAAACCAATGAATTTTATGGTTATTCAGATTTTATTTAGTTCAAAGAATTGTTAAAGGTAGTACTTCATACGTTTTATATTATTCCATTTGTTAATTATTTAGAGAAATAACATGAGCAATTGTAAATGAAAAGTTCTATAAGCTTGAATGGTTGGATTTTGAATTAAATTTCATGCATGTTTATGATGATGGTTATGAAAAAAATTGCTAGTTTTTCATTATGTCATATTTTTATGTTTGAGATGTGATGTTTATTGATATATTTAGTATAGGCTTGTTTCTATACATGACCTAGGAAGTTATTCTTGGTAGTTAACTAGTTATGCAAAATTCTTGTTAAAAGGGTTTTAAAAGTATTTTGAATTGAACTCGGGACTTCTCGCATCCAAAGGGATCATACCACTAGACCAAATGCTCTGCATTTGAAGATTTTGGCATATTCCCTAAAGTAAATATTGCATATAATTATTTGAAAATTATATTTATTGACTTAGTGACATTATAGACTTCGCATTGATTTAGACATTTCCAGAAGTAAATGTCACAATAGTACTTATATGTGGATACAAAGTAAAAGAAATGATAGTAAAATTATCAATTTGCTACAATTTAGGTCAATTGAAACGCGTGTTAAAGTAAACCAGAAGTTTATTGATACAAATGCATTTACTACTTGGCGTGACCAGTTAGACCATTCTGGATCATATATGATGCGAAAATTAATTGAAAATTCATATGGACATTCCTTAAAGAACCAAAAGATTCTTTAATTTAAAGAATTCTCTTTTGTTGCTTGTTCTCAATGAAAATTGATTGTTAAAAACTTACTAGCTAAAGTTGAGATTTAATGTCTTACATTTTTTAAATGATTATGGGCCTATTCATCCACCATGTAGATGACTTTTGTAACAGCCCAATTTTTAGTAGTGTCAGAACAGTGATTTGAGATCACTAAATCCGATGAAAAAAAAGTTAGAAAAATTTATTAATTAATAAATATAAGTTAAGCATGATTATAGAAATATTTTTAAATTAGTGAATTTTGTGATTTAAAAGAAATTATTAGGTAAATTGGGTCAAAAACGAGGTATCGAGAACTCGGTATTATAAACTGAGCCGTTTATATTTTTATAAATATTTTCGAGTGTCATTAGGGTTAATTAGGTAAATTTGAATTAATTAGGAGTTATTGTGAAAAAGGGCTAAATAGAAGTATGGGTGAAAGTTGAATAATAGATTAAAGAAAAGTTAAAAGGAATAAATAGGTAAATATGCCAAGTCCCATAAATGAGGCGGCATAAGTATGATAAAAATCTTAGATTTTATGTTTTAAATATATTAATATATTATTTAATTATAAAATATATTATATTATATTGTGTAAAATAAAGCAAAATTATGACAAGTATGTGTGGTAGAAATAAATCCAAGTGTATAAATAAAATACATATATTTGTGATTATTATGTATTTACTTATTATTTAAGTAAAACTATTATATTATTATGTTATTATTATTTTAATATAAAACATAATAGAAATAAAAAATAGAAAAGAGAAATAGAACAGAACAGGCAAACGAATAGAGAAAGGAAAAAGGAAAAGAAAGAAAGAAAGAAAAGAAAAGGAAAATAGGGTTTCGAGCTTTAAGCTTAAATTGGTAAGTCAATTTAGTCCCTTTTCCTTAGTTTTGATATTCTTGGAATCATAGAACAAAGTATTTTGGATTTATGTTGAAATTTTGTAAGATATTAAATTTTTTGGACATGGTTCATTAAATTAATTTAATTTCAAGTTAGAAGTTAGTAAAGGATTTAATTGTAAAATAAAGTGTAAGTTTTGAATAGTAGGGACTAAATAGAAAGAATCTTGAAATTAGGGATTTATGGTGAAATTGAAGAGTTAAAATGAGTTTATAGTAAGAATTAAGAGAGAATATGGAGTTAGATTGGGAAAATAAAATTAGTATTGATAAGGGATTAAATTAGAATTTAGGTGAAGTTTAGGTATAAATGGAAATATTTTGATGAAATTGTGTATTAATGATTTTTAATTGTTTAATTACGTAGCTAATATCGTGCAAGAGTCATTTTCCGAGAAAGGAAAGGTGAAGGTGAACAAGGAGTGGCTTGAGAGAAATTTCGGTTAGTATTACCATAATTCAAATTTAATTATTAATTGTTAAAATTTAAACTAATATACATGATAAGCAAATTGAGGTAAGAATCACGATTGAATTGAATGATAAATACGTATTGGTATTGAATTTATTAATAGCAATTGTTGAATTTTGAATAATATGTTTAGTAAATAAAAATAAGGTGAATATCGATATTGAATTAAATGATATTGAATTGCATGTGAATTGAATGAAATTGAAATGAAGTATGGATATGTATGAGCATTTGATGGTATATTGATTGAAAAGTGGAAAATGTATTGGTATTGAATTGTATATTGATTAGAAAGTGGAAAGTGGAAAGTGAATTTGAATTGTATTGTGATTGAATCGAAAGTGAATTTGAAATAGAAAAATGATTTGAATTCCCTATTAACTAGTCGAGCTGAGTCAGATATAGTTGGCATGCCATAGGATTGGAAGTGTTCAGTGATACTTCGACCTTGAGTCGATTAGACACTGGGTGTCATACTGTTACTTCGGATAGATTCGATGAGGTACCGTGTAACACCTCTAACCCGTATCCATCGTCGGATTGGGGTTACGATGCATGGCTATATATATATATATATATATATATATATATACAAGTAAATAAGCCATAAAACATAGCTACCGTATACTACATATAAATAAGCCATAGCCAAAATTATAAAATGAAATACTTGATCAAGAACCCATAAAACAAAAACCGAAACAAATACTAATGATCAAAGACAAACCATTTTTCGCATGGCTATATATATATACAAGTCCCAAAATCAATTATTTCATCTAGACTATACATGCCATAAGCTCAAAATTCAACTTAGTAAAATACCGAAGGAAACAGTCGATAGTGTGATTGCTGACGATCGCCGAGCACGTAACAACCTCTAATAAAAATCTATAAAAAAAAGACAAGTAAAAACACA
The DNA here is from genome assembly GCF_025698545.1 of Gossypium raimondii. Classification (NCBI taxonomy): domain Eukaryota; kingdom Viridiplantae; phylum Streptophyta; class Magnoliopsida; order Malvales; family Malvaceae; genus Gossypium; species Gossypium raimondii. The sequence continues at coordinate 52,365,722 of NC_068567.1, read as the reverse complement.
TAGTAAGCTAACTTAGCTTAGTGAGTCATTAGCAAAACACATATATATGTTTAAATCATTTAATTCCTTAGGTAAATTTTTATTAAACCTGAATATGCATTATACAACTTCACCAAAACATTCATTAATCTCAAGACATTTTAGACATAACTAATTAACATTATATACTTCCAAACTTATACTTATCATTAGCATAAGGTCAAATATACTTACCTTATATATATGCACACATAAGTATCTTTTTGTTATAAATAATCGACCAATGATCTTACCTAATCATCAAATAAATATGACATATTACATACCTGATTATTTTGACTTTGTAATCCCATTTGATATCACATTGACATAGATCTTACTAAGCACATATCTTGAAATGATACACCGACACGAAGCCTGCTAGGCCTGAAGTCTGATTCAGTACACTGGCATGAAGCCTGCTAGACAAAGTCTGAAATATTTCACCGGCATTAAGCCTGCTAGGCACAGAGCCTGAATATCTCGGATACGAAGTTGATCTCTCACATAATTCTTTATAAGAAATTTCTAAAAGTTCTTTAAGATTTGTATAAAGCTTCTCAAATATTGTATCTCAGCAAAAAAAAAAAATCAAATTCATACACAAATATTCGTAGCGAACGTACATTCGACTCACATATATATAATTCATATAATTACATTCAACTTATGAATCTCAACACATATTTTTTTATATATATATATATATATTATACAATTTGTTTCAATTTATAGAACTCAAAACATACATTGGCTAACAGATATATATATACAATTCATACATTTTTTTAACTTATAGAATTTAAAACACATATATACATAATCGGCTCAAATTAATATACAACTCATACTATTATTTTTCTTTTATATATACTAATTTAATGATGTGCATTTGCTATTAGACTTACCTCGGACGGTGAAAATCGGAATAGAGCGGTTAATCGATGATTTTGGTTTTTCCTCAATCCAGCTCCGATTTATTTTGTTCTTAATCTAAATATATTCAAAATAAACTAGTTTAAATATTATTCCATTCAATTTGGTCCAAAAACACATAAATGGGAAAATTACCATTTTGCCCCTGACATTTTACACTTTTTGCAATTTAGTCCCTATTACATAAAACACAAAAATACACAAAATTTACACACACTATGCTAGGGCCGATTGTTCCTTGTCTTTATACAAGTCCACACATTTCATTTATTTCACATTTTAACCCTTCAAAATATTATTTTTGCTATTTAACCCTATTTACTCAATTTCATCAAAAATTCCAATACAAAACATATTAATCTAAAACATATCTTTCATTATTCATCATCAAACATCACATAACAAAAATTTTCATCAATGGCACAACTCAAAATATTCATCAAAATCAAAAATTCAAACATGGGTAGGATATTATTCGAAGCAGCGATCTCAAAAATGTAAAAATTATCTAAAACCGAAGCAATTTCAGATTGTAATCAAGCTAGTAAAGTGCTGAACCCTAATAAGCTTTAATGGTTTTCTTTCTTTTTTTTGATTTTGGCTAAGGAAGATGATGAAACGACCATTTTTTTATGTTTTAATTTAACATATATTATTTATTTGTTGTTTTACTTATTTAACCTTTATTAATTAATTTAATAAACATATAATATAAGGGTAATGTTGACTATTGCCACCCACTATTTTAGTTTTGGTCTTATTGCACCTTTAAATCTCCCATTTTAAAAAACAACAGCAATTAGGTGCTTTTAGATCTGACCCCTAAATTTTCATTTTACGTGATTAAGTCATTTTATTTAATCGGTCATTCAAACGTTAAAATTTAAACACGGAAATTTCACACAATCAAATTCACACTTAACAAACACAAAAAATAATATTAAAATATTTTTTAACTTGGATTTGCCACTATGTCCGATTAGGGTCGAAATCGGGCTGTTACAACTCTCCCCCCTTTAGGGATTTTCTTCCCCGAAAATATTACCCGTTAATAGGTTTGGGTAACGTTTTTTCATTGCATCCTCTGGTACCCAAGTTGCTTCCTCAACTCCGTGTTTACGGCACAATACTTTAACTACCAGAATTTTTTGATTTCGTAACTTTTTAACCTCACGAGCTAGAATGCAAATCGGTTCTTCTTCATATGACATATCAAACTAATCTCAAGCTCTGACGGACTAATCACATGTGTAGGATCGGATAGGTATCTACGAAGCATCGAAAAATGAAATACATTGTGAATCTTTTCTAGCTCAGGTGGCAACAACAGTCTATAATCAATCGGTTCGACATGCTCTATAATCTCATACGGTCCAATGAATCTCGGACTCAATTTGCTTTTACAACCGAATTTGAGTATTTTCTTCCATGGTGAGACTTTCAAAAAGACTTTATCTGTAATCTGAAACTCTATATCTTTTCTCTTCAAGTCTGCATATGATTTCTGACGATCCGATGCTGTTTTCAGACTATCCCGAATCACTTTCACTTTCTGCTTAGTTTCTTTAATCAAATCGACCTCATGTATCTTATTCTCGCTAAGCTCAGTCCAAAAAAATAGTGTACAACATTTACGACCGTAAAAAGTCTCATAAGGTTCCATTTTGATGCTAGATTGAAAGCTATTATTATACGCAAATTCAATCAAAGGCAAGTATTGTTCTCACGTACCTTCGAACTTGAGAATGCAACATCTCAGCATATCTTCAAGTATCTAAATAATTCATTTGGTCTGACCATCTGTCTTAGGATGAAAAGCAGTGCTAAAATGCAGTTTAGTACCTAATGAATCTTGCAGTTTCTTCTAAAATCGCAATGTGAATCTCGTGTCTCTGTCTGAAACAATGGAAATAGGTACCCCGTGCAATCTCAAAATCTGAGAAACATATAATTTAGCAAGTTTTTCAAGTGAATAATCAGTACGGACCGGAACAAAGTGAGTCGATTTAGTCAATCTATCCACAACAACCCAAATCGCATCACTCTTGCTCGGTGTCAACGGTAAACTGGATGCAAAATCCATCGTGACTCTGTCCCATTTCCATTTAGGCATCATGATCGGCTGAAGCAATCCCGAAGGTACCTGATGCTCTGCTTTTACTTGTTGACATATTAAACACTTCGAAACAAAGTCAGAAATGTCTCGTTTCATACCGCGCCACCAATATTGCTGTTTTAGATCATTATACATTTTCGAGCTACCCGGATGAATAGATAATCGACTATTATGAGCTTCATTCAAGATCATCTGAATTAACTCTAAATTTTTCAGAACACATAATCAGTTTCTAAATCTCAAACAATCCTCATATTCAACTAGAAATTCTTAATCAACATTCAAGTCACACTGAGCCGTTTTGCAATTAAATCATCATCGACTTTCTGAGCTTCTCAAATTTATTGAACAAACAACGGTTTTGCTTTTAACTCAGCTATTATCACACCATCATCAAACATAGATATATGCGCGTTCATTGCACGCAAAGCAAACAGTGATTTTTGACTTAGAGCATTAGCAACAACATTAGCCTTTCCCGGATGATAATCAATCACAAGCTCGTAATATTTTAGGAACTCTAACCATCGTCGCTATCTCAAATTTAGATCCTTCTGAGTCATCAAATATTTCAGGCTTTTGTGATCAGAATAAAGATGACATTTTTCACCAAATAAATCGTGGCGCCATATTTTCAAAGCAAACACAATAGCAACCAATTCGAGATCATGCGTCGGATAGTTCTTTTCATGTGGCTTTAACTATCTCGAGGCATACATTACAACTTTGCCTTCCTGCATAAAAACACAGCCTAAACCGTTCAAAGATGCATCGTTAAAAATAACAAATTCTTTACCCGTCTCTGGCTGAACTAGTACTGGAGCTTCAGTCAAAAGGGCTTTCAACTGATCAAAGCTTTTCTGACACCTTTCTGAACACTCGAACTTAACATCTTTTTGTAACAACTTCGTCATTGCGGTTGCAATCATAGAAAAACCTTTCACGAATTGTCTATAGTAACCAGTGAGTCCCAAAAAACTCCAAACTTCAGAGACATTTCTCAGAGGTTTCTAATCAAGTATACCTGAAATTTTACTCGGATCAACCCGAATACCCGATGCTGATACAACATGTCCCAAAAAACTGTCTTTGCGTAACCAAAACTCACATTTACTGAACTTTACATACAACTATTTATCTCGCAAAGTTTGTAACACAAGTCTCAGATGTTCAGCATGTTTGGTTTCATCACGAGAGTAGATCAGAATGTCATATATGAATACTACCACAAACTGATTCAGATATTGTCTGAAGATCCGATTCATCAAATCCATGAAAACACCAGGTGCATTTGTAAGTCCTAAAGGCATAACTAGAAACTCATAATGTTTATACCTCGTTCTGAAAGCAGTCTTTGGCACATCAGAGTCTTTAACCCGCAGCTGATAATAGCCTGATCTCAGATCTATCTTTGAAAACATAGCAGCCCCTTTCAATTGATCGAACAAATCATCTATCCGCGACAATGGATATCTATTCTTTGTAGTCACCTTATTGAGCTACCGGTAATCAATGCACATTCTTATCTTTCCATCTTTCTTTTTTACAAATAGAACTGGCGCACCCCAGAGAGAGAAACTCGGTCGCGCGAAACCTCTATCTATCAACTCTTGCAATTGTGCTTTGAACTCTTTTAATTCAATCGGTGTCATACGGTACGGAGCCATCAAAATCAGAGTCGTCTCCGGTACTAACTCAATACCAAACTTTGCCTCTCGAATAGGTGGAAAACCTTGTAATTCTTCGGGAAACACATCCGAATACTCACACACGACTGGTACGGATTCAATCTTCTTTTTACTCACTTTACTATCAAGAACATATGCAAAGTAAGCTTCACAACCTTTTCTTACATACTTCTGAGCCAACATCGAGGATATCATTGAGAGTGAAAGTACCGGGGGGTTTGACACTCTAATCACAAACTCAATAGACTGAACACGCAAAGTCTCACTGGATACTAAGGTCTCACACACATATGAAAGAGTCAAACCAGGATCAATCAATGCAATAACATTAATATCATTGAGAGTGAAAGTACCGGTAATGACATCTGGGGAAGAAGCCTCCTCACGAGCGCGTATAGCATAAGCTCCGGTAGGTGCACGAGCTTCAGATCGAACTGTCGTATCTTTTGTCCCTCTCTGACTGCCACTTACATTACTTGTATGCTTGGGTGGTCTACCCCGCACTGACATATTACTCAGTCTGGCGCTCTGAACAGTGTTTTGCTCGGCTAACATCGGGCACTCCCAGATAAAATGATCCTTCGATCCGCACTTAAAACAAGACCGATCATGCAATCTACAATCTCCAGGATGTCATTTACCACCATGCTTGCACTCAGATCTATTCTGTCGAACGTTGCCAACACTAGCAATCGAAGTGGCCCGTGAATTCACAAGGGGTCGATCTCGATCTCGTCTAGAAAAGCCTGCGGTAGCTTTAAATCGACTATAATCCTCTCTGAACTTCTTCGATACTGAGTGAAAAGTCTTACCCGATGATCTTTTACGAGAATCTCTAGCTTCAAAATCTACTTTTCTTTTCTCTTTCCCGAGCTCTTCGGCTTTACAAGCTCTCTCAACGAGTACCACGAACTTTTTAATTTCAAGTATACCCTCAAGTAATTTAATATCCTCATTCAACCCATCTTCGAATCGTTTACACATGGTAGCTTCAATCAAAACACACTCTAGGGCATATCTACTGAGTCTCACAAATTCCTGTTCGTATTCAGTGACAGTCATATGACCCTGTTTAAGCTCAAGAAATTCTTTACGTTTCTGATCAATGAATCTTTGACTGATATATTTCTTGCGAAACTCAGTCTGAAAGAATTCCGATGTGACCCACTCTTTCGGCACAACCGACACTAAAGTGTTCCACCAATGATAGGCAGAATCACGTAACAATGATATGACATATTTCAAACACTCGTCGGGTGTACATGACAGTTGTTCAACTACACGGATAGTGTTATCGAGCCAAAATTTAGCCCGCTTCGCATCATCATTAACTGTAGCCCTGAACTCTTCGTCCCCATATTTTTTAATTTTATCAACAGGGGGCTTACTAAACCTAATGGGATCAATCATCGGAGGTATCACAGGTATCGAAGATAGATTAGTCGGGGGTGGAGGTTGTTGCACAGCCGGATTTGAACGAATATATTGAATAAACCAGTCGTTCATCATTTGGAAACAGGCTTGTTTAGCCTCTCCCTCCTGGTTACTCGAGGTCGGTCTAAAATCTACCGCCTCTGTCCCTTTCACGGGAGCAGGCGCTATACTCTCCACATCATCAGCCACGGCTCGATCGGGATCCATTACTATGCAAAAACACATTTTCAGATGTCAGAAGTCATCACACTATCACAGTATAAATTATGGCATGTATAGCTAGACTCACACTCGTTACGTTAGCCTTAGAACCGACTAAATTGTAGCTCTGATACCAATAAAATGTAACACCTCTAACCCGTATCCATCGTCAGATTGGGGTTACGATGCATTACCAAATAAGATACAACTTTCAAACAATTCCGAATGCATTTATGTCATATTTGCCTAAATAAAACTAATGACTAATTAAAAATTTATCAAGTACATTACTTACTAACCTTGAGCTCATTTAAAAGACAAATATACATCATTATATAAGACCAAAACATGCTTATTTACCTATTTCAAGCTTGCACATGAACTATTAATGAGCCCTTTCCAAATAACCATATTTCAATATCATTACCAAGCTAAGTAATACATGTTCGGTCATTATAACACATTACCCATAACATATTTATACTTTCTTGGCATTCATCAATTCACATACTTATCAATATAAATATGAGCACCAAAACCGAATCATATAATCACTTATATTTTCAAGTCAAACATATTTTAAATGCACCACATGAATATACGATATTTCTAAATACCTAATTATTACATAGCATAATGAAAATTCAACTAACATCCATATTAATCTTATTGCGAAACTTATAATTAAATATCACCTTAATATTCAACTCATGTCTCAAGATTTTAATACCTAGCTTATATAAAAAATGTCATATACGTGTAACTTTAATATTTGATTCGATTGCAAGCCCATTTCATGCTCCAATATAATTAAATTCAAACATAAAAAATTAGACACATCAAACATCCATTCAAAATCACATAAACTCAACTTAAACAAAATGATCATGGACAACTCATTTTTAAACCAAATCGAACCTGTATAACCAAGATACACCAAAATATATTATCAATACAACCCGAACTAAATTAACCTACACTTCCAAAATAATAATCATTCAACTCAATTAATTACAAAATCCATACATTCCACACATATTATATATATCAACTCATTCACCACATTATAAACAAAATATAGCTACCGTATACTACAAATAAATAAGCTATAGCCGAAATTATAAAATCAAACACTTGAACAAGAACCCATCAAACAAAAATCGAAACAAATACTAATGATCAAACACAAGCCATTTTTCGCATGGCTACATATATATACAAGTCCCAAAGTCAATTATTTCATCTAGACTATACATGCTATAAGCTCAAAATTCAACTTAGTAAAATACCGAAGGAAACAGTCGATAGTGTGATAGGCTTGCTGACGATCCCCGAGCACGTAACAACCTCTAATAAAAATCTATAAAACAAAGACAAGAAAAAACACATGGTAAGTTAACTTAGCTTAGTAAGTAATTAGCAAAACACATATATATGTTTAAATCATTGAATTCCTTAGGTAAATTTTTATTAAAACCGAATATGCATTATACAACATCACCAAAACATTCATTAATCTCAAGACATTTTAGACATAACTAATTAACATTATATACTTCCAAACTTATACTTATCATTAGCATAAGGTCGAATATACTTACCTTATACATATGCACGCATAAGTATCTTTTTGTTATAAGTAATCGACCAATGATCTTACCTAATCATCAAATAAATATGACATATCACATACCTGATTATTTTAACTTCATAATCCCATTTGATATCACATTGACATAGATCTTACTAAGCACATATCTTGAAATGATACACCGACACGAAGCCTGCTAGGCCTGAAGCCTGATTCAATACACCGGTATGAAGCCTGCTAGACATAAAGTCTGAAATATTTCACCAGTATTAAGCCTGCTAGGCACAGAGCCTGAATATCTCTAATACGAAGTTGATCTCTCACATAATTCTTTATAAGAAATTTCTAAATGTTCTTTAAGATTTGTATAAAGCTTCTCAAATATTGTATCTTAGCAAAAAAAAAAAACAATCAAATTCATACACAAATATTCGTAGCAAACGTATATTCGACTAACATATATATAATTCATATAATTACATTCAACTTATGAATCTCAACACATATATTTGGCTAAATATATATATATATAATTTATACAATTTGTTTCAATTTATAGAGCTCAAAACATACATTGGCTAACACATATATATACAATTCATACATTTTTTAACTTATAGAATTTAAAACACATATATACATAATCGGCTAACATTTATATACAACTCATACTATTATATTTTTTTATAGAACATATATATATATATATATATATATATATACTAATTTAATGATGTGTATTTGCTATTAGACTTACCTCAGACGGTGAAAATCGGAATAGGGCGGTTAATCGATGATTTTGGTTTTTCCTCGATCCAGCTCCGATTTCTTTTATTCTTGATCTAAATATATTCAAAATAAACTAGTTTAAATATTATTCCATTCAATTTGGTACAAAAACACATAAATGGGAAAATTACCATTTCACCCCTGACATTTTACTATTTTTGCAATTTAGTCCCTATTACATAAAACACAAAATACACAAAATTTACACACACTATGCTAGGGCCGATTGTTCCTTGTCTTTATACAAGTCCACACATTTCATTTATTTCTCATTTTAACCCCTCAAAATATTATTTTTGCTATTTAACCCTATTTACTCAATTTCATCAAAAATTCCAATACAAAACATATTAATCTAAAACATATATTTCATTATTCATCATCAAACATCATATAACACAAATGTTCATCAGTGGCACAACTCAAAATATTCATCAAAATCAAAAAGTCAAACATGGGTCGGATAGTATTTGTAGCAACAATCTCAAAAACATAAAAATTATCTAAAACCGAAGCAATTTCATACCTTAATCAAGCTAGTAAAGTGTCGAAACCTAATAAGCTTTAATGGTTTTGTTCTTTGTTGATTTTGGCTAAGGAAGATGATGAAATGACCATTTTTTTATGTTTTAATTTAACATATATTATTTATTTGTTGTTTTACTTATTTAACCTTTGTCAAAACATTTTTTTTGTATTGGAAAAAATGGGATTCGATTTTGAAAAATGGAGTCGCCACCAATGTTTTATTGAGGTGTGATTGGATCACCTAAAAAATGATTTTAGGTCTACGAATTTTAAGAAAACAAGTTCGGGAGTCGGTTATGCACGAGGAAGGGATAGCACCCTCGTAAGGTACCGAATTAATTGTTTAATGTCTTAATGTCGAAATTTGAAAAGATTTTTAAATACGATCCCATGAAATGAAAGCCTAAATAATTGAATTAGCTAATAAAACGTACCCATTTCAAAGAAATAAACCGCCACACTCAGTGAGTTAGAGTGCAACAGTTCAATCTTTGAAGTTAGATTTGTCTTTTTTTTTAACAACAGATGTTTTGAGAAGGATATTTGATTATTTAGGTCAATAGAGAAATTAGAATCCAGTAAGTTAGGGTTCAATTTCTCGAAATTCCTAAACATCAAATATTGCCTTTATTTTAAAATCGAGATAACAAAATGTCATATCCAGTGAGTTAGGATCCAACATTTTGAAATCTTAAAAAAACTTTATTTTAAAAAAATTGTATGGTTTTAATAAAATGAACACCTGATTATCTAAATTCATCGAGAATAATTGAAGCGCAATAAGTTAGGGCACAATTTTCTCAAGAACTTATGAACACCAAGCTTTTTGAAAATTATGAAATTGAATGATTGTAGTGCTTTAATAAAATACAATTCTTACAAATGGAACATGATTGAATAACAGTATATAACGCAAAAGATAAACAAAGAATCTAAATTTACACTAAGGAGCAATCAAGCATGTAATACAAATACAAACAACGATTTTAATCATATTGTACAAACATCAATATTAATAATTAAGCATCTAATAAATTAATAATCAATTTTCTAAGGATACTTTGATTAAAAATAAAATAACATAAAATAATTAATATGAAGATTTAAAAACAATTTAATAATAAATAATCAAAATAAAGTAAATGAAATAAATAATTTTAAGAAATAAAGTATTTATGTATAGAAAATATGTAAACTTTTATAATTCAAATTAATAATATATTTTATACACATATATGTACACTAAAAATAGTTCCACATAAATTATATATACATATATAAAAGAATCATGTAATATTATTGTGAAAATAAAAATTTGAGTTATATTCTAAAATACATTATTCAAAAATATAAAGTAACATATCAAATTTTATAAAAATATATCAAGAATGATGTAACAAATAATAATATATCAAGTTGGGAAATAAAAGTGTACAATAAAAATTTTGAAATAATGATTAATAAATTTAAAACATATTGATAATAATTTGAAAGAATTGTGTATTATATCTTAAAAATTGTATTAATAATAAATTTGAAAATAATATCAAGCTAAATATCAAAATAATGTTAAAAATAATGAATTGAGATAAGAATTAATTTATCTAAAAAACTTTTAAAGACAAAATTAGATATGAAAAAAACAATTTTGAAATTGATAACAATAATTATAATAATAACAATAAATTTAAAATGGAGCTTAAATAAAACTTGAAATAAAAGGAAACACAAAATTAAATAAATATATAATAAATTCAAAATATTAGTGTATAATGAATTTAAAAGTATCAAAACTAAAATAATAACTTATTATATTTTAAACTATAATAATAGTAAATTTAAAAACACTATCGAAATTAAATATTAAAATAGTGTTAAATTTGATAATATGTAAACATAGGACTAATTATATTTAAAAATGTTATTGAATTGAAAAAAAACTAAATTTGTATTAAATTGAAATCTAATTCAATATTGAAGGACTAAATCAGCAATTAAACGCCAGCATTTGAATAGCTAAAAACAATCGCAGAGAACGACACAGTTTCGGCTGGGACCCAAGTGAAAATAGAATCAAATATACAGTATAAATTAAGAAACATTAAAGGAAATCAGATTGAAACTAATCAAAACAAAGAGGGACCTGATGAGCAAATAGACCATTTACTCCATCATGCGCGGATCCTACCCCGGACCGGGTCACCGCTCGGATCTGGTCTTCAAAACGATGCCGTTTCAAAGCCATCGTATTGGCTCTAAACAACAGCATTTTATCCCTGCTTTTAAAGGCTAAAAACCTAAAAAACTTCTTCACTTTTCACAAAACCTAAAAAGAAACAGATGACCTTTGTGCCGTTTTGAATGCGGAGAGAGCAAGAACTCGGCTACCAGGTACATTTACACTCCTTAATCTCTTTCTTTTATTCCTTTTCTACTCAAATAAAGAACTAAACACTCATAGGAACAAAAACCAAAAGAAAAAAGAAAAGAAAACCATATGCGAAGGAAAATTTCAATCACCTTTTGGACTTTTTCTTTGAATGTTTTTTTTTTTTTTTGCTTTCAATATCTGCCTCTGTGTGTGTAAAAATTTACAGTACTCTAATGGCTTTTTTATAGCCAGATTTACAGAAAAATAAATAATAAAAGAAAATTTCCCCAAAATCCCCTCCGTTATTCTGTTATCTCCTTTTTGCTGCTTGTTTTCGTGTGTATTTTGCAGGTTCTCAGCCAGCTGGAGGCGCACCCGTTGGGAGAATGTTGCATGCACCTGGTGGTGATGCATGTGCGGGTCCGGATCTACTATTGCGGCGCCAGCGAAATCCCTAGAAGCTTCTAGGGTACTCCACCGATTTGGGCTAAATCTGAGGCCTGGGTTTAGGGTCTGTCGGGTCTAGCTGATTCGGCTTTGGTATTGGATTGTATTATTTGGGTATTTGTTCGGGTTTATGCAATGTATTTTGGGTTTGGGTAATGGGTTTAAGCCATTATTGTAATTGGGTTAAACAAAATTGTAGCCAGACTTTATGGACTGTTTTTATTGGACCTTTAATATTATTTTTTATTTGGATTTATTTTTATTTATTATATTTTTTATTTGTTTGTTTTTTTGAAATGTATGTGGGCCGGGAAAATTTGGGTTATTACAGCTGCCCCTCTTTGCTCATTGTCGTGTAACGGGAATAAAGCAAAGAATTTAATAAGGCCAAATTTGTCTGGTCATGAGGGATCTTGGTGTTGCTCTCCTTCAAGCAGCCACATTCCATCCTTCTGCATCTTCAGAGGTATAGGAATTGGTATCTTGATACACTATACCTCAACGTCGGGGAGATAGGATTTGCCATCTTCAGTTTGCCCCACTGCAACTTCAAGGGGATAAAACTTGCTTCTTCGATCTACTCCGCTGCAACTTCAGGGAGATAAGATCTGATGTGATCTCCTCTACTATAACTTCAAAGAGATAAGATCTGTTATTTTAATTCGCTTCGTCTACTGCTGCTCAGGGAGGCAAGGCTGGTGTCTTTGATCTGCTCTACTACTGCTTAGGGAGATAAGATATGTAATTTTTCAACCTACTCCATTGTTGCTGAGGGAGAGAAGGCTGGGGTCTTTGATCTGCTCCACTACTGCTTAGGGAGATAATATCTGTATTTTTTTTCAACCTACTCCACTGCTGCTCAGGGAGACAAGGCTGGGGTTTTCTATCTGCTCCACTACTGCTTAGGGAGATAAGATCTATATTTTTTTTCAACCTACTCCACTGCTGCTCAGGGAGACAAGGCTGGGGTCTTCGATCTGCTCCACTACTGCTTAGGGAGACAAGGCTGGGGTCTTCGATCTGCTCCACTACTGCCTAGGGAGATAAGATCTGTATTTATTTCAACCTACTCCACTACTGCTCAGGAAGACAAGGCTGGGTCTTCGATCTGCTCCACTACTGCTTAGGGAGATAAGATCTGTATTTATTTCAACCTACTCCACTGCTACTTAGGGAGACAAGGATGGGGTCTTCAATTTGCTCCACTACTGCTTAGGGAGATAAGATCTGTATTTATTTCAACCTACTCCACTGCTACTCAGGGAGACAAGGCTTTGTGGTTTCACCGATCTGTTCTCCAAGGAACATGACCTGTATAATGAACCTAATTATGCCTAAGATTAGGGTGTCATGATCAAAATGCATCAAATACTCCTAACTAGACATGTTTGAATGATATTTGCATGAATGTAGGATGCTACTTTTTTTTTAGAATGATCTCTTTTTTATCACTTAGGTTATCATTGCTCTAAGTTTATTAAGGTTTTGTCATTGCCGTGCTTCAACACCTTCCTTCTTGGCTGGCGTCTTCAACGAAACACTTAATTAAATTGTCTCCACTGTAAACCTCAAAGTTCAATTCACTGGTTTACAAAAAGTTGTACCCTCATTCTCCAGCTATAACTCAAAAGTGAAGAAATCTGGCCTTTTCTCAATCCTTTCCTATCGCAATTTAAGGATACCGGATATGTAATTCCCTGGTCTTGTATACCATTCTCAAGGTGCCATACCAAATATTTATGCATGAAGAATTTTTCTCCAGGGAGACCTTTTCTTATTGCCCCATGATCATTGCTTCTTTATCTTGTCATTTTGTTCAATCAATATTTCTGTCAACAAAATCCAAAATGATGATCTTAATTCAGACTTTTCCTTCTCAGATTTCTGACCTTTAAACATGGTGCGTTCTAAACAATAGTCATGTTTCAGGTTACTGTATTATTTAGAAACATTTTAGAGTAATATGCAAAACTTCCCTTGTGAAAGTTTTATTAGTCCATTAATCATTATTCCAATGCACCATGCTTGCAAAAAGATCATAACAATGGATAATAATAAAGTCGGTTTTGAGCATCGCTCGAAAGAAATAAAATATCAAAAATAGTAAAAGAAGGATAACAAAGAAGTTGATTGAGAATGTGTATCTTGGAAAAAGAAAGAAGTATTCCAAGAATAACAAATTCAATATAAATAGCATGAAAACTAGGTGCCCCAGTTATCGTAGCCTGAATTTCTCTGTACAAACTTTCTTAAGACCATTCTGAGTTTGACATGTGTTTAGAAGATCTGCAGTACCCTGTCAATGCGCCAAGATGTCGCATACCCTTTCCTGTTGATTAAAGTATAGCAAGATCGTCATATGCCCCAATCTAATCAAAATTTGAACTGCTCAGATCACCTCATGCCCCATTCTGGTTAATATTTGAGCCGCTCAGATTACCTCATGCCCTATTCCAATCAATATTTGAGCCGCCTTTTTGAGTTTTTGACTCAAATCCCCTTTGGTCTCAAGGTGCCCTTGGCGGGTTTTCACCTTGGCCTCTCTATTTTTTTAACCCAAAGCGCCCTTTCCGGGTTTTCACTTTGGTCTCTTTTTTTATGTTTTTTAGGAATCAAAGCGCCCTTTGTCGATTTTCACTTTAGTTCCTTTTCCTTCAAGTGAAGTATTTCTTGACTAAGTCTGAGTTTACAGGATTTGGCAAGTTTTCACCATCCATTTCACTTAGAATCAAAGCTCCTCCGAAAAAGGCCTTCTTTACGACATAAGGACCTTCCCAATTTGGCATCCATTTTCCTCTAAAGTCTTTTTGTATAAGAAAGATTTTCTTCAACACCAGATCCCCTTCATGGAATTCTCTAGGACAAACCTTTTTGTTATAAGCTCGCATCATTCGTTTTTGATACATATGACCATGCTGAATTGCTTTTAACCTTTTTCCTTCTATTAAGTTCAACTAGTCGTATCGAGACTGAACCCATTCTGCTTTATCCAATTTTAATTCAGCCAATACCCGGAGGGAAGGAATTTCCACCTCAATGGGTAAAACGGCTTCCATCCCATAAACTAGAGAAAAAGGTGTTGCCCCAGTAGAGGTCCTAACAGATGTTCGATAGGCCAAGAGAGCAAATGGTAACTTCACATGCTAATCCTTGTAAGTTTCAGTCATTTTCCCCACAATTTTCTTAATATTTTTATTGGCTGCCTCCACTGCACCATTCATTTTTGGGCGATATGGCGACGAGTTGTGATATCTGATCTTAAATTGACTACAAACCTCCGCTATTGTGCTATTATTCAAATTCAAAGCATTATCGGATATGACCCTTTCAGGCATTCCATATCAAAAAATGATCTCCTTTTTCAAGAATTTGCTAACTGCTGATTTCGTGACATTTGCATATGAAGCAGCTTCCACCCACTTGGTAAAGTAATCAATGACCACGAAGATGAAACGATGCCCATTTGAAGCCTTCGGCGATATTGGCCCAATAACATCCATGCCTCACATGGAGAACGGCCAAGGAGCAGTCATAACATGAAGAGGTAAAGGAGGTACATGTATTTTGTCTCCATAAATTTGACATTTATGACACTTCTTGGCATAATTAATGCAATCTCTTTCCATGGTGGACCAATAGTATCCAAATCTCATGATCTGTTTGGCCATTGTGAAGCCATTTGTATGAGTCTCGTAAATGCCCTCATGGACTTCTTCTAGGATCTTTCTAGCCTCCACAGCATCCACACATCTTAGTAGTACTTGATCCTTCCCTCTTTTGTATAGCACATCCCCATCCAAGACATTTTCAATGGCTATTCTTCTCAATGTTCTCTTGTCATTCTCTGTCCCTTGATCAGGGTACTCCCGATTCTTCACGTATTGTAGGATACTCTGATACCAAGGATGACCATCTTTTCCCTCCTCCTCAATATTGTAACAATGAGCCGGAATCTCATAGATACTCATCTGAATAGGCTTTATTACCTCTAACCTATTCACCTGAATCATCAAAGCTAGAGTAGCCAATGCATCAGCCATCTAGTTTTCGTCTCGTGGGAGTTAACAGAAAGCAATGTCATCAAATTCATCAATCAATTCAAGAACCAGCTTTCTATAACTGATCAACTTAGGATCCCTAGTTTCCCATTCTCCTTTGAGTTGGTATATCACCAATGTGGAATCCTCATACACTTTTAGCACTTTGATTTTTCGTTCAATAGCTGCCCGAATGCCCATAATACATGTTTCATATTCTGCCATATTGTTTGTGCAATCAAAGTCCAACTTGCTAGCAATAGGATAATGATCTCCACCTAGAGATACCAAGACTGCCCCAATTCCATTACCCATAGCATTTGAAGCTCCATCAAAATTTAACTTCCATATGTGATCCATTTGGGGATTTTCTTCAGTGTTTTCCACATACATCAAATCCTCATTTGAAAAATCGAAGTTCAATGACTCATAGTCCTCCAAGGCTCTACTAGCAAGGAAATCAGCTATTGCACTTCCTTTTATGGCCTTCTGACTTACATACACTATGTCAAATTCAGAGAGCAAAATCTGCCATCTAGCCATTCTCCCATTTAAAGCGGTTGATTCCATCATATACTTTAAAGGATCCAACTTTGAAATAAGCCAAGTCGTATGATACAACATGTACTGCCTTAGTTTTTGAGTTGTCCAAATTAAAGCACAACACAACTTCTCAATAGATGAATACCTCATTTCACAATCAGTGAACTTCTTACTGAGATAGTATATTGCCCTTTCTTTCGTTCCTGTCTCATCATGTTGGCCCAATACACATCCCATGGAATTGTTAAACACTGTTAAATACAGTATCAATGGCCTATCTAGACTAGGAGGTGAGAGTACTGGGGTATTAGCCAGGTATTGCTTTATCTTGTCAAAAGCCCTCTGACATTCTTCATTCCATTCACCCGGATATGTTTTTTCAGAAGACGGAATACTGGATCACATTTCTCAGTCAGTTGTGATATGAACCGAGCCATGTAATTCAGTCTTCCCAGGAAACCTCGGACTTTTTTCTAAGTGCGTGGTGGAGGTAGATCTCGTATTGCCTTAACTTTATCAGGGTCAACCTCAATCCCCTTCCTACTGACTATGAAGCCTAACAACCTCCCAGATCTGGCTCTAAATATGCATTTTATTGGGTTAAGCTTGAGCTGAAATTTTCTCAATCTTAAAAATAATTTTCTCAAGACTCGAACATGTTCTTCTTCAGTTCTATATTTTGCAATCATATCATCAACATAGACTTCAATTTCCTTATGCATCATGTCATGAAACAAGGTCACCATGGCCCTTTGATACGTTGCCCCTACATTCTTCAATCCAAAGGGCATGACTTTGTAACAAAATGTTTCCCATAAGGTAATGAACGTGGTTTTCCCCATATCTTCAGGATGCATCTTTATTTGATTGTATCTAGAAAAGCCATCCATGAAAGAAAATAATGAGTAGCCTGCCGCATTATCTACCAAAGTGTCAATGTGAGGCAACGGAAAATTGTCCTTTAGACTAGCCTTGTTCAAGTCCCTATAATCCACGCACATTCGTACCTTCCCATCCTTTTTAGGAATAGGAACGATGTTTGCTACCCATTCTGAATATTTGACCTCTTGTAAAAATCCAGCATCGAACTGCTTTTTGACTTCTTCTTTTATTTTTAGCACAATATCGGGTCTCATTCTCCTAAGCTTCTACTGAATTGGTTTACAATCTTCTTCTATAGGAAGACGATGTACCACAATGCTAGTACTTAGCCCGGGCATATCCTGGTATGACCATGCAAAAACATCTTTGAATTCTCGGAGTAACCCAATGAGGTTTTGCTTTGTCTTTACGGTGATATCAGTTCCAATTTTCACCTATTTTCCTTCCTCTAGGCTCACGATTTCTAATGATTCCTTATGAGGTAAAATTTGTTTATCATCTTGTTCCACCATTCTCAACAATTCCGGAGATATGCCACAATCTACGTCATTTTCAAAGTCGTGAGATCCCTCTAAACACATGTCTTGCTCAAAAAGAGACTCCGTGTTTGTAACAGCATCGCTCATGTCATTGATATCTGAGGACCTATGGGGAGTACACCAAAGAATATACAAAGAATATATAAATTTATGAATAATTATTTGTACAATAAGGTTATAAATGTAATAAAAGAATTATTTGGAAGACAATCTCAGTCAAATGAAAAAGATATTTACTTGTATGAAAAGAATAAAAGAATAATTGCTCGAAATGAATGCAAAGATGTATTATATTAGAATAATGATATTCAGACTTGAGCCTATTTCACAAAGGATTTCCTATCATTTTTAGGCTAAAAACAACAAGAATGTTCTGAATATTACTCTGAATAAGCTCTAAAGACTACAGGGATTTCCTCCATAGTCCAATTGTTTAGCTCGCTCCCAGGTTCGTAAGGGCGAATCTCTAACAAAGTCCTTCCTTCAGTTGTTTCTATAGCATTGATATGAACAATTTCCAACGTTTCTTCAATGCCTTCTTTTCCAAACGTCCTTCATTCAGGATAAATAAACCCTCCCGACACAAAGGTTTTAGATATGTGGGGAAAGATCAAAGGCTCCCATTTAACTTCATCTCCACTCAACCGTGCCCTTCTTCTCTCTTGTCTTTTTTCCACTTCCTTTCTCTTCTATTTCATGTCTGGCTTGTAGCCTAAGCCAAAACGATCAAACTTTTCCTTCAACATTGGTACCTCAATTCTTCCCTGAAGATGTTTTCCCAGTCATTTCCTTGGCAAGGCTCCTCTTCCTACCATCAATTGCAGCCCATCTCTGTGGTCTTGGATATTTTTGGTACCAGAATTTTATTTTCTTCAGTAATAAACGTTGCGTTCACAAACTCTAAAGACCGGAAAGAGCATTCCACTGCCTCATTATTGGTCTCCACATAAGGTGCATCACTAGTTACCGTCGTGATAATATCCTCCTCCGCACTTATTATTACCAATCGACCCTCTAATACCAACTTCAGCTTCTGATGTAGCGATGAAGGTACTGCCCCTGCCGAGTGTATCCACGGTCTCCCCAATAAACAATTGTAGGAAGGCTTAATATTCATTACCAGGAAATCCACCTCATAAGTAGTTCGGCCAATCCTTAATGGTATGTCAATTCTTCCCATAACCCTCCTTTCTGTTCCATCAAATGCCCTTACTATATTCTGGCATGTTTTCATATGTGAACTATCCACAGGTAGTCGATTAAGAGTGGATAAAGGCAATACATTCAACGCGGATCCATTATCAATCTAAACCCCCGGCAATGTGTACCCTTTGCACCGAGTAGTAATGTGCAGAGCTTTAGAGGATCCCCTACCTCCAGACGGTATTTCATCATCATTGAAGAAGGTAAAATTGTCAACACTTATGTTGTTGACCAACCGATCTAGATTATTGACTGAGATATCATTGGTCACATATGTTTCATTTAATACTTTCATCAATGCACTTCGATGTACTTCTGAGCTTAAGAGCAAAGCTAATACAGAAATGAGAGCTGGCTATTTATGTAGTTGCTCCACAACACTATATTCACTGTGTTTCAAAAATTTCAAGAACTCCTTTGCTTCTTTTTCTTTTATTGGCTTATTAACCAATGTCTCAGATTCAACTGCCTTCCCCATCCTCTGTTCTACCATCAAAGTCTTTTCTCTTGGTAATTCTGCTTGAGTATCATAATGCTTCCCATTATGCGTATAAGAACCCGTTTCCTAATTTTTTTTACAATATTACCCTCATCTTCTTTTCCCGGGATTGTCACATTGCATCCATAATTTCACGGGACCATTTTACTATCCTTATTTGAGAAATTTGATGGTTTCTGAACCCTAGCCTCATTATTCTTAGGGCATGAGATAATGACCGCAGGATGATTTATTTTCGGAGTCCTCGTCACCAACTCTGATGCCCATATGCTTCTTTTTTCTTCCACTTCTTCATAAAACCTCATCTCTTTGATATCCATCATGCTTTGGATCAGAGCCCTGAATCCTTCACATTCTTGGATTTCGTGTCTCGTTTCATGGTAGAATTCACAATAATTTTCAGTCTAATACCCTTCACCAGAATCTGAAATTACTAACTCTCTTTTTGTCATCTCTTTCCAGACCCATTTCAACAGAGTTTTTACTTCAGCAATGTTAGTCCTGACTTCTTCTCCCACACCTTCGCTCATCATATTCACTCCCTTATCAGCATGATTGGGTAACAGACTTTCTGTGCTAAGCGAGTCATCAAATTTGACAACACCCACACTGATAAGTCTTTCGACTACTTTCTTGAAGGCAGTACAATTCTCTATTGAGTGCCCTATAATTCCCGCATGATAGTCACATTGTGCATTTACATCATACTATTTGGGATATGGGGGTTGTAAAGGATTCTAGTACTAAGGAGCAACAACATGTGCATTAAATAAATTCTGATACAGCTCCATATATGTCATTGGAATTGGCATGAACTAAGGCTTCTCAGCATTTTGCCTCGCTCCTGATTCTTGTTTTGATGAGCCTTGCTGATTAGCAACCACTTTCCTTAGTTGATTCACTGTAATTGACTTGCTGTATGCACTCACATTGTTCACTTTGTTTTCTGTTTTCTTTGGGGCTTACCTTCTATTATTCTCCTCACCATCTATTCTTCCACTTCTGATAGTATTTTCAATCATTTCACCATTCATGATTATATCTGAGAAATTCTATGAAGTACTTCCCAACATGTGTGTAATGAACGGGGACTTTAATGTATTAATAAATAGCATCGTCATTTCTTTTTTCTAAAAGTGGCGACTGAACTTGAACTGTGATCTCCCTCCATCTCTGTGCATACTGTCTAAAACTTTCATTTGATTTCTTTTCCAAATTTTGCAAGGTGATTCTGTAAGGCATCATTTCTGATAAGTAACTGTACTGCCTCATAAAAGTCTGGCCAAATCCCTCCAAGTACCAATTTTGGCTCGGCTCAACTGATTGTACCATTTAGATGCCGCCCCAATAAGACTATCTTGAAAACAATGTATTAATAGCTGATCATTGTTAATATACCCAGTCATTCTCCTACAGAACATGGTAATATGGGCTTCAGGGCAACTGATCCCACTATATTTCTCAAATTCTAGCATCTTGAACTTGTAAGGAAGCACCAAATCCGAGACCAAACTCAAATTTTTAGCATTTATTCCACGATAGCTTTCAGTGCTCTCCATTGCTCTAAATTTCTCTTCAATCCATTTCTATTTCTCCTCAAACTATTTTGACAATTCTTCTTTTACTTTATCCTTCTCAGCAATTTCATTGAAATCAGGGATAACAAGATTAATTGGGTTATCCACAGGGTTAGAGCCTGATCTAGCCTGGAAGTTCATCGGCATAAAGACACCAGCCTGAAACTACTGAGGCCTAATTGAATCATAAAATCTGCGCAGATGCATCTCATGTGGGGGTGTAAAACCTGGAGGATATAAAGGTCATTCATTGTCTTCTTCTTCATTATTAACCATAGGACATTTCCCCTTATTTATTCCATTAGTCAATAATTGCGTCAGCTTAGCCATCATATCCTTTTGAGACTCCAGCATTCTTTCTGTCATGTCATGTTGAATTTTTTCTAATTTCTCATTCATCTGATCTTGCATTTCCTTTTAAAGTCGCTCAAGCTTTCCCAATCTTTGATCCATAATTTTTTACTTTGCACGAGTATCGTAACGGTGCTTGGTTGATGAGTTTTTGTTGGTTTCCAGATTAACTGAGGCATAATTTTAACCAATTAAAACTTTTTTAATAATCTTGAATGCATATGATGTTATGTAATGCAAATGCATGAAATGAATGCAAAAAGGGTGTCGATTCTGATCCAATTTCTTTTAGAAAACTTTATTGATTAATTTAATAAACATATGATTTAAGGGTAACATTGACTATTGCCACCCACTATCTTAGTTTTGGTCTTATTGCACCTTTAAATCTCCCATTTTAAAAGACAACAACAATTAGGTGCTCTTAGATCTGACCCCTAAATTTTCATTTTACGAGATTAAGTCATTTTATTTAATCAGTCATTCAAACGTTAAAATTTAAACACAAAAATTTCACACAATCAAATTCACACATAATAAACACACAAAATAATATTAAATTATTTTTCTGACTTGGATTTGTGGTCCCGAAATCATTATGTCAGATTAGGGTCAAAATCGGGCTATTACATACTGGGTACCAACTTTCTTCGGCTCTGCCGATGAGACACTAGGTGTCACTTTATTACTTCAAACTATCAAATGAGGCACTGGGTGCCATTCTGGTGTGTTTGGTTAGATCCGTGTATCCGCCAAGTTCCGAGTCTTGTTAATAGAGGTAAATAATTGAAATGAGAAAATTTGAATAAGTGTGACTGATTAAGCTATGGAAAGAAATGAGAAAGTGAAATTGTGAATTGATATATGAATTGGAAATCGAGATATGAGATTTGAAGATATGAACCCAAAGTTCATGATGTGATTAAGAATAAATTTTGTTATATAATATTAGTGAGTACAAATTGCAATAGAATTGATATTGAATATAGTGATAAATTGAATGAATTGTATATGAATTGAAATGAACTATTGGAATAAGATGTGAAAAATCCAATGGAATTGAGATAGTGAAATATGGTATGAGTACAATTAAATACAAGATTTGAAATATTGCTTATTGTTATTAATTATCAAGTTGATTTAAAGTATGAGATAATTAATGAATAATTGTAGACATAAATTAAATGTATATAATTTATCGATTAATGTTATTAATTTGAATTATGGTAATACCACTGAGTATACATATACTCAGCGTACAGTTGTTTTCGTGCGCAGGTTAGTAGAAAGCCAGTGTCCGGTCTAGCATCCAAAACAATCCCAACCTCAGAGAAATTTTAGTGATGTACCTTTGTTTTGATAATGTGGTATGTACCTAGGTGATGTATAGGTTAAGTATAAGAGCTTTGTGATTACGGTTGTAGAATGATGTTTAAATTGGTTATAAGTATGAAATGGAACTAAAATGACATAATTTATACAAATATGAAATAAAAATGATTAAAGTGTGCTATGTCTGTTATTTATTTGTGAATTAGTTATAAGTTATCCGATATGTCTGGTAATGCTCCATAACCCTGTTCTGGTGACGGTTTGGGGTTAGGGGGTGTTACAGCTTTGATATTATATGATTTTGGTATATGCATCTACAAAATAATCATGTATGTGTTATCAACTTGCAACCTGTCGTTTGCAAGATTACTTGTTTAAATAATTAATTTTAGATCATATAATTAAGACAATTCATATTTCTAATACTGATGAGTTTATATCTCAGTCTTTTATTGATTGAGTTTGAAAAACTTTTGTAAATGTTTGTTATTTATGCGCATAATGATTTAGAGAAATTATTTATTGAACGCCTCTAATTAATGTCTAAATCATTACTTATGAGAACTAAACTTCCTATTTCAACATGAGATTATGTTAATTTACATGTTGTACGTATCAAACCAATAAGTTATAAATATTTCTCGTCTTTGAATTTTTGTATGTGCGTATATATTCCAATTGCTCCACCACGACGCATAAAGATGAGTGAATCCTCAAAGAAAGTTGGGAATATATATTAATTACAAGTTTTCTATGTATTATTAAATGTTTTGAATGTATTGGAGATTCAATTATGACATGATTTGTGATTATAATTTTGATTCGATAGTTTCCCCGGCATTAGGGGGAGAAGTAATAACTTGTAATGAGTTGGGGGAGAGTAATTTGAACCAAAAGTTCAACAAGGGCAACTCATTACAAGTTAACTGTCAGATGCATTTACAAACTTAATAAGAATAACCAAATGTTATATACCATATAATATTTTAATTTGAATCAAAGTCCCAGTAGGACAATCAGTTAGAATAAATAATAGATTGACCGGTTCCAAAGATGAAAATTCTTCTAGATGGTCATATGGTGGAGGCGGGTGCTCCAAAAGAGTCCCAAGACGTAACTAATAAGTAAAACTCCAGAAAATATTTAGGTACTTGAAACTAAAGATTAAAATAATGAAAATAAGATATCTCAATAAGCTATGTCAATTCGAGAAAATGTGGAACCGAATAATAAAAGTGGTCAACAATGATTTTGCATGGAATATTATTATTCAAATAATGAAATAAAAGGGGGATCTTGAATAAATCTATTGAAAAATATAGATATGGAATAAATTGATCAAAATAGAAATATGCAACTCAAGTACAATTTAATTCGTGGAGTTTTTGGACCAATAGCCCAAATATCTAAAGGTATAAAGCCAATAAGGGTGCAAATGAAGTAGTTTTGTAAAAGCGGAACAAAAATATGAAGTTTTCACTAAGTCCTGGCATTGATTATGAAACGATATAATTTTTTTTGTGGTGGATGCAATAACCTTTAGATATATTATTTTGGCAATTCATAAAATATTTAACTTGAATCTAATGGTTGTTGTTACAACCTTTTATGAACCAATATATACTAATGTTTATATTTAAATCCTTGAAGGATTTAGGATGCTAAAAGCATATTGAAATTCTAGGAAATTGTTCATTTATATGAATTGAAATAATTTGAACATATGTTGTAAATAGTAGTTGAAGGAGGATTATAAAATGATCTAAAATACCTATTTGTGTTTTTATAGAAGAATCATGATTAAAGTTTGGTATGATTATTGTTGAAACTCCTGAAGAGATCAAAATATATTTCCCCCAAATTTTCCCTCACTCATGGCTTTCAAAAAAATGGTGATCTAAATGCTTAGCAAATACATTCAAATAGTCACTTGAAAAACTAGTATTCAAGATTGAATACGTAGAATATGAGAAAGTATGTAATGTTTTCATGAGGGGGAGTAAATATGCGTTGTACTCTTTTTTCCTTAACCAAGGTTTTGTCCCATTGGGTTTTCCTAGTAAGGTTTTTAATGAGAAAACATATTATATGTATTATAGATATGTGTACTCTTTTTCCTTCACTAGGATTTTTTTTTCCCACAGGGTTTTTATGTTAGTATGGTTTTAACGAGACACATTATCTACCAATGGACATCCAAGAGGAAGTGTTTTGAATATCTTATTAAGTGGATGTCCATCAAGATCAAGATAAGTTTTGATGTACTTTAAATTCTAAGTCGTTAAAATTAGATCTCTACTTCATTTATACTTCTTATAGCTATAAATAAAGAAGTTGGAGAAGCTTTGTAAATATTCTCATTGGTCAAAAAAATACGCTCTCTCTTTTGCTCTCTCATTCTCTTTGTTCTTTATTCTCTGCCTTTTATTTTATAACAGTTTTCCTTTTTTTATATAAGAAGAGATTTCGTTACAACAAAAAAAAACTATTTGTAACCTCTCCAACTTGACTTAAACATTATACCCAAATTTGGGAGATTATATCGGCCATCGAAATAACTCAGTAAGCTAATAGAGTTTTTAAAATGGTCATATTAAAACATTTGTTTATTTTAGAAGAAAACTTAGTCCATTTTCAAAAAATTTATGAGTTGACAAAACCGATTAGGTTTAACATTTTTCTTGTAACGGTGTATACCTTTTGAAAACTTAGTTATTAACCGATTTGTTTATTACTCAAAATTTATTTATAATTCTCAAAATTTATTTATAATTTGGCAATGAAAAATGATATCTATTTAGGTTTTAATAAAAATCAAGTTCATGCATAACAAATTAATATTTATATTTTGATATCATAAAATCAATTTTAATGTAATGAAGGCTATATATAAATATAAAACAAATCCTAAGTCTCATGCCACAGTTCCAAATAAAATAATACAACCTCTAAATAATAAAAATATCAAATAATGAACCTAAAATATTTCAATAAACAAAACCGAGCTGAGACCCTCAGGATGTCATGTCGTAAGGATGGAGATTAAGGGGGGAGTGAGCTATGAAGCTCAACGTGAATTCTATCACAATCAAACCAGTGCAAAATAATCAACCAATCATGCATAATTACAGTTTTCAGTACAGTAATAATCATATAGTATAGCAGAAATTTGATAGTTCATTCGAGCATGCTTCTGAGTGTCAATGCAATGAAATTTTAGTTTAATAGAAAAGAAAAGTCCTACCCCACCGCTACACTCCATAGTAAGAGTTTCCCAGAACTCTTATATCTCGGATACTCCAGTTTGTGGATGAACCACCAATGTTGCAAGTTAATACATTGTTAGTAGTTGTGAGCACACAATAGGTTTGCAAATAAAAGCTGCCAATAAGTTTGTGGATGTACCACCAATGTCCCACCCCATGCAATGCGTATGACATGCCAGTAACAGTACAATACAAAAATATTAGACATCTTAGCATGTAATCAGATTAACAGTAGCAATAGACATGTATGACATGTACTTAGTTTATTGGTAATAGCAGTCATGTTGATCATGCAATCGAGAATACAATGGTACAAGTAACAATAACAGTATATCAGTAAACCAATGACAATAAACATGTACCAATCACATATCATGCACATATAGTAACAATTTAGTCAATCAGATCATAGATTCCAACACTATTCATAATATTAGGGACTCAATTGAATAAGATAAAATACTAAAAATAGTTTGGGGACTATTCAGGGACTAAATTGAACAATTCATAAAATTCTGGGCAAAACTGTAAAACAAAGGGAACTTGGTTGTGTGGCTAGACCATGTCTGATGCCTTAATCCGTGTTGAGAGGTTACACGGTCGTGTGAAACATGTAAATTTAAGCTACAAGGGAGACACAACTGTGTCGCAGACTGTGCAAAAGGATCTTGGCCGTGTGAGATTCGAACTAGCCTGGGGTTTCAGAGGCACATGGTCATGTGAGGGGTCATGTGGTCCACACGCCAGCGTGAGAGCCCATGTAGCTCTAATCCTAGACACGGTTTGCCCTGATTCACTTGTAAAAGAATACACACCTTTCACCAGGAGCCTAAACGATGTCCCTCACGTTCAAATCTGATCCGAGGTACCTAAAACGAGTCCTTCAAACGATAATTTCACATGAGTTAATGTTTGATTTCCAAGATTTATAAAGATTCTTAGATGATTTCGGCAAGAATTGCAAGGGATCGAAATTCAATGGAAAGATTAGCGTGAATCGATGCTATTTCAGAATTTACGAGTTCTACTAATTGAAACGAAAATACTTACTGAACTTTTGTCGAAAACACGAAGGCTACAAACGAAGAATTTTAATAACCGGTAGAAAGACGATCTAATGGAGATTGATTTTGATTTAAGGAAAACAAAAATAATTCTCAGCAATAGAATGAAAATTTGATGCACAGAAGAGGATGAAAAAGAAAATGGAGAAGAAATAGAATAGATGAAGAGAAATCTATTTAGGATTTGGAAAAGAAAGAAAACCTAATTCAATTGGAAGAAGATTGATTAAATAGTTAGGGTTTGAAACCCTAGGGGAAGCATGGGTAAATAATCCAACATTTCGGGCCAAAAATAAGAAGGAAAAAAACAAAAACAATGAAAATAGGGTGACTCAAACCTAAGCAAAAAAAAGAAAAAAAAAGGGAGAGAAATGGCTTGAACCTAAGACCTTTAAGGTGTGCACTAGCTACTTAGCCAACAAGCCTAATTTAATACTTGATTAATTATTTCAATTAACCCCCTATATTTTAGGCCGTGACACCATGGCTTCAAGCTAATTAAAATTGTAAGTTAATTGTCTCTTTTATTATTTTTCTTTTTATCAAAATCCTAGACATGTCAAAAAATCAAGTTATTTATTTAAATTTGAATATGAGTTGAGCTTAGACGCATACTCATTTTTCAATTTTATAATATTTTTCATTTTTCAATTTTATAATATCTTAGTTTTCTTTCCTTTTATATATTATATAATTTTAGCATATGGAAGATAATAAATAGTACTTTAATGTAAATATTAAAAATATGCTATTAATTTTGTTGATATTGTGATACAACAAAGAAGGAGATAGGAGGAAAATGTGGTGGCAACTAGGAGGCCGATTCACCTATGATAAGGGGAAAAACTAGAATTCCTAAAGAGGAGTATAAAACAAAAGGAGGGAGATAAGGAAAATGCTATGTGTTGCTGCAATCTAGGTTTACTGAGGACGAAAGAGACCTTCCTATAATATACCTTGAGATATTTATTGGTGAGGATTCTCCTGCCTAGTTACGTCATCTCATTGACAATCTCGAGATAAGGTTCCTTAACGATACAACTTTGATACTCCCTTTGTTAAGGTAGTATGAGATTGTTAGAATTCAGCGATCCTTAGGTGGTCCCTTCTTGGTGAGGGCACACCCGCTAATAGTAGGTAGCCTATTAGAGGGCTCGACTAGGTGGCTAAGGATGAATGATCATCTCGCAGTTGGTATGGAGGATGCAAGTGCTAGTTATTGAGTAACCATTTGAACAATAAGGCACCCACAAATGGCCATCCACCTTATATCATCCGGATGGTTACTCAATGACCAGCCACTCGCATCCTCCATACTACTCGCAAGAAGATCATCCATCCTTAGCCAGCCGATTGATCCCTCTGATAGGCCACTTGCTACTGGCAGGTGTGCCCTCCCTAAGAAAAGACCACTATAGTCCAACAACTTCATACTACCTCAGCAAAGGGAGTATCAGAGTCATTCACGATAGGGAACCTTATCCCGAGATTGTTGGTAACATGACTCCCCGTCTATAAATATCCCAAGGCACGACATTGGGGGTTTTTTTCCTCCTCGATAAACCTAGATTGCAATAGCACACAACCTCCTCCTCATTCTTCTCATCTCCCTCCTCTCTTTTTTCTACTCTTCCTCCTTAGGAATTCCGACTCTTCGCCAATCACAAGTGAATTGACCTCCTTTCCCACCACTTTCTCTTCCCTTATTGTATCATAGTATCAACAAAATTGTTTATATTTAAAATTTTAGTAAAAAAAAATTACTAAATATTAAATAAAATAGCACATATTAAAAAAAATAAGATAATATAGGTGAGCCTAAATGAACTTGCATTAACTATTTACAAATATAAACATAGACAAATTTATAATAATAATGTTATATATGGTCCAGTTTTGTTTAGGGTATAACCACATTTATTTGCATTCATTTTACAGTTTGAGATTAATTATGTTTGGACCAGGGTCGTATTAATCTAAGTTCTTTGATTTGAACACAATTCAAATACTTTGTAAAAAGTTCATTAACACTTCTTCCAACTATTGATAGGTTATTTTTTACTCAAAAAGGAAAGGAAAGGGAGGTGAGGGATCCAAAGAAACGCTTGTATTCAATCTTTTTCCACCACCCAGATTTTCCCCTTTAAATACTTCCAATTTGGTCTCCTATTAGTGAAATTAACAAATCTGTCACATATGTTTAAATAATATTGAAAAAATTAAAAATAATCAAATCAGACACATGTAATTCATTTACTTTTATTTTACAAATAAAATTAAAAGAAGCGCAGTAACACCGAAACAGAATATATATTTATATAAAATCATAGGTATGGCATGACTTTGAATTGGTGAAATGTGAGCTTCTGTTTTGGAACTCCCTTTCAAAGTCTTAAAGACAACAGTGGACCACATTTTATGTCGTAAACCATGTGTGTGGAACATGACATACATGGGTCGTCAAATACAGTAGTGTTGATAAGTTCCACCCACAAATGTGTATATATATATATATATATGGATGTTGAAATGATTAATCCAACCTTGTAATCCTTTAATTGTTAATCGAATTAATTTTTTTTAAAAAAAGAATTTAAGCGAATCGAAATGTTTCGGTTAATTCAATCGGTTAATTGAATTAATCAAAATTTATATGTTTTTTCTTTTGTTAAAACAAGTACAAATCATGTTTATTTTGATAATGTTAAAATAAATAAATTGATAATGTTTATTTGATCGAATTAAAACTACATATAATTTGTACTATTAATTATTAAGTTCGGTTAATTATCCGATTTCGAACCAAGTTAACCTATAATCGAACTTTCAAAAAATCATTAGCCGACCTCCGATTGAATTAGATCGATTTGGTTGGTTAATTTAGTTTTAACCAAAATTTGAACACCCCTATATGTACCCTCAAGTGTGGATTTAAGATACTCGGTCTGGAGATTAATGTTTTATTTATAATGTAGTCCTCCAAATTTGTGTGCTTGTTTTTAGGGTTTGGGCAATTTGTTTGATTCTCCACAACTCGAGAGGTAGCCCAAGGGTTTGAAAACAGTGCATAGCCCATAGTTAATATATGGAAATTTCATTAGAGTTGACCAAACCATTATAAAAACTGGTATTAAAATAAACAAACAGCAAACATTCTGTCAATATTCCATATATTGGCTTCTTAAATCTTGATTGCCTCACATGCTATCCCATTCTTTGACAATCTTAAAAAACAAAAATCATTCTCTTTCTACGCATCAATTTATTAACCTGAATGTTCAATCAATATATATATATATCTCTTAATTCTTGGATGGGTTTAACATTTGGAAGACATTATTCACTCCATAACATCATCTTCACAATCTCTTGTTTTGAGATTATATTTATACAGGGGTCGTCGTTGAAATTGTTTCATGCATGATATGTGTACAATCTAATTAATTAACTAACTATTGAGGAAGGGTTTAACAACGTACGTCCTCCAAATTATGGCTATTTTTGTATTTGATTGTGATAATTCAACATATAACATTACATTATAATCGTTATTTAGATGATTGATCCGTATATTTATGTCAACACTATGTATGCATGATCATAAATGCTACAAACAGGAGGCATACGATTAATATCTTATCGAAGATTAAAAATCTAATTCTACTATGGATTTTAAGTAAAATTTTGAATTAAATTGATATACCCATTCCGGCACTGGACGTTCCAAAAATGAGTATTATCGGGTCGGGTGAATATCCTTTCAATTGGCGAGAATCCGTTACTTGAACGAAACTAGATCTTGTGGAATCATATTGAATATTTGACGATACATTCCGTACCTTGCTAAAAAATCGATCCTTGTTTACCAACCATACATTGTCTAACCAAATCCAATTCTCTCTCGATATGTTCCTCAAAAAATCCGATACCTGTGGACTCTTTCCCCAACTAACGAAGAGATCTTGGCGGAATTACCACATATGAAATTGAGCACAATTTTGCAAAGAAATAGCCCTCTTGCCTCTCAAGAAGAGATGAGAAACATGCTCAATATCATTTGATTGAATAGTTGACCAGCTCCTTGTTGTTTGAATAAACCCTCCACTTCAATTGGTATTTTTTCACGAAAAGCAAACATGAGACAACCAATCCAGTCTTTCACTAAGATTTCGAATAGCTGTCCCGAGTTCAAGTTGATTATATTTCGCCTCTTACTCGGAGAAAGACGATCAAACAATTCCCAATCATGGTCCTTGCGGATCGAATCACCCATATAATATACAAAAAGAAACTCCAGATATTTGATATCTTTCTCTTTGAATGAGATCTCAATTCCAGCAACGGTTTCATTAGATATCTTACAACTAGAATCCCTTTTTTTTCTGATCCAGTTCCTTCACCACCGTGGACCCCGGTCTTTATCATATTAATATTAATAAAGAGTTTACTTTTTTTTCTATATATACAACAGAAAGTTGTTGTCTTTTTTCATCAAACAAATATTTATTTTTTAATTTACTAAAAACTCAACGTTCATCTACAAGACTAAAACATGAATACAATGAAGAAATTAAGCAATTATGACTAATATAAAATGTCATCAGTAATAGACCTGTCCATGGGCCGGGCCGGGTCCGGAAAAATTTTTCGGCCCGCCCCGAAATATGGGCCTGAAATTTTGCCCAGGTTCGGCCCAGGAAAAATATCATAAGCCCGAGCCCGGCCCGGCCCATTTTTTAATAAACATTAAAAAATTATTTTAAAAATAAAAAAATAAAAATAAAATTATTTTAAAAGTATTTTAAAATTAAAAAATAAAAATAAAAAATATATTTATTATATTTGGGTCGGGCCGGGGCCAGGCCCAGGCCAAAAAAGTAGTGCCCGAGGCCCAGTCCGTTTTTTAAACGGGCCTTATTTTTTTGCCCAAGCCCATATTTCGGGTCTATATTTTTACCCGAACCCTCCCATATTTCGGACGGGCCGCCCGGCCCATGAACAGTTCTAATGCTGGATAACCTAATTGAATTTGACGTTTCAGCCTATTTGGTGTCATGTTAGACACTGTTTTTCTTTCTCTTTCAATTTCTACATCATGGATGGACATCGGGCATGTGAGCGATTGTCTCATTATGGTTTGCCAAGGGAAACATCATAGTGATAATGATATATTTAACCCTCTAATTTTATCACAATAGTCATTTTAATTTTTTATTTATTTATTATTTTTTTAGTCTCTAAATTTGTTTTTATGTCAAATCATTTTAAAATAAATAAAAATTTAATGTTTTTAA
This sequence comes from Gossypium raimondii, assembly GCF_025698545.1. Lineage (NCBI taxonomy): Eukaryota > Viridiplantae > Streptophyta > Magnoliopsida > Malvales > Malvaceae > Gossypium > Gossypium raimondii. Next base: position 52,333,016 of record NC_068567.1, on the reverse strand, counting down.
CTTTATTGAAGTGATATACATTGAATTGCCACATATATGACATGTCAATATTTAATTAATTTTTAAAAATTTAAAATATATAAATTATTTTAAAATTTAAAATCACTAAATTTATTTAATAAGCATAAAATTATGAAAACAAATATTTTTAATATTATTAAAATTTAAAATATTAATTAAATATTTATATGTCATCTACATGACAATCCATGTGTATGCCATGTCAGCAAAGTTAACAAACGTTAACTTTTTCATTCATTTTGAAGCGGTTTAACAAAATAAAAAAGAAAAAAAAACCAATTCAAAAGTTAAAAAAGAAAAAATTAAGTGAATGGCTAAAATAATTTTTTTTGTAAAGTTAAAGGACAAAAAAATCATTATGCCCAAATGTTAAAAAGGACAATGGATGGGCTGCAGTGTCCCACAGTTTATGCGCAGGAAAAGGTGATGGGGATACCGTTAGGTCCCTACCCTCTTTTTTTATTATTGTTATTTGCGAAGAGGAAATCCATCAAACAATATGGATCTGATGGCACTTTGTTTTTGTTCAGAATGAGCATATTGGAGATGTATTATAAGTATAAGCGAGGTTGATGAGCAATGGCCCGCCCTTAATCTACCAACTTTGTCATGTTCATTCAGTACTGCATAAGAAAATAGCACAATCTTGTCAACCTCCACACATTTCTATTTGGGAGTCCGTATTTAAATATAATTTTTGCAATTAAAAACAATACATAAACTTACTCCACTCCCAATACTCACATTCTCTTGCAGTCCCATTCTTCTCTACCTTCAGATATAGTTGACTGACTCTGTGCAAAAAACAATATACTGCCAGTTTATTAAAGAAAAAAGCTTAATGACTTTAAAAAATTATTTTAACTCAATTCTATTTAGTTAATCATCCCAAAAAATATGGCATCATAAAATTTTATAATTTCCAACCATGGTAAAAAGGGGCACTGGGGACAGCTTTTGCCCCGTGTGTTTAAAGGCGTAACCTTTTCAGCCTATATATTTTGCCATGATATCAGATTTTTGAGATTAAAATGTACCTACATTTCATTAGTCCTTCATAAAAAAATTTAAAAAGTTGTTTAATTAGTTTAAAGTTTAAACAAAAAGAAATAAGTCCTGAAATTCCAACCTCAACAAGATCCTAAACAGAACAGTCATCCAGGATCTTAAGTTTCCAAAAGATGTTAAAAAAGAACATTAAAAAGAAACAAGAACAGTCATGAAGCATGCCATCGAAGTATGAAGTAAAAGAATGTTGCACCTTTATATTAGGCTAAATCATACCTGCATGTATTCCGCATCTCGAAAAGTCGGGTTTGACTACACTTCTCGAATCAAAGATGAATAACAGAAAGCATGGAAAGATTACACAAGCAAGAGATAAATTAAGTCATATGTAGGCATACATTTTATAATGTTAAAACTTCTTAAGCATAATCTAAAAGCAAAGAACAAAACAAGTTCGCTGCCGGGAAACACGAGAAACTAAACAAAAGAAAGCAAGTTCTAAAAGCTAGCTGTTTTTAACTCTAAAATTTACAGCCACCACCATCTGTTTGGAGGTGCAACCAAAAGGTTCTGCTGGATTTGCTGCAAGGCAAGAAGCAACTTTTGAGTACTACACGCTAGCTTCCAGATTTCTTCTTCCTAAAAGCGAACTTCACAAGCCTTTTGAAGACGAGATGTTGCATAGATCAGAATAACACATTTACTGGAGTCGATTTTATTCGTGGGACACAATACAGAAACAAAGCAAACGCCGTCCCGAAAGGTTACTCTTCAACGACATTAACCAGTTCATACTCGATCAGTGACAGATTGTTGTCTTCCTTCACATTGAAATTAGCAGGTTCAGCAACCTCAACACGACCCCACTTGTCCACAGCAAGCCTCATCGATCCTTTAAACATGTCAATTTTCGCATTGCGAAGAGTTATGGTAGTACCCTCTTTCATTAAGTCCACTACCAAAATAAAAAGATGGGCGTTAGTCGAAATTAAAACTGTGATCTCCTGACAAATAAACCATGTTTGTTGATCTCCTATCTGATTGAAGGCATAATATCAAATCAAGGGATATTGAAATGATCAAGGAAACATTCATAATCACTATTATGTAAATTATCATAAATGAAATTTAACTCCCCAGTTTGGCTAATTTGGTTCCTTATGCATGTGCAAAAATTCTATTTGATATTGGACAATTTAAGAAGACTTTCCAGAATTAAGGCTTGATGTATACCACTGGAATTCAGTACTTATTTTTATTCTTTATAATGAATACAAGTGCAAGCATTTTTTTTTTCTTTCCATTGTTGTTTCAAAGAAAGTTAGGCAAAGCATTTTACAGACCTCTAACATTGCAATAGCACCTAGTAGCCGGTCAGATGAAATTAGTTAGGTGATCAACAATTCCAGAGGGATATCACCTATCTTACCTAGGTTTGCCTGAACTGCATATATATTCAGAATGAATGCAACTCTAGAAGACAACCTGGAAAAACAAAGTCCCCAGGAGCTATATTCCTACATGTTGTGGTTAGCTATTAGATCTATTGTTAGTTCTTCTCTTATATTCCCTTAAGACGTGTAGAAAAACTAGGTTACATTCATAGCAGATGAGCTTTCATTGGATATTGGAATAAAATTCAAGTCCCAAAAACAAAATAATTTCTAGCCCCACTTCAAATTAATCGAGAAAAAAGGCTTTTGCATCAGTAAGAAACACAAGAAAACCAAAGATGAATGAATTCTATCACAAGTATAAGCAGCAGAATGCACTAGAACACCTAAAGCATCATCTCTCTGAACTCAACAATATACCACAATGAAGTTTGACATCACAATAAATGCAATGTAATATTTGCAATGATTAGATGTAAATGGAACTTTAGCACTAAAACTTAACATGTGCTGCAAAAATATGAACAGCCTAGAACCCATAGCCAACTGAAAATAATCAAAACTTTAGGTAAATAAGGACAAAAGCCAATCAAATTGGATACGGCATATTCTGTTAATAAAGCAACACAATCACTAACTCAAGTGATCAAGGTTTTCCTTCATGTTAGTGGCATTATTGATTGTCATGTGATACTAATCCAATGAAGCGCATGAGAACATGCCTTCACAAATATTGTATTGGGTTAAAATTATGGAACCCTTATGCATTAAAGTTGTTCCTGAAAACATTCATAGTTGTCATATTATCGAGAAAGCATACACAATGCTCAAAGACAAGCATATGGTAAATCTTTTATGCATATGATGCAACTTATCTAAGTTGAAGTATGGAGATACTTGGGGATGACATATAGGCGCTTATTAAAGAAGTTCATGAAACACCTTGTTATGTGAACACTATTTGGTGCGAACAACCACTCAAGGGTCTATGTATAGATATCATTGTTATTGCAAAAGCAGTTTAACTATGAAACCGATGTTGCATTACTTGTCTAAAAGAGAAAGAGAATAGAATACAAAATTTGACCAGTGACGGCTAAATTACATGAGAGGGGGGAAAACAAACTAATTAAATGCAACATTATAAGATGCGTGACAAGTTAAACCTCAAGCAAGAACAGAAGTAACACTATTACCCAAATTAAACCTACATCAGGAGACGACTATAAGAAAGTACCTTGTTCATTTCTAGCAGTAAAGATAATCATTCCAGTTTCATCTCCTACCAAGCATTCAGCAATTCGCATTTGACGCACCTGAGGACCATCAGCCCGACCCTTCTGCAATACCATCTTTGTATTGACAACCTTGACAGTAAGAGTGTGACCAATAGTGCCAGGGCGGAGTTGGTCCACCTTGGTAAAAACAGGTTTCCTCAATGACTTTGATTCCGCCATTTCAATATCTTCAAAAAGAAAGCACAGATATATCAATCATCGGCAAATGTACAAGATAAACCAGCTTTGAAAAGGAAATATCACACCAAAAAACACATGCCTTTTTAACATAGGAAGAATGGTGAGGAAAGCACAGCATATGATTTACTACATTCCAAATTTAATTTTTTTTTCAACAATAAATAAATAAAGTAGCTAAACAAAATGATTTGAAACTCTAACTGATTTTTAACAAAATTAAAGATCCAAGCAGTTCGTTCCAAAAAAAAAAAAAAACAGTCAAGTTTTGCATCCAAGGGCAATACTTGGATCTAATAATAGACTATAAGTCCAAATATATTTAATAAGTTTAGATAGAGCAGTAAAATCCCCAAATTTACCCTAAAAGCACAGATTCCGATAGTAAAAAAAGACAGACAGATCAGATAATAGAATTGATCGAGCCTAACGAATTAGAGTACTGTGGTTCTCGTTTCTAATAATTTAACAGAAGCTTAACGAATGATATATTGAGGAAAGAAAAAAGAAATTAGGGTTTGGGAGTTACCGAGTGGGAGAGCGAAAGAAATTGAAGATTAGAGAGAGATTAAAGAGATCTGTTTAAGAAACGGCAGGCACTCACTCACCAGTTAGCAGAGTCAAAGTCGGCTAAATGGTTTGCATCAATATCCGCCCTTCATTTTATCTCACTTCGGATTCCATATCCTAACCGTACACATATTCTTCTTTTCTTTTAGGTTAAAATCTTCTTCAATAATTTTTTTAAATTTTTTAAATATAATTATAATTTAATTTATTAAGATTTAGATAATTTCTAAATATAATTGATAAAATTATAAGATCGAAATACTTTTTTATCATATTACATTTAAATATAATTATAATTTAATTTAAAATAATTTATTAAAATTTAGATAATTTTAAATATAATTATATAATTAATAAAAGCCTAGGTAATAACGTTAAGTATAATATATGTATAGATAATATCACTGGAGTATAGATAATCACTTGTACATAATCTTTAAAGGGATCTTTCGTATACCTACTTCTTAATTATATTAATAATATAATATATTTATAGTTTTTGAACTTGGAGCCATAAAGGTAGTTCATGGTAAGGACACCTTCTTAACATATCATTAATCTCTCCCATGTATCATAAAGAGTTTCAATATTAAAATAAACAAAAGAAGAGATGTCATTTCTTAACTTATTTGTTTTAGCTGATGGAAAACATTTTAACAAAAATTTCTCAGTCATTTAAGCCCAAGTTGTGATAGAACTTCGTGGCAATGAATTTAACCATTATTTTGCCTTACTCCTCAAAGAAAATGAGAACAATCGTAAGTGTATGGCGTCATCAGTAGCATCATTGATCTTAAATGTGTCACAATTCTCTAGAAAGTTAGCCAAATGAATATTTGAATCTTCATCTTACAAACCATCAAACTGAACATATTATTGTAACATCTGAATTGTGTTCGGCTTCAGATTGAAATTGTTTACAGTAATAATCGATCTCACGATGCTCGATTCAGCCCAAGTCAGAGTGGGCTTAGCATAATCAAACATAGTATGAGGAACAAGAGTTGTATGAAACTTTTACTCGATCCATCGAAATCTTTTCAGAAAATTTATTTCAACTCCTTATAGATCAAATTTTTCACTATAATGACAACTCAATATGTATATAGGTACAATTGATAACATTAATATCAAATTATAACCAAAACATTAGTAGAAACTTACTTGTTGAGTAATTCAACTAACAATAACTAATCGACGATTTCCCCTTTTCCTCGTACGTCTGTAGCCCGTTGAGTTTCTTGATCTAAAGCATAATTTGATTTAATTAAACCAGTTTAAACCACCTAAATATTTAATTTATGCATTTAAGCCATTTTAACCATAATTCACAAATTTACCCTTAACTTTACTATTTATGAAATTTAGTCCTTAACCCAAAAATTATCAAATTAAGCATAATTAAAGCTAAATCAAGCTAACCGAATTTCCTATAGTTCTATAGCAATCCATAAAATTCACAAATTCCTCATATATCTATATACTTTTAATAATTTATTAATTCAATCCCTTACCATTAAAAACATTAAAACTACTTTATAAAATAACATTATTTAACTACCAAACTCACAAAACCATCACACAACTTCAAAAATCTCTTAAAATCAACAATGGTACATATAAAAACATTCATCAATTTCACAAATTTACACCCAAGTTAGCTAGATCTAGCTGCAACGATCTCAAAAACACGAAAATCACTAACAACGGAATCAAAAATCACTTACATGCAAGGTAGATGCTTAGCCGAAACTTTAAGGTCTTTTAATGGTGATTTTGGTTGCAAAAATCCAAATGAAGAAGATGTTAGACATCATTTTTCTTTTTTTTATGACATTTAATTTATTTACCTTTTTACCCTTAAAATTTAACTAAAATTTTCCATTTAAGGCCATCAAATCAAGTGTTTATAACTATTTAAGCATTTTAACTAATAGCAACTAATCTTTGTAACCTTTACAATTTAATCCTTTTTCTTTAATAAATTATCTAAGCGTTAAAATTTATTAACTAAAACTTAATAGGACATTATAGAAACTCTATAAATATTAAATAAAAATAAAAAACTGACTTACTAGTCGAAATTTGTGGTCCCAAAACCACTATTTTTTATACCACTGAAAAACAGGATGCCACACTAACTCACCTTCTATTAACTCGCCATAAAATCTCGATTTTTTTATAAAAATGATCCTAAAAATTTGATTAATTATAAAAATGACCTACTTTTCTAATTATACACGAAAATGACCTAAAAGCTACATTAAAATTTGGTGGAGCCAAAGAGTTTGGCACTACCAACATGCCATGTTAGCAAACAA